>NW_026575024.1:4097835-4595335 GCF_905146905.1 Nyctereutes procyonoides | reverse complement strand
TGGTGGGTGGGTGGGTTTGTGGGTAACTGGTTAGATGGATGGATGCGTGGATGGATGGATGAGCAGGTGGGTGGGAAGCTGGATGGAGGAATGGAAGGATGGAGGGATGGATGGATAGATGGATGGGCAGAGGACTGGGTGGATGGATGGACAGATGGATGGTTGGATGGATGGATGGATGGATGGATGGATGACACAGTGGGCAGGTGGTTGGATGGGTAGAATGACTAACATCGCAGTTGTCACAGTTGTTCTGGGTGGTGCCTAAGCTGAATGGTTTGTTCCTTCTATCGTTACATTTATTTATTTATTAGTAATAATCATTAATGCATGAACTCACCCTTGGATTACAAATTCCTAAACTGTGGAGATACTTCATAGTCCCTACACTGAAGGGTCACTCTTCCACTAGGTGGGACCCGGTGTTCCCCTAGGAGTAGCCACAGAGCCTGACTTAATGGATAAGTGCTTTGCTGAGTGAAGAGCAGATTTTGATTTGTTAGGTTACCAGGCTTGCTTGTCTGGGAGACTTGGGGGTGGTCATCCCCTCTGATGCCAAGGGTCATCCCCTCTCATGCTTGGTGGTGGGATGACTGGATGAGCCACCCAGTCCAGATGCCAGTAACTTTGTCTATAGAACACCCTGTCCATCGATGGACAGGTTGGAGCTACTTAGACACACCGGGGTTCACAGGCAGATTGTAGAGAGAATGGTTTGGTTCGTCCCGTTTTACCTGAGAAGCATGGGCGACGCCTCTGAGCCTCTGGCGCATCAAAAGTGAGAATCCTTAGAGGGTTTGCGGGGAAGATCCTGGGAGGTGACGCAGTGAAACTCTTAGTGTGGGACCTGGCAGGTGGTATGTCCTTGGTAAGATGGAAGCCGTCCCCATCTGTGGATGTGTCCCCCAAACACAGAGATGCTTCACGCCGGGCTCAGGCCTGCAGGCTGTCGGAGCTGGAGAGCCTCGAGGTCATCCAGCTCACTGCTTTTTAAATGGTGCTTTGGAGGCCTCCTCAGGAGGAGGAGACAGGAATGGAGGCAGCGCTCCCTCCTCCCAGGCAGCCTCAGCTGCAGCAGGGTCCTCTTTGTGGGGAGAGCAGTGGCTGTCTCCTAGGTGTTCCTGTTGGAGCAATGAATGAGACACACACACAGTAGGGAAAGATCTAGAAGGCCCCATGTCTCAGGAGAGAAGCAGAAGGGCTCGCTCATGTCAACTCCAAACACAGGTCTGCACGCAGCCCAGAGCATGCTTTCCATGTATGTGTGTATCTGAGACAGGACATCAGACATGTTTGAGCGGATGCCTCCAGCAGGGAAATGGGCATGGAAATCGGAGACGGGAAGGGAGGGATTATCATAAATACACGCGAGGGGCCTTACACGGGCCGAGGTCATTAGCACACAGAAATTCAGTGATGTCATCACAACTGTCTGCATCTGGAAGCTCTGCACAGGTGAGCAAAAGAGGTGAGAGACCACCAACTGGCTCTTCTCGAATATGGAGAAACTGAGGCACAGCCAGGGGCAGAGGGGCCGCCAAGGTGACGGCGGGGTATCACCCTAGAGTCAGCATCCTCCCCTCTGTGCCTCGACCCAGCAGCCCCGACCCAAGGGACAGGTTTCTTTTCATTCCCGCAGGGGTTTGCAGAAGGCTGCCCAGAGATGGGGGTGGGGTGGGGGGTGGGGCGGGGTGTCTCACCTGTCTGCAGCCACCAGCTGGGTGGTGTGAAAGAAACCACTGTGACAATTCCTCTGGTCTGAGGGACTTCTCATGGAAGAGGCAAATAAAAAAAGAAGGCCAGGGACATGCATGGCTTCCGACTGTTGATTTTTTTTCCAGCAATAAACTTTACTGTTCTCTTCCCATTATGAAAAGCACCTAATAGAGCTAATTTATTAGCTAATATATCTAATACATTTAGAAAGCACAAAGTTTATTATTTCTCTCCCATTATAAAATTAACAGTGCTCCTAATACACTCTTTGGAAAATGCAGAGAGAAAGGCTGCAAATGAAAGTCACGCGCATTCCCACCTGAGGACAAGCCCTGATGCCATTATGACTTTTTTCTCCACTTACGCATATTTTTCTCCAATCTGTGGTCAAATTTAATAATGTGAATGTCTAACTAAAACCTCCAATTCCCCCAATTTCGTCTTCCGGGCTAATTGACCAGCCTTTAAGGACCGGGCAAGTGCTAGGTCATGGGGCTTGGGGGGCGGGGAGACTGCTGAGAGCCGTCATTCTTTTTTGATGCAGATCCTCCTGCGCCTCGGCTTTGCGGTGTTTTGTTTTGTCTGAACCTTTCACCTTACCTGGGAGGCAGCAAACTTCCCTCTGCTTCCGATTTCGGTCTGGAGGCAGCAGATTGATTTTAAATAGAAATACCTGACAGGTGGTGTTGTTTGGGAGTTTAAAAATCCATCCAAAGGTGCCCCCTCCTCCCCACCATCAACGACCAGTCAATAGAGAGGCTTGGTGCGGCGTCCGGGAGGAGGTGAGCCGCATTCAAGGTCAGAGACAAATTTGGGGGCTGAGGATCCTACAAGTGCTCGTGGCACGACCAAGGCACGAGGCCTGTACTTCTGTTTTCTTTCCTTCTTTCTTTTTTTTTTTTTTTTTCCAGTTCACAATTAACATTCAGGGTTTCGTCTACACCCTCCCTCTTGAAATGGAATTTTTATCTCTTGATTCATGCTACAAGATAAAATCCCTGTTTATCCAGTTGCATGAATAATTGATAAGCTCCTTCCAACTTGCCAGAAGCAACTTAGCAGTCTCGCCTTGCGGCCTGGAACCCATGGCAATTTCCTGAGCGCCGGCAAGAGACCTTTGCACAGTTTCTGCTTGGAGTCCACCGACTTGCTGTCTCCGGGGTGGGGTTATCTCTTGATCCAGATTCGGGAGTTACAGATTAGGCGCTCCGGGTTCTAGCGTGGGGGATGCGGGGATGGGAGGGGGCACGCATCCATGTCCACTTAGATTTTCTAAATCGCGGCTGTGACAGGTGTGGATTCCGATGGGAGCCTCCCGGCTGGCGGTTTCAGAGTTCACGGCATTAATTAACTCTAATCTGTTCCCTGATAGTTTAAACCAGACCCAAGATGTGAAGGCATTTTCTTTCCTACATATTTAATGGGCTTAATGAGATAACAGTAAGAACCTGTGTTTGGCCGTGTTTATATGATAAAACGCAGTGGGGGGTTATTTATGTGCTTAGCTGGGGTTTCTCCTTCTTAAACAGGCCGGGACAGATACCTGTTATATTTGGCTCCTGCTAAGCTTAAAAAAAGGATTTATAGCCTGTACTGTAGAATGTCCCAATCCTTCAAAGCCAAGGTAAGTGGGTGCGGGATGGTGGTCATGGTGCAAAATGCCCCAAAAGAAAAAGGATGGACAAGATACGGTTCCTTCCTCCCCCTTCTTCCCCACCCCCACTCCAAGAGTCTTCCTTCCCACCCCGGGTTCAAGGCGGCAAACTCTTGGGTTCACCGCAGCTGAGGTTGCTTGGCCTCTGGCGGGCGGGGTGCTCGGGTTGAAACCTCCCAGTCCCTTGGGAGCTGCGCTGTCCTTTGTCCTGGGGAACGAGGGCTTTGATGTAAGCCACTTGGCATTTATCAGCCACAGACACTCCTCCAGCTTTTTCGTTTGCAGAAGGTGGTGAGACCATGAATCGTCTATCCCCAAAGCTCCAGGAAATTAAGAAACGTGCCATTGGTTTTAGCAGACACTTCAACACACTAACACCCGACCTCCGGGCGAAGGCCTGGATCTGGGTGCAGAGCCTGCCTTTCGCGGCCCAGGCCTCCTCACGGGAGCTGCTGGCTGAGGCCGAGGGGCCGTGGCTGGAAGGGTAGCCCCAGTGTCGCAGAGGGCTGCGAGGGACCCGTCCTTCCCGTACCTTCTCCACATTTCTCATCTCTCCGACGTTCATTTGTGGACTACTGGTACAGTGGAAGGGCGACGGAAGGTGTTTCTGGGGCCACATGACCAGACCCCAGGCCTGGCCGTGGAGGGGAAGGGGGGAGGCCTCTGTGCGCCAGGACCCACCCACCTGCAGACCCCCGAGACCAGAAGGCATTTCCTTGGAAGCTGGTCCCCAAGGTGGCACTGGGCGGCCTGCCCCTGTTCCCCAGGTAAATCCACTGGTGGCTGCTGTGTCTTCAAGGCCTGCTTCAAGGCAATATCACTGGTTTGTTGGGAAGCAGAGCAGAGGATGGGTTTCCACTGTCTCTCCCAGATGTCACCGTGGGGCAGGGGCCCGAGAGAAATAGCACTGGTGGGCCTGCCTCTTGCAGGGAGCTCTGCCCCAGGACGGACACGGGTCCCACGGGCCCCTGCTAGCAGGCTAGTGTGCCACCCTGAGCCGAATTTGTGTTTCTCGGAGGGCTACTCTGGATAAAGAAGACGGGTGAAGCCGTAAGCCAGTGCGTGGCACAAGGTGGTCGTTGGATCATGTCGGCTGCAGTGAGGAGGAGGAGTCGGGAGTCCTGACTCCTGTGTGCCCCTGGCAAGTCCCTGTCCCCTCTGGGTCAGATTGTTCATTCATAAAGCACCTGAAGCACATGGGAAGGAGGTGTGAGACATAACTGCCGATCTTGAGAAGAACAGACACCCCACAACTTCCAGACTCCTGGGGCGCAGGTTTCTTTCCTCTCTTTTTTCCTGATTCCCACATAAAACATCTTCCTATAATGGAAAACCACGAAAAACAGAAAAGCATGCCCAGGAAGGCCAGAGGGTGTCTATTCATTATCAGCCATTCGTTTGACAGCGGCTTGGGAGAGGGCAGGAGGAGAGCCCAGAGTGGAGGCAGCAATTCAAAAGTCTTTTCTCAAAAAGAAAAAAAAAAAAAAAAGTCTTTTCCCAGCTGTGTAGACCAGGCATGAAATCTCATGGCATATGTTCCACCAAAGAGAATGTGTCTGTTGGGTGCTGGTGTATCTCCGACACCACTTCAATGCCTGCAAGCTCTCCATTTAACCAAGGGAAAGGAGCCCGGAGTTTTAACTTGTGTTTCTCTGATAACTAACGAGGCTTAGCACTTTCTCATGGGTTTATCTGCGATCCATCTGTTTTCTTTCATGAGGTATCTGTTTAGATCTGGGCCCATTTTTTTATTTGGGTGGTTTGCTTTCTTTTTATTGAGCTCTGAGCATTCTTTATGTATTCTGGATATAAGCCCTTTCCTTAATATGCGACTGCAATATTCTCTCCCAGTCTGAGCATTCCTATTAATGGTGCCCTTTGAAATGCATAAATTGTTAATTGTGAAGTATACTTTATCGTTTTTTTTTTCCTTTATAGATTGTACTTTTGGGTCCATGCCTACAAAATATTTGCCTAATCCAAGATCACAAAGATTTTCTTCTATGTGTTTTCCTAGAGTTTTTTTTTAATAGTTTGAGTTTTACATTTAGATCGGATCTATTTTGAGTGAGTTTTCTTTAATATGATAGGAGATACAGATCGGGGTTTTTTGATGGATAGCTAATTGTTCCTATAACATTTATTGACAAAAGTGTCCTGTCTCCATTTATTTTTCTTTGCAACTTTATTGGAAATTAATTGACCCAAATGGGTAGGTGTATTTCTGGACTTTCTATTCTATTCCATTTTCCCATCTATCTACCTTTTCTCAATTATTTCTCCACTATCTTGACTACATTAGCCGGTAGTAGCCTTATAGTAAGATTGGAAATCAGGTAGTTTGATTCTATTCTCTAACATATGTTATTCTAACCTTCTTCTTCCTTTTCAAAATTGTTTCCGTTAATCTCCCTTTGCCTTTGCATATACATTTTAGAATTGAATTAACAATTTCTACAAAAAAAAAATCCTCAGGTTTTGATTGGAATTGTGTTGATTATAGGGATTGGTTTTGGAAGAATTGGCACCTTAACAAAATTGTCTTCTAAACCACCAACATGACATATCTCTCTGTCTAGTTAGGTCTTTGATTTCTTTCATCACTGGTTTTTGGTGTACAGCATAGAGAGTACACCTGTATTTTTTTTCTCAGGTTCATACTTCAGTATTCATGGTTTTGTGCTCTTGTAAATGGTACCCTGAAAATTTAAATTTTCAACTGTTCATTGCTAGTATGTAGAAATATAATTAACTTTTGTATGTGGACTTTGTATTCTGACCATGCTAAACTCAGTTTTTATGTCTAGTAGCTTTTTCTTTTTATTTTATTTTTTAAGATTTTATTTGTGTGTGTGTGTGTGAGAGAGAGAGAGAGAGAGGCAGAGACAGAGACACAGGCAGAGGGAGAAGCAGGCTCTCTGTGGGAAGCCCAATGCAGGACTCCATCCCAGGACCCCAGGATCACACCCTGAGCCAAAGGCAGACGTTCAACCAATGAGCCACCCAGGTGCCCCTGTGTAGTAGCTTTTGAATAGATTCCTTGGGATTTTATATGTAGATAATCATGGAGTCTATGCATAAAGATAGTTTTATTCCTTCCTTTTCAATGTGGATGGATTTTTTTTGCCTCTTTGACTTAGTGCATTAGTGCAATATTGAGTAGGAGGGAGGAGAGCCAGTATCTTTGCTTTGTTCTTGATCTTAATCTTAGGGGAAAAGCACTCAGTCTTTCATCATTATATGTGATGTTTGTTGTAGGTTGTAAGCCCTTTCTGAAAGTTTTTATCATGAATGTGTGTGTCTAAAATGCTTTTTTTGGTATCTCTTGTGATGATAATGAGTTTTCTTCTTTAGCCTACTGACATGCTGAATCACACTGATTGACTTTTGAATGTTGAACCAGCCTTGCATTCCTAGGATAAACCCTACTTGGCTGTGATGAATTATCCTTCTTATATATTGTTGGATTTGATTTGCTCATATTTTGTTAAGGATTTTATCTATATTCATGAAGGCTACTGATCTGTATTTTTGTTGTAATGTTTTTGAGTGATTTTGGCATCAGGATGAATGCTGGTCTCATAAAATGAGTTTGGAAATATTCCCTCCTCTTTTGTATTCCAGGAGAAATATGTGTGAAATTTGTATTATTTCTTTCTTAAATATTTGGTGGAATTCACCAGTGAAGTTCTGGGTCTGGAACTTTATTTTTTGGAAGGTTTTAACTATGCATTTAATTTCTTTAAAAGATAAAAGAATTATTCAGCTTATTTATTTCTTCTTGAGTGAGCTTTGATATTTTGTGTCTTTCAAGGAACTTCTCTAGTTCATTTAAGTTGTCAAATTTGGGGGCATAGAGATGATTGTAATATTATCTTACTATTTCTGAATCTTTGTGATGTCTGATCTTGCATTCCTAAAATTGATCATTTCTGTTATTCTCTTTTTTCTTGGTTAGCCTGATTAAAGTTTTATCAGTTTTATCTATCTTTTTTCAAAGAAGCAGCTTTGGGTTTTATTTATTTTCTCTATTATTTTTTCTGCTAACAATTTCAATAATTTCTGCTCATTATTATTTCCCTCCTTCTGTTTATGATTCTTCACTATTGGCTTATTGTTTATATCTCTTTAAACATTTTTAGTGGTTGCCCTAGGTTTTATAATATGAATCTTTAATTAAAAATTCTCACTTCAAATAATAGGATACTGCTTTATGTCTAGTCTAAGAAACTTACAACAATATGCTAATAATTCTTCCCTCTAATGCTCTGTGCCATGGGTGCCATATATTCTACTCTTGCATATGCCATAAGCATACAGCTGCAGCTTGCTACAGGTTTTGCTTTTGCTACTACTCTTTTGAAAGTCAGTTATCCTTTAGAACAGGAGTTGGCAAACTCTGTAAAAAGTCATGTAATAACACTTTTAGGTTTTACAGACCATGTGGTTTTTGTCACAACTTCTTGACTCTGCCATTGTAGTGTGAAAGTGGCCATAGACAATACATATCTGAATTTTATAAATTCAATACAACTGTATTTACAAAAATGGACAGCAGGCTATATATGGCCCACAAGCTGGAAATCTTGAGTTGATCATTTTTTCCTTTTAGCACTTTAAAGACATCATTTCTATTGTTTTCTGGCTTGTATAGTTTCTCATGAGAATTCTGACATAATTCATATCTTTATTCCTCTGTATGTAATGCATTTTCCCCCATCTGCTTACCTCTGATTTTTCTCCTTGTCCTTCCTTCTTCATTTTCAGCAGTGCTTATAGGGTAGCCTGAGTGTTTGTTTTTGTTTAACTTACCCTGGTTGATGTTCTCTGAGCTTCTTGGATCTGTGATTTGGTGTCTATCATTAATTTTAGAAAATGTTTATTGTATAAATTCAATTATTTTAAGTATTTTAAAATCTTAACATTAGTTTCATGGTCTAGAATATGGTTTGTCCTGGTGAATGGTCCTTGTGTAGTTAGGTAGAGTTTTCTATAAATGTCAGTTAGAGGATTATTTCTTCAAATCCTTTTTTTCTGCCTCATTCTTTCTTGTCCTGAAAATCCAATTACATTCTGTTACACCATTTACTATTGTCCCACAATTCTTGAATGCTCTGCTTTTCCTTTTTTTTAAAAAAATTTTTTTTTAATTTTATTTATGACAGGCACACAGTGAGAGAGAGAGAGAGGCAGAGACACAGGCAGAGGGAGAAGCAGGCTCCATGCACCGGGAGCCAGATGTGGGATTTGATCCCGGGTCTCCAGGATCGTGCCCCGGGCCAAAGGCAGGCGCCAAACTGCTGCGCCACCCAGGGATCCCTCTGCTTTTCCTTTAATAAAAAAAACTCTTTTCCTGTTTGAGTTTCAATCTGAATAATTTCTTTTGACCTATCTTCAATTTTATTACCTGTGTTAAGTTTACTAATGAGGCTGTCAAAGTCATGCTTTATCTTTGCTAAGAGGTTTTTCATTTTCTTTTTTTTTTTAATATTTCATTTACTTATTGAGAGACACAGAGAGAGAGGCAGGGACATAGGCAGAGGGAGAAGCAGGCTCCCTGAGTGGGGCTCAATGTGGGACTCAATCCTAGAACTCTAGGATCATGCCCTGAGCCGAAGGCAGACACTCAACCACTGAGTCACCCAGATGTCCCTAGGTTTTTATTTCTAGCATTTCCTTTTGATTTTTCTCTTATAGCTCCAACTCCTTTGTTGAAATTTCCCACAGGATGACTCACGGTGTCCTTACTTTCCCTAGAGACTTTAACATGCTAATCATAGTTATTTTAAGTTCCTGTCCAATAATTCCAACATCCGTACCATATCTGAGTCCAATTCTGTTGATTCTTTTGTCCCTTGACAGTGTGTTGCATTTTCTCACTTTTTTGAAAGACTCACAACTTTTTTATTGAAAGCCAGACATCTGGTATAGGACAGTAGAGACAGAGGTAAATAATATTTATGTCTGAAATGGAGCATGCCTTTATTTCTGCTAGACTTTTAGTATGGAGGAGTTGAGGCAATTTACTCAGGAGTCAAGCTGGGTTTAGGTTTTGTTGTAGCTATGGTTACCCTCAGTGTACCACTAGCTTCAAAGACCTCTTGTCTGGGCTTTGGTTTATGTTGGGGGCTGATTTGCTAGAGGGCTTTCCGCAATGTTTGCTCTGCTCTCAGTTTTAAGTCTTTTTTTTTTTTTTTTTTTTGCATTTTGCCAAAATGAGTATCTGTCTCTACACTCTTGCCCCTCTGCCAGCAGTAGATGCTGATTTGCCTAGTGGGGAGTGTTCTTTGCTGTTCTGAATATGCCTCCATCTCATCTAGGCACTGTGTGATCCTGTCCAACTCCCAGCTATAGGTCTGAGCTCAGGATGTCTTCCTGCCCATCCTTTCCACCCCAGGAATAGAGGGTTTTTGTTGTAGTTTCCTGGAGTCAGTTACATTGGTTTAACTGATGCCCTAAGGGGGGAGAAGGATTTAGGTGGGGCTTTGTGTTTTCCCTATGGTGGCTGTTGTTCTCCAGCTTCAGAAATACACAGGGAGGGAACATCCTCAGGATTCTCACCCTGCCCTTTCTTATCTTTTTGTGAGTGTCAGTTTAGCCGTGGGAACAAACCTATGTATAGAACGAATCCCTCTTGTGTATATGGCTCTCAGAAGTGCTAGATTGCCTCACTAGCCCACGCTCAATCTTTAGCAATTTGTTAAATATTTTAGCTTATTTTTCCTACCAGTGTCCAGTGGCATTTACCCCAGGTAAGCATGTGTTCCTGTTTCTCCTTAGAGGCACCTATCTTTCCTTATATTTCAGGTTAGTTGGTTGCCTGGCAACCTCAGCTCTCTGCTGGATTAAAGAAAAGTTGCAAGATTTCAAATTATCTGGGCTGTTTTCTTGTAGTGGTAAGAATGGGAATGATGCTCTTCCCAGCTTTCTACATCTGAAGTTGTCTGACTTAAAAAAAAAATTGTTTTCCAGTAAAAATAATGTGTCTTTTAAATAGTAAGTTAATGATACAAAGCCAAGGTGCAGATAGTAGAGGTGGTTGGTGAAGCTGTGATCTGTGGAAATGATTAGGGACAAGAGCTTCGGAACCTGTGTCCACCCATCTCATGCTGTGTATTTGACCTTGGGTAAGACACTTGACCTTGCTGAGTTTTAGTTTCTTTTTCCTTTTCCTGTTTGGTACAATGGAGATCAAATGTAATCTACACCTGAGGATTAAAAGAGCTAATATATAAACAGAGCTTGGCATGGGGCTTGGCTCCTGTTAAGTGCTCCATAAATGGTGGTTATTAATTTTCATAGATCTAAGACCATCTCTGTGGTATAGGAGGCAGTTCCAGAATGTACTCAGATGAGAAATGAGGTGGTTTTTTTCTTCTGGATGATTCCCACATCTTCTGGACTCTGGCTGGTGTGTGTGTGTGTGTGTGTCCGTGCAGCATGTGAGTTTGAGGCTTTGATGTAGTTCTCTGAAGCAGCTTCTGTCACGACTTCTACCCTGAAAGCATATCCTAAGGCAAAAGAAAATGTATAGGTCAGGAAATATTTAAAGAGAGCAAGAGAGAGTGGAGGTATATAGCCCAGCACTGGGCACCTAGAAAGCACTCAGTAAACACTGGCAAAATGACAAGAAAGAAATCTGCAGATAGAGAGAGGCTGGGGCAGGGAACAGACCTCCAGCTTAGTCTCATTTTTATCAGCCCTGTGTCTGGTTGACCTTGGGCGAGACCCTTGACTTCTCTGAGCCTCAGTTTCTCATCAGCAAGATGGCAGAAATCTCTGCTGCCCTCCCTCACCTTATATCATTGTTATGAAGTTGAGACAAGAGGATGTCTGTGACCGTCTGAAAACTCTACAAACATAAGGCCTTAGTGTTAAAAATGATCACTCAAATCCATTCTGCAAGGTTGAAGGATACGTGAGAAGTGGACCTTGGGGCCTTTTCAATTATGGCTTCAGAAATAGTTAAGGTAAAGTCAGGCAGCAAGTGATCAATTCTTCCAGAAGTTTCTATCCCAAGGAGGCACTCAGATTTTTGTGGCTGCCCGACATGTTTCTTAACAAGTTACCTCCAACTGGAGAAACATCAGTAGTTGTCGAGGCCACAGTTTGTCTGGCTGATTTATACAAATCGGCGAAACAATATCTCCGGCCCGTTCTTTGATCTTGGTTTGAAGCAAGTCAACTTAAACGCTCGTGGGAGCTGGAAGGAGATCCTTCATATAAATGTGTCCACAAATCTCTCCTGGATGCTCAGGCTGAGGCCTCCGCTAGTTGCTTCAAAGGCCTCATCCATCACAACAGGAGGAATAAAAACTCAAGTTGTGCTTTATTAATCTTATTGATTGCCACCCTTGACCCAACTCAACCTGTATCCAAAGCAGCAGGAATTTCTAACTCAACTTTTGCTGTAGTAGAACTTCACTTACTTTACCACAGCCTCTTCCTCACCCCACAGTCCTCTGGTGACCATCCCTCTCTTTAGTCAAGAGGATGGGTGGGGATGGAAGGTTTCACTGCTAGAGGATGAGCACCATGGTAGGTGATGGTGTGGACTCCAGAGCCTCGCTGCCTGGATTCCAATCCTAGCTCTGGCATAAACACACATACATGTATGGATGACCTTGGAGAAGCTATAGAAACCTGCTGCCTCAGTTTCCCTGTTTAAAATTTAAATGGTGTATTGGTCAGGGTAATACCAGAGAAACAGAACCAATAGGATATATGTATTAGGAGATGCATGTTAAGGAACCAGCTCATGGGATGGGGGTCTGGCTAGGTAAGTTGAAATCTGCAGGCCAGGCCAGCAGGCTGAAGACCTTTGGGCAGGAGCTGAGGCCACTGTCCATGGGCAGAATTTCTTCTTCCTCAAGGAAACTCAAGTTTTGCCTTTCAACTGATTGGATGAGGCCCTCCAAATTATTAAGGGTCATCTCCTTTATTTTAAGTCATCTGTTGATGCTAACTTATGTATAAAATACCTTCATAGTAACACTGAGGTTAGTGTTTGATGGAATAATATGGTCCAATAGCCCAGCCAAGTTGACACATGATGCTGACCATGACAGATGGTATAAGATGGATGCAAAGAACAGAAGAGGTACTATATGTAAAGTGTTTAGGATGGGACCTGGCGTAGAATATGCACTCTCATAAAAGTTATTATTGTCACTAATTATTGGATTAGATGAGAGAATTCTCACAATAGCTTGGCTCTTCATAAGTGCTCAGAAAACATTAGCTATTTATCATGTCTCCAAAATCTCACTCAATATATATGTATTAAGCTTCTGTCACGTGCCAGGCATTGTTAAGTCGTGGACATAATGGTGTGTTCACTGACTGGGGCCTATGGTAACCAGCACTTGCACACATGCACGGACTCACACACAGGCACACACAGAGCTGATGACAAACAGTGATTTCATAGGGTGACATGACAGCTCATAATAGCGCACCAGCAGAGTCTGGGGGTTTGGGGAAGCTTCCTTGAAAATGTGAGCTCGTTGCTGAGGTTTGAAGGATGAGAGGAGTACTCGGGCAAGGGTGGTGGGGCAGAGTGGGTGAGCTCCGGAAGCCTATTTTGGGGAGAAGGACAAGCATAAGCACAGGCCCCACTCAGGGCCTGGAACTGCGGGGTGCTCCCAGCCAACACATGCAGATTGGCTCCTGACTATGGATACTTGATTGCCTTGGTTTTGTGTTTGTGTTCTTTTTCTCTCTTAGGCTCAATTTAAAGAATTGCTTATTGGTTCTGTCTGTCTACTTCAAAATGACAATACCAATGTTATTACTAACAATATTATTATTCCTAAAGGCAGTGTTTAAGACTTCTTATCCTTTCTGTTTATCCCGCCAGGGATGCATGTCAGTGTATTTTAAAAACACTGGAAACAAGTCTTCTTGGATGGGTTAAATGAGGAATTGACAAACCTTTTCTTAAAAGGCCACATAGCCCAGGTACAAAACAGACTCCCTCTTGAAAGAAATGAGGAGGGCGGAGGTACTCGGCAGGGATAAGCCCAGGCACCGTGCTTGGCCCTCTCTGCTGGCACCACCATGTCAGGCCCGTCTCATCTAGTCCACGTTCACTCATCTGCCTTATGTCTTCCTGCTGCCCCATCACAGCCCAAGCCATCCTCTCCTCTCACTTGACAAGTACCACAGCCTCTGAAATGGTCTCCCTGCTTCCGTTCCTGCCCAGGTTCCACCCACATTCTACTTCCCACCAAAGCCAAGGTAAATTTTATTTTCTCTAGTTGAACTGTAACCTAATGCAGAAGAGGAGTTCATGAAATAGTTACACAGTGCTCCTCTGTGGAACCTCAACCCGGATCACGAGGTCACCTTGCTCCATCTTAGGAACTGCCCTCTCCTTACTCCCCAAAGAGAACCACTGTCTTGACATCCAGCATTATTGCTTCACTTTGCCTGATTTGGGGCTTTCTTTAAATGGACTAATTCAGACCCTGTTCTTTTGCATAACATTTTTCTTTGAGTAGGCTCCACACCCAGCGTGGGGCTTAAACTCATAATCCTGAGATCAAGAGTTGGATACTCTACTGACTGAGCCACCTAGGCACCCCTTGCATAACATTTTTAAGATGAGACTCAAGCAAGCTCTTGTGTGGCTCTAGTTCTTCCATTGTCTTTGCCGGAGAGTGTTCTGTTTATGAATATGCTGTGATTTGTTTATCCATGTGCTTGATAGATATTTGGGTTGGTTGTTTCCATTTTGCTACTACCACCAACACTTACATAAACATTCTTGTACAGTTTTGTTTCTGAAGGACAGAGGTTGATTCACTGCGCTAGAGGGTCTGGTATGTTTTTATAGACGTTGCCAAACAGTTTAGCGGAACAGCAGTAGTCCTGTGCTACCCTCCTGCCTGCAGGTACAAGAGTGCTAGTTCTGTGCCCTTGAAATACTTACTATCGTCCAGTGGTTTTGTGGGTTTTATTTTTGTTTCTTTGGTTTGCTATTCTCTGGGTGCGTACAATATCTTACTGTACTTTTAATTTGCATTTCCCTAAGGGCTAATTAGATTGAGTCTCTTTTCATGTGCTTTTGGCCACTTGGATCTCTTTTTGTGAAGTGACTGTTCAAGTCTTTTGCCCATTTTTGTATCAGGTTATTTGTATTTTCTCCTTGTCTTGTAGTAATTCTTCATCTGGATTTGTCCTTTATCCTTCATATATGATTCAATGATCAAAGTGAGCCCGCTCAAAAGAAAATTCTGATCAGGGATCCCTGGGTGGCGCAGCGGTTTAGCGCCTGCCTTTGGCCCAGGACGTGATCCTGGAGACCCGGGATCAAATCCCACTTCGGGCTCCCGGTGCATGGAGCCTGCTTCTCCCTCTGCCTCCCTCTCTCTCTCTCTCTCTCTGTGACTATCATAGATGAATTAAAAAAAAAAAAAACAACACCCACTTGCTTTCCTAGAAACCTGTTTAGAAAAAAAAAAAAAAAGAAAATTCTGATCATGTCACCCTCATGGATTGTCCTTCTTTATATCAGGATGTGGAAAGTCCCTCCATGTTCTGGCCTGCTTACATCTCCAGCCTCCCCTGGGGCCGCCCATTCTCTGACTTCTCTCCTTCAGCCACACTGGTCTCCCTTGAACACTCTGCTGCGTCTCCTCCAGAATCCCACAAATACAGAGTAGCTTAGAGGCTGACGGCAGAGACTCTGGAGCCAGACTGCTTTGGGTCTCCTTCCTCAGGTGTACAGAGATGATGGTGATCATTGCGCCTCATAGAGTTGCTGTGAGGAGGTGATGTATGGGAGAGCTTAGACAGTGCTTAGCTTATGGTAAGGGGATTTAGTTCCCTCTCAGACTGCATGTCCATTGTGGGTTGGCTGGGGGCTCTGCTCTCAACTTTTTACATCCTTGTTCCAGATTCTGGTCCTGTGGTTGGCCAGTACCTGGAACACCACCAGGCAGAGTGGCAGAGGGAAAGGAGGGCTCTGGCAAGTCTCACACCAGAAAGGAAGTGCTTAGCTCAGAAATGACACTCATCTCTCTTCCCCTCTCACCTCATTGGCCACAATTAGTCACATGGCCACACCACCCACAGGAGGCTAGGAAGTTCAGCCCTGCCATGTGTTTAGAAGAAGAAAGGACTGGAATGTTTGGAGAGCAGTATCAAAGACGAATGACACCTTGCCTGAGCCCTGAACTATCAGGTCAGCCACTCTACTGCAAGCTCTGATCCTCTGCTTTCCTTTCTCAAACACACCTCAGTATGTAGTTGTCTGTTTGTATAATGATCTGATTATTATTTGTTTCCTACACAAGAATATGAATTCCACAAGGGCAGAGACCTGTCTGAATCATTCCTTGGTGTATCTCTGTTTCTCTTACTTGCTCCCCGTAGACAGTTGAGTTTTCAATCCCGTCTATGGGGAGTTAGAGTCTGTAACAGTCAGTTACTGAGGTACATTGAGGTTCAGTGGAAGAGGTCCTGGATTCTTCATCATGTCGTCTTTAGATACCTTTTCCCCCCATTTATTCATTGTTGAAATTTTGGAGTCTATAAAAAAGTAGAATAGTATAGTAAATCCTCATGTACCCATCACCCAGCTTCGATAGTTAACAACATGTCAATCTTGTTTTATCTAACTCCTTTTTTTTAAAATTTTGCAATTTATCTAACTCCTATATTTCCTCCTCACCAATTATTTTAGAGGAAATCCAACATATAATATCATTTCGTTCAAAAATAATTTACTATGTATCTCTAAAAGATAAGGACTTTGTAAACAGAATGTAACATCACTGCTGTACCTAAAAAAAAAAAAAATGACATTTTCTTAATGTCGTGTGATACCTAGTCAATAGTCCAGTCTGATTGGTTGCCTCATAAATGTCTTTTCACAGTGCTGTGTTCAAATTAAGATCTAAACAAGATGCACACATTGCATTTGTTTGGTTTATCTTTAATGAGTCTCCCTCCTCTTTTTAATGTTCCTGCTTTTGCTGCTGTTGTTGAAAACCACATCATTTGCCCTGTAGTATTTGCCGTGGTCTGGATGTTGCTGATTCCATATGCGTGGTGTCTTTTGACATGTCCCCCATTCTCTGTGCTTCTTGCAAACTGGTAGTTAGCTTTCAGTTACGATCTAGGAGTTTGGAGAGACTCATTAGATTTCTTGACAAGAATGCTTCAGAGGTGGTATTGTGAACAGGCGATCGCATCATACCAGGAGGCACATGATGTCGGCTTGTCCGTCTTTCGGTGACGTTAAGATTGTTAAAGGGCATCAGGTATTGTCAGCCTGATCCATATCCTTTAGCAAGTGGACCATTAGCCTCTCACATCATGGTTTTATCAGCTAGTGATGATCATTAATGACATCCATCATATCACCAGGGATTGCAAAATGGCAATATTCAAATTGTATTATTCTTTCTGCATTTATTAGCTGGAACTCTTCTATCAAGAAGAACATTTCCTCATTAACCATTCAGCTACCCTGAACTATAGTTGGGACAGGAAAGGCAGGCTAAATGCTTTAATCTTTCTCTGTATTTACCAGTTTTCAGGATAATGAGTTAGACCCTTAGCCATCTCTGAAGGGGACCAACTTTTTTTTAAATTTAAGAATCATTAGGAGCTCATGATTTTAACATATTTGATCTGCTTTAATTAAGTGCAGTGATTATCTTTCTTGATGTTAACACTGTCCTACCCTTGGCCAGTGGAAGCCTCTTAAAGTTGCTTTCTATGTTTTTTTTTGATGCCCCCGCCCCACCCCACCACCCCCGGAGTCTCATGGCTTCCTTGCTTCCTGGGGTGATGAGATGTTCCAGGGGCATGGCGCACATGCCTTGTTCCAGCCTTGGAACCAGACATTTCTCCAAGGAGCCCTAGTTCTTTCTATGAAAATTAATATTTAGAGACCGCAGTCTGCATAGTGTGGGTGCTCAGCACGACCAGACTGATCATCATTTCCAGGCTGTTTCAGTGGACCAAGCCTGGACATAGATAAGAGGAAGAGACAGCATGTGTTCATACTGATACTTTCATTTCAAGTTTAAGAGGACGAGGTTCTTGATTACTTTCATGTAGTATTTGTATTTTTCTCTTAGGCTGAACAATAATTACAATGATTGCTTATTAGCTTTCTGTGTATATGTAGGTCTGTGCATGTGTGTTTCAAAAGAACAATATTAATGATATTTATTACTCACAATATTATTATTCCTAAAAATGGTTTAAGATTTCCTTGTAGTTCTTTTTCTCCCACCAAGATGTACATCCAAGGAGGAAATATTTTCAGCTTTGTGGGCTGTATGGTCTCCAGTCTCTGCTGCAACTCCTCAGCTCTGCCTTTGTAGCACCAAGGCAGCCACCTAGACAAAATGGAAGCAAGATTGCTGGGCTATGGCCCAAAAAACTTTCTTTATGAAAACAGACAGCAAGCCAGATTTGGCTAGCTTTGTGGGTCCTATTTTGCTGACCCCCACCATAAACCACCAATTTGATGAACAGGTTCATATACTTTCTCTTTATTTGCAATAATTTCATTTAAACGGTTTGCTTTTTCATTTAAATTTTCCTTGTTTTTATAATTTTGTAAACAATTTCATTGCATTAAGGCCAAAAGTATAAAACAAGGTACCTTTGAAAAAGTCTAGGTTCTCTCAATGTTCCTTTGACGCATCTCTGGGCTTTGCTGAGAGAGAGAGAGAGAGAAAGAGAGAGAGACCGACCCCCTATGATGAGGTCAATCTCACCACTAGCTGATTCTCCTCCAGAGAGGATCTCCTGACCACTCCCTCCTTTTATTTTTGAAGGTGTTCCTGGTACCACCTTTCCCCCCATAATTGGAGTAGGAAATTTGAGAGGGAATAACCAGGTGTGTCCTTCCCTGGAGGCTGAGGGGTGCCCGGGGTGGCTACAGGGTCTCCTCATATGAGCCTCATGAACTGAGAGCCTTCAAAGTAAAATTGAGAGGCTGTTTCTAGCAAAGGGGTGAGTTAATTCCAGGCAGGAAAAAACCCACCAGCTGTCCCATCCCCTGTCCTTACCTTCCATCCAGGGCACCACCCTCTCCCCCTTTCACTTTGGTTTGCTTTGTGCCACTTTCTTATAAAATGCTCATTCCCTGCCTGGAAACCCATCCAGCCATAAATGAACATCAGACGCAGATCTTCATCTGTTCTGAGCTTAGTGGGCATCAATTTTATCAACAGCCCCCGTCTTTAATCAAGAAGGAATTACCCAGTGGCAAGGCATTATAGTTTTCTTTTATAACTGGCTCGTTTAAAAAAAATTAATTTCAGTTCAACTTTTAAGCGAGGGAAGAGAAAGGATAATTGTGCCACGTTTCCTGAAAAGTTATGAAAGCAGGCAAGGGGCCATTTTTCAGGCCTCTCCTCCTCACAATTTATAATCATCAGGCTTGAGTCCATCCTGCATCTTGCAGCTGAGCTGGGAGCTCTGGAATTAGCCGACTGGCTCCGCTTCCAGGATGCCTCTCGGAGTCCCCTGTTTCTAGAGAAGGGGTTTGGAATGGGGGAAGAAGCCTGTGTGTAGGACGGAGAGATGCTCACCATAGGGCCGATGGATCCACACCCTCACATCTGCTCCCCCTCCCTTCCTCCTTCCCTCGGGATCAGCCCCTCCTGTTCTCTCCTCCATCCTTATTTTTATTCGAATCAGGGGTTGTGTGTGCTCTCATGCCTCAACACTGATGCAGGGAGTTTTCAAACTGTAATTTATCATGTGGATGAAGGTTTTATCTCTTATTTGGTGCCCATAACATTGGGGTTCTCATTTGCACCCAGGACCGGTTCCCCGCGGCCCAGGGCAGGCCTTACCTCACCTTCCCGTGTCGGCTTCATCCCCTGGAAAATAGAGTTAATATCTCCCATGCTCACACTAACACGAGAATTAGTCACTGTTTCGCAGGGTGTTCATCTCATACCTTTGCCAGCAGAAGGCAATTCCACCAACAGCCCCCAAATTATATCTGATAGCGCAGTTGCTGATGAGCATTATTTCTTATCACCATTTCCATTGTGAGGCTCCAAACTAATACTTATGAGGTCGCCACTTAATTCATAAATCCAAGAAGCTGTCAGGCTCACTGCAGCGAGTGGGGTTCAGAGCTGAGGGCCACTTTGAAAAAATTACCACCCACCCCAGGGCCAGCCTTCATCTGAGGCTGGGCAGGCAATCACGAGGAAAATTATAAGGGTCACAATGGGATGTGGCTCCATCCCTTTCAATTTCAGGCTATGATTAATCTCTTCTGATGTTATTTTATTTGAGAGAATAATCTAAAACCAGCCCCAGACAGAATAAACTCTCCTGAAAAGAGAAATCCGGGCTAAAGAAGGGAGTGTTGCTCACGGAGGGGAACGGGCGTGAACACCCTGGGGGAGGCTGGAGGCCAGGGAGGACGCAGAGAGGCCTGGTCCTTAATTTATGGCTTAGGAATGGAGAGACCTTTCTTCTTGGAAGTTGATGATTCACGACCTCATCTGGGTCTGACTCCATCAAAAATATGTCCAGTCGCAGGAGCTGCCAAAAAAGTGGGTTTCCTGCAGCCGGCAAGACCCCACACAGTCTCCCCTCCAGCCTGGAGATCTGGGTATACGGTCTACTGTGAATCTGTGAGGTCCCCCAACCTGAGATTTCTTGCCCTCAGAGCTGTAAATAGTCCATGAGAAAGACCCTTCGGGAGGCAGGCTGCTTTGGTTGGGATGCTTCTCTCGGGCGAGGGTTCCTAACCGCCCTGCTATAGACACTAGGGACGGAATCGTCCAGTGTCGCGGGGCCTACATCACAGCGTAGGATGTTTAGCAGCATCCCTGGCTGGCCTCGACCCACTAGATGCCGTTAGCCGTCCCCTGTCCCCGGTTGTGACAACCCCACGTCTCTTCAGACACTGCCAAACCACCCCAGGGTGGGGGGTGAATATCACCTGGGGAGCAATTCGCAGGGCTGTATGTCCTGAGGCTGCCCCTTGGCCTCCCCTCACGGGCCTGAGAGAGGCTAGAAGCTTCGAGACCTCCGGCTGGGGGAGCAAGGCTGCGGGAGCTGCTCTGGCTCCAAGAGCATCCTTGTGTCCTGTGCACACGTCTGGGCCACCACGCCGCCCGGCAGTGTCGCCTGCCTCCCAGGTGCCCATTTGAATTGTGCCTGCAAGCCAGGTGGTTAATCAGCTCTCCAGTGCTGCTTGGAAGTGTCACTGCCTAAGCGAGCATGTAATTACAGCTTGCACCCTGGGCCGCAGGCATGGGGAGAATAGTGGGAGACACGGGTAGCCTTGCTGCGGTCGCGTGGGGGTGGGGGAGCCCGAGAGAGCCTTTGAAGCAGGATGACAGTGTCAAAGATGACGGGAAGCGAGGAGCCGGCTGCGGGAGGGCCCCATAGATGGCTAGGGTTACCTGAGCTTCCAGGTTTGGGGTACAAGGTGGGGGGGGCGGGAGCCAGGCCCCACACTGGGGCAGGCCTTGCAGGATGCTCACTTCAGTTTCTTGTAAGCCTTTTGTACGCTCCAGGCAATCTTCCCGTTGGAGATCTCGATCCCCACCATCTCCGACAAATTAAAACACACCCACACTTATGCTTTAACTATAATTTATTTGCAGTAAAAATATTTGAAAGGAGTTTAATGATTTTGCTTCTTAAATTATCTGGCGGTGGGTAATTCATCAAAGTCGCAATTACCTGTGATTTCCCCCACAACCAATAGCATCCGTAGGAATTCCTGCAACTGTTTTCTCAAATGTAATGAAGTTTTTATGACTACTACATCATGAATACTGCACCCAACAACGGCAAGCAGGCCTCATTGCTGCATTTGGCAGGCGTTTAATGAAGCATTTATTAATTTTGATTTTGCTGCTTTCTTGTTGAATTTTGGAGGCGATAATTTTTCTCCACACGGCACACACTGGCACGGGCCCGGAAAGGCCCACGCGTGCGGCTGTGAGGAGGAGCCTCGCCCTCGGCAGAGGTGAGAAGTTTCCAGAGGCTGCCTCGCCGTGGCCGTGCTGTCGGGGCCGGGGCAGGGCAGGGGCTCGCCTGCCTTTGGGGGTCACTCCCAGTTTTCTCTAACTTAGTTTTCGTGGTGGTAAATATTAAGTCGAAACATCTGGCGATCCACATGTGCGATTTGCAACCATCAAACATGGGTGTTCATTCCTTATTTCTTGATTAATTTATTGGACGTCAACTTTCTGATCAGCCCGATGCTTTAATCACGGGGAAATTGCCTACCAGCTGGGGATTTTACTTTTCTCTGTTACAGCAAATGAAGCCTAATTGCCAGCATGCGAACCAGTCGGAAAAACAGTGAGAAATTAGGCGTAATTGGGCGGCATTTCCTGACGCGTGAGAACACCGAGCCCAAACTGGGATTAGCTGGTGTTTTCTTTTCTTTTGTACAAAAAGGGACCTCACCGTCCTTCCCAGCGCAGAGGTGCCCTGCTGCCTTCAGACGTGTGGGACCCGGCCACCGGGGTGACTCCCTCCCTCCCAAGCAGAGGTAACGCGCCTCCTAGAAGCGTATGGTAATATTTAAAGATATAAAAAGGGACAGGACAATTAAAAATGTGCACGAGTGGCTTGAGGGCTGACGTTATTGATGCCCTTGTGATCAATAACGCTGTTTTTATTTGGATTGCCGGCTAAGGACAGGCCTTAGGAAGCCCCGGCCCGGAATTGAGAGAGCTTTAGAGACCCTCCCGCTCAGGCCCCGGGATGACGGCTGATTTAGAGCTGGGGAGGATGGAGGCAGGCGGGGTTTCATCAGCCAATGCCCAGGAGAGGGGATTACATCTGCCTCGCTTCCAGGCCCCAGGTGGGGCCGAGCCGCTCATAACAGAATCTGGCCACACTTGAATTTTAATCTGGGGATCCACCGACTGCTTGAAGGGTGAGCCCCAGAAGCCACCACTGGTTTTCCAGAGCTTTAACCCACGAGACGGAAGAAATCCCACCCCCTCCCAGCGGCGGGGTCCGGGGGGTTGTTTTGGTGGAAGGGATTTGAAAGGGAACATTTCATAAGCAGGAGCCATGAACCGTCGCCCCGGCTGGGTGAGCCGTGGGGACCCGGCTTCCGGGGAACAGGCTCCGCTGCTGCTCACGGGGCGCTAATGACACTCAAGGGGGCTGCTCCGAGCCTTGCACGGCGCGATGGCTTAAAAGCAGGAAACAATGGGTCAGACCTGGTTCTCGGGCGCTCGCTCTGGGCCTGCCCCGGCCGGGGTGGCAGCCAGTCACCGCGAGCGGCTCCCGAGCCCCTGAAGGTGGCCGGTCCACCCCGAAAGGAGCTGCCGTGTAGAACACACCGGACTCAGGCGGAGGGTGAAAACCACCACACCAAACACAACCGAAAACTATTTAATTGGAGATTTTCTTATATTGATCCCAGTGCTGGCGTGTGCAAGGAGACTGTTTTGGTTGGACACGTTGCGTTACATAAAATGTATTATCACGTTGTATTTTTACTTTGTCCTTTTGTTTTTACTGCATTCAATTTGTCTGCTAGAAGACAAGTGACAGACGTGACTCCCATTTTATTTCTGTCGCGTGGCACTGGCCTACGGGAAGAAAAGAGGCACAGAGAGGTTAAATAACTTGCCCCAGGTCACACAGCATGCTAGCGGTGTGTGGGGGGGTGGTTTAGATACTGACAGCATCACCCCCAGATGGGACTTGTATGGGGGTCTGGTCTTCTCCATCAGCCTCCTGTCCTTGGCCCTCCCTCCCCGGCTGGCCCTCATTGAATTCATAAATCCCTCTGTTCTCAGTTTCCCCAGCTGGGTCACCAGGGAGTTGGGCTGTACAGTCTTTCTGTGTGTGTGGGTTTTTTTTTTTTTTTCCTCCCAGAGAATGACATTCTCAGTTTTGTATTCTTTGGGCACATAGTGGTGTAATGTGTGGAGGAGGGCATCAGTCTCTCTCTTAATGCTTATTTAATTATATTTAATTAGGAATCTTGTCATATTTAAGCCTGCAATTGGTCTCCCGGGGCTGTCTGCTGCGAAGATTTTTGAAAAATCCAAACTTTATTCCTTGCTATCGATCCATGTGGTTAATGGGCCTGAGTAGGGCTGGTTTGATTGTCCTTCTCACTCAGAATGAGAGGCAGGAGAGACCAAGCGAAGATAGGCTGGGGGCTGGGTGTCTGAAAGCACCCTCCTGGGAGCAAGTAGGTGGTCAGGCTCGGGCATGCAGGCGCTTGTCCAGGAGTCTCTACTGAGCGTCCCCTCGCTGTGCCCAGGCCGGGATCCTGGGAAGACCTGGGTTCTGGCATCATCTGTGCCCTCGCTGACACGGTCCCCTAAAATGGATGCCTGCCCCTGATGGTAGAGAGGGGGTCAGGGGGTCTGCAAGGGATCGGCACCACCGCTCGACATCCGGTGCTTGGACCAGACACCTGTTCCCTGGGCCGCCCTTGGGAGGGCCTGTGCTTTCTTGCTGCCTGGTCTCCTCCAGCTGGGTTGGGCAGGATTCTTCTAGAAGTAGGTTGCCACAGAGAAGGGGGCCCTTCTTCAGTGCTACCGTCAGGGTCTTTGCTGGAAAATTGGGGCAGGGCTCAGAAACAAGAGAGGTCGTCGTCACCCATCCCGTCGCCTCCCAGAACTAGGCCGAGAGCTGACCTCCCGGATGAGGCCAGCTTCTCCCCACGGGGGCAGCTGAGGGGTCGCAGCGCTCCTCCAGCTCGCCCTCTGCGCCCCCTCTTTGGGTGTTTAATCAGTGTAGTTGATTAGTTGAAACACACCACAGAACGGTCGAGGACCCCGGCTGGCAGCCCGCCACTGCCATTTATGGCTGGGTGATTTGAGGCCAGCCTCCCCACCCTGCCAAGCCTCCGATCCCTCATTTGCAAAATGAGACTCATCATATCTGCCCTGCCTCCCCTCCCCGAGTTGTTGAGAGGCTCCGACAATGTACGAGAGAGTGATATGAAAATGTGGGTAAACAGGAGAGTGGTATTTAAATGCGTGCTATTACCATAATTGCCTTGTATTGTGTGTGTATCTCTCATCTCCCCAATTAGATGCGAGATCCTTGGTGACAGCCACCATGTCTCGCCCCTTTTGATATTCCCCACACAGCCAGGATGGTGCTGAACATATGGCTGCTGCTCAATAAATATTTACCGAACGGAATTGAATTTCAGATCGGTTCCAAATCATCCTAAAAACTTGGTCAGGTGCGGCCCGAAGGTTCTCTCAAGGAGACGGCAGGGAGAGGGAGGCCCCGCGGCAGGTGTCAGGGAATGTGGGTGGAATGAATGAATCTGTGAATGAATGAACGCCTCGTGGCATTTGCTTTACTCTCCCGGCCACGGCGTCTGACAGTAGCCGTGAAATCTGCCGACTCCGCTCAAAAATGACTTCTCCTTCTGTCCTTCGGGATATGCTTTCCGCACGGCGCCTCGCCATAGTTCAGATTTCTATTAAGTAGTCAAACATAATATAAAATTGCCAACAAAAAGATCGTTCCTGGATTAATTAATCTCCCCCTTTACATGGGGAAAGACATAAAAAAGAGCACAAGATAAGAAAAGAAAATGAAATTAATCTTATACTTTCTATGGCTGCCTGTTAATTTCAAGCTTTCCTGCATCCGGGCGCCTGTGCTCCTGCTCAGTTTCTAGATTGCTCGGTACTTAAATGAAACATCTTATTAATCATTTCCCAGGAATGCTGTGCAGCCAAAAAGAAAAAATAAAAAGGCATTCAGGAGCCACAATGAGTTTATTTTTATAGTAATGCATACCTTATCATCAGGTATGGCCAATACATCAAAATGATAAGCCAAATTTGTATACTATCTCACACCGCTATCGATAAATCACGTTAACACTAAGCTGCCAAATCAATTCTGCCCTGACACCAACCTCTCCTCCGAGGAGAGATTTGAGAATAAATGTGGAGGTAACCAGGGAATAAAACTGTCTGGGAAGTTTCACAAAAGAAGCTGAACTCTGCTAATCAGAAAGTAGATGCATTTTTAATTCCGAAACGACCGACCGGCGATTCAGCAGTCCTGACAGCAGGCAGAGTGTCTCGGCCCCGGGGTTGGAATAGACGGCTTACGTGTCTTTGCCCTGCCAAGCCTGCATCCTTACATTTTCCAAAATGTCCATTAACCCCAGAGGACATTCCAGCTGGCCCCTCACCCCACCGAGACGATGTAAATATAATGATTAACCAATCCGCACCAGCATCGAGATTTCTTGACGCTCCTCTTCGCTGAAAAATGCATTAGCTCCTGGCAGTCCTGTCCAGAAATTAATTCGCAGACAACCGAGCGTCATTACCCATGATCTGCCCTGGCTAACTGCTCTCTGTTAGCGAATTTGGGGATGGAAATAAGCTATTTCCATCCACTTTATCATCCAGAGACCTCGGCACGGGGCGAGTCTCTGGTGAGTGCTGTTATTATAACCTGTTTCTAGAATTGCTGTTACTATTAATTCTGCAGAAACAGGCTCCCACCCAAAGCCGTCAGCCAGGTGCCTTTAAGTGTTAAGATCAGCCCTTAATCTCTATTTTGAAGTTGTTGGTGGAGACCAGACTTGTGTTTCAGCCTGATGACTGAGTGTTTTAATTTTTTTTAAGTAGCGAGCCGTATCGCTGCAAACGCTCAAGTTCGGAGGCTGCTGTCCCGGTGAAGCCACCGCAAGCGGCCCCGCGCTGCTGCTGCTGCTGCTGCTGCTGCTTTGGTAGGATGAGGGTAGAGGAGCACATAAGGGCTCCCTGAAGGCGACAGAGCCAGCACGAGTCACCTTTCAAAATGCAAAGTGAGTGAGCAATGAATCAGGAAATGGCAGGAAGCCCACAGGGAAAATCCCCTAGTCCTCTGGAAGGGAAGCCTCCTTGTGTTCCTGCCATGAAGCCCCCTTCCCTGCACCCTTCCTGACCCCTCAACATCCCTCCCTCCCGCCATCCGCAGACCTGCGGCCTCCAGATCCCTGGTGCCGGCGCTCATTTCTCCTCTGAGCCCCAGACCCGCTCACTGCTCTTCCCATTGGACGGTCCTCCTGCGGCGCCCCTTTCCCCGGCCTGTCCCTGTGGTGGCTCCTCTGCAAACTTTAAAACCTTGATCAGGGGGTTACTTCTGAGGTCCTTTCCCTTCCCCTTCCCCAATGGCACCCAGCAGCTCTCTGATGGAGAGGCCCTGAAGCCTGGTCTGCCCCTGCTCATTTGAATTTCTCACTAATGAATGGCTGGACACACAGTAGGTCTCTGCTGATATTTATTACACGACGGCTCATGGGTTCGAATCCAGGAGGTGGGGGAGAAAGACGAGGAGGAGGAGGGTCTGATAAACAGGAGGCAAAGGACCAGCTTCCAACTCAAATCAGAGCCGATCGATTTCATTGCAAAAGACGAAACCAAATGGCAATTTTGAAAACAAGGGCTGGAAAGGGTGTCGGTATCACATAGGTCACCTCGGGGACGCGGCAATCGTTGTTGTCATCATGGCTCCCAGGGACCAAGCATCCGGTTGGGTCGTGGTCGTGGGCTTTGCTCGCCTTAGCTTGTTTTGCCCTCCTGTGCTCCCCCGAAGCGTGCTCCGCCCTCCCGAGTCTTGGTGGACACCGGCAGCAGCAGGTCAGAAGGCCTCAGCCACCGTCACACGGCCCAAGAAGGCCTGAGCTGGGCCATCAAGTCCAGGCTGGTGGACTCGAACCCCTGCCGCCCACTGCCACGCATGTTGTCTCTGGGCTTCTAGGAAGGTTGCATGATGTACGGGTCCCATGCAGGACCCGTTTTGAAAAGGGCACGTCGTTTGTTTTTGCCCTGGTGCAGGGAATTTTCCACCCACCTCTGTCTTCATTCGAACTCCAACGTGGCCAGTAATCTGCGTTAGGCAGAGAGAGGTTGGGGTTGGGGGGGCTGAAGGAGAAACTTTACCTCTAAGAGAAGCTAATGGGCCCGGTCTGGGGAGGGGGCGGGGGCATGAGTTCCCGACCTTGGAAGGATGAGCCCCAAGCGCTAATCAACATTGCCGAGAACGTCTGTGCGCTAACAAAGCATAAATATTTGTTCTCTATTGAAGGCCTCTAGGATTGTGGCAAACAACAGCCTGAAACTTGCATAGTCCACCTGCCTGTTAAAAAAGAGAAAACACACAGAAAAACAGCCCTTTGAATCCATTCTTCCCCATAGAAACAGAAACGATGTCCTCATCATTATGTCTAAAAAAGCAGTAGATACGAAAATTGGATTTGGTCAGAGCCGGATTTTAGCTGCAAATGGGTGGTTTTTAATAAAGTGCCTCATAGCAACCGGTCTGTGAGAAGCTGCTACTTAAAAGCAAGTTCATATGATCTCGGAAAATGGCTCATCCAGACAGGGCAGTCTGTAACTGTTTATTTAGAGTCGTCTGCACCAGATCAGATAAGCCGGGGCTTGTGGACGTGGGGGGCTTCCAGAAAGTACCGTCCTCAGACTGTTTATGTGATCGGGAAATGGATCGTCGGCTTGCGCTTTTGCAAACAGGGCTCTGGTGGGGTGGGAGACACGGGGTGGTGGGCTCTGCCCTTGGGCGGATGCTCTCCTGGTGCTGAGAGCCGGGCCTTGTCTGTGAGGCCAGAGGCTGCAGAAACAACGTGGGGCGGGCGGGCGGGCGGGCGGGTGGGGGTCTCAGGTAGCGGACCCGGATTGAGTTGTGCCTCCGAGACCCTCTGGCTCTGTGGTCTTGAGCTTGCCTTCCCCTTTCTCATCCGTCTTTGTTTTAAACAGCTGTATGTAGGGGCCCCTGGGTGGCTCAGCCGGTCAGGCGTCTGCCTTCAGCTCAGGTCATGACCCCGGGGTCCTGGGATGGAGCCCCGCATGGCATCGGGCTCCCTGCTCCGTGGGGAGTCTGCTTCTCTCTCTGCTCCTCCCCCTGCTCATGCTCTCTCTCTCTCTCTTTCAAATGAAAAAGACCATCTTTTTAAAAACATAAACAGCTGTATCTAGATATCACTCCCATACCATACAGTTCACCCATGAAAAGTGTAAAGTGCGTGGTTCTTAACGTATTCACAGGTGGGCGCAACGGCCACTGCCATGGATGCGGGAATGTTCTTATCATCTCAGAGAGAAACCTTGGACCCGGTCCCTACCACCCCTGCCCCCACCCCTGCAGCCCTAAGCAACCTCTGATCTGCTTGCTGCCTCTGTAGACAGGCCTCTTGTGGGCCCCTCCTGTCGATGGGACCCTACAGCGCCGCTCTCTGTGTCGGGCTGCGTTCGCTCAGCGCCGCGTCCCCAGGGTCCCTCTGTGCTGCGTCGTGTGCCAGCGCGTTCTTCCCTCCTCTGGCTGGCCCTTTCTGATCCTCGGATTCCTCAGTGGTCAAAGGGCTCGGGTGTTGCCCGGGAGGATGGGTCCAGAGGGTGCTGCTCGCTCCCTGCTAGAACCTGCTGGCAGTGAAATTCGACCGCAATTTCAGTGGGAGGTTGAGCTGCAGAAATTCCCCAAGGGACGAGCGCTGCCTGAGCTCCTTTATCCCTATCACACCCCCACTTAAAATCATGGTAATAGTTGAAGCGACTGCATTTCATCCATGAAAATAAAGTGATTCCTTTCTTTCCCCCTCCAGGGCTCCTGTTTTCCCCATGAGATGTATCAATTTGCATTTGTCTTGATAATAACAGTAACGGGATTTGCTCATATTTATTGAGCTTGGGGTGGGGGGGGGCCTTCAGGCCTCATGCTTGAGCCTTACTTACAACAGCTCATATTAACCCCAAGAGGCTAGAGGATCGTGACCCCCATTTAGCAGATAAGGATACTGAGGCGCAGAGAAGGTAAATGGCATGTCTGGGTCTTCTGCGGAAACCTCTGTTCTTACACAAATGCCCGGGGGTTCAAGAGATGGGGGTTTCCTGCACCTGCATTTTGTAACACACCCCTCTTGAGTGGGTCTAAGGATGCCTGGGGACCCCGGGAGGGTGGTCTCTAAGCCCTGCACCTGCTACCCGGGTGTGTAGACCGTCAAAGCCAAGGAGAAGTCAGCGGAAAGCCCAGCCAGACAGCATGACAATGGGGGTGCGTGCAGTGCGAGGGGGGGGGCGCTCGGCTGGGGAGGGGGCTCGGGAGGGTTTTCCCAAGAGGCAATGCCTGAGTGGCGTCTCGGAGCACAAAGTGAAGTCACTGAGGCGGGTGGGGGGAGGCCCTCTGCACATTGTCTGATTAACTGCACTTAGATGGGTGGGTACCGCATGTCGTGGGAGTGCGGGGGCGGCCGTGATTAATCCTCCCATCATCTGTTGGCCGCAGTTTTGCTGTTGCAGGAGGTTTTGCTGGAGAGATCGATCGGGTCTTAACAGAGTGGTGAGATGGTGCAGCAACTGCTCCCAGCACCAGCAGAGCTTCACCCGGGGCGACAGCATGGCCCCTGGGGTTCGAGCTGGGGCTTCTCCTGGTGGCCTGGGGGGCATTTTCCCAAAGACCCTGTTTGTGTGATGTGGGAAGCAGGGAGGACAGGGGGAGACGGGGGCAGGAACAAGCCCTGTATCGGTCCAAGTAATGAGCAAGAAAAGGTGCTCCCCCTTACTTCCATGCCTCTTCCTCTCCACCCTCACCGTGGTCCTGGGAAGCAGGTTTTGGCTCCTCACTCCCCTGGCAAGAAATTGGGGAGCCTAAGGAGTAGAGGACTTGCCTGAAGTCGTACGGGTGATCAGGGCCAAATTCAGGGCTTAAACTAGGACTTGGAACTCCAAGCACAGTGCTCAGCCAGGAGCCCAGTAGGAACCGGCAGCGCCCCTGCTGTGCCAGGTACCCTCAGAAGCCCTCTGATGTGGGCTGGCACAGGGTTTTTACGAAGACCGTTTTGTCACACTGCTGGGCTGGAGGACAATTTGGGCCGTGTGTGCTGGGGTGTGGAAGCACAGAGAAAGTCACCCAAATCTGCCGGGGCAAATCGAGGGAAGCTCTTGGAAGGGGGGGGGATATGGAGGCTGGGTTTTGATGGGTGCATAGGAGTCCTTGAGTCCAGTAAAGGGATGGGGGCAGCTCTTCCTGGGCATGGAAGCTGAGTATGCAAAGGCTCAAAGCTGGGTTTGGGGTTCATGTATCCAGGGCATGATAGGACTTGCAGAGTAGCTGATGTTTAGGAGGTGGGGCTAATAGGGGAAGGAGAGAGAGAGCTCGAAGAAACATCACGGCGGCTTGCTCCTCATTCAGCCCTGCTTTGTCAGAGTGGGGACAGTAGCCTTTTCCTGGGATGGGATCTCACCAGGGCTCCCGGAACTGAAAATTGCTTTGAAAATTTTTGGGCTTGGTGCCCTTACCCTCTTCTGGAAGCTAAAAATGGATTCTCCAAGGAGTGAGAGCAAAGCCACAAGCTGAAAAGCCTCCCTCTGTCATTATCTCATTAAGGGAGGGTGGGGGACCCCCAAAGCTTTGAAGTAGCGAGGGAGAATTCTGACGTGGCTCCAGCCGAGTCCCACCGGAGGGGTCTAATTACAGAGCAGCGTTCCCTAAGGCTGGGTTCCTCAGTGGGCAGCGGGCAGGGTGGGGGCACAGAGCAGCTTCAGTGTCTAAGCCGCTAGGACTGAGCCATCTCCAACCGCAGACCCGGAGGCCACGATTGGTGCCCGCCTTCCCTCTCTGGGGTAGTTGCTGGGGCCTCTGGGCAGTTGCGTGGAAACCTTCACGCATGTGTCGGGGTGGCCCAGAAGGAAGGAGGCCCCATGGCTGAGCCTCCTGCTCCAGCCTCTCATCCTGGGTCTGGACAAGGGGCCTTTTCCATTTGAGGACAAAAGTAAAATTCCTCCAGGAATGAACATTTGGACCCGTGGCTGGTCAGAAGGAAGGAGAGAGAGAGAGGGGAAAGCTGGGTTTCCAATGTCCTCGTTTGGTCCCATAAGTGAGCTTGATGGGAGAGATGGCACTGCATGCAGGTAGATTTTTGAGAGGTGATGGGTAGCACCATTCTGCAAATAATATTGTCCTCTCGTGATGCCTGGAAATGCCACTTTTAGGGATTTAGCAGTGCAGCCAATCTTTATTGAGCACCTGCTATGCACTGAGCGCTGTGCCAGGGATGGGTACTTTGTGATGTGAGGTACAACAGGTACAGGTCTGGTCATTGTGAGAGTGTGGCCCGTGAGGGCAAAACCGAGACAAATCAATGCGAAAACTCCAAAATGGATGAAACTCTGATAGAAGGAAGGGGGCAGATGAGGGTGGTCAGCGTAAGCTTGCTTTGGAGGAGATAAGTGAGCTGACGGGGGGCTGCTCAGAGGCCACTCTGCCGCGTGGATGGAAGGTGATCCACTGGGGCATTTGGGAGATGGGCCTAAGGTTCACGTGGCTGGAGAGGGCAGTGGGGCAGGTGCCGGAGGGCCAGCGTCACCGTTTCAGGTGGGTCAGTTAGGACCCTCCCTGGCGGCGCCCGAGGCGGGGACTAGAGACCCTTCCCCCCTCTCCAGGGAAGGGGGAGACAGGTAGGCTTCTCCTGCAGTCTCCCAGCATTTGCATCTTAAGTTTTTGTATGCTGTAGCCACTGGAGAGGTTGGAGAGTCTTCAGTTTGAAATGTAAGATGATTTCTTCAGGAAAAATGATCAGATTCCTCACGACCTCTTGTTCCAAGGAGAATAGACAGTATTTTATCATTGCGGCATTGTATCATAGCTACAGCTAAAACCATCTGAATGCTTGCCAATGTAACAAAGGGAAGATAAAGTGGGATGACTCAGTTTTGGGTCGTGAAAGCTCAGGAAAGTGAGACAACAAGCTCCCCCCTCCTACAACAGCCTGGGGGCAGGAGCACCTTCCTCCCTGGTCCCCTGCCCCCACACTGCGGACTCTCAGCTAGCCGGCCCCAGTCCGTGTGAGCCGGGGGCTTCACCCTCTCATTCACCTGCTTGGAATCTTAACCAGCTTTAGAAACCTTGGAGGAGGGCTGCTCTGTGAGTGAGTTCATCACAAAGGCTTTAAGCCAATATTTAACAACGTATGCTGAGCTAAACATGTTCCCGTGCTGCAGGAACTCTCTGGCTGTTGCATGCTAATGGGTATCATGACCACCCCCCATAGGGGACGTAGAATTTGTAATGTTTCTTAAGTTCAAATGCTTACTTTGAGGTACATCTTAAGGACTCAAGATTTCATGGAAATCCCTTTGGGATACACTGCTGGAAACTGACATTATCGCCCTGTCGCCATTGTTGTCTTGAAGGATAACTTTTAAAAATGGCAGCAAGCAACCATTCATTCATCCACTCTACCACTTATTCAACTAACCATCCAGTCATCCGTCTTTCCACCCATCCATCCACCCACCAGCTCATCCACCCATCTGCCCACCCATCTACCCATCCATCCATCCATCCATCCATCCATCCATCCATCCAACCATCCACTCATCATTTGTACATCCAAGCAAGCAGCATCCAGCCAACAAACATCTTCCAAATAGGCCTTTCCATACTCTGGGACACTAGGGCTTCGGTAGGTCTAAGATATCTTTTGGGAGCTTCTGGTCTAGTACAATCTATCTCCTGTGTCCAAGTAACCAGATTTATGGGTAGAAAATGATTTTTGTCCTTGCGGGAAATTAAGTACTAGTAACAAAAGAAGGGAGAGAGCTCCTCTCCTCAGGTGAATCCTTGAGGGCTTTGTGGAGGAGGTGGCATTTTTACTTGGAGGAGGGATTCAGACATGGAGAGGTAGAAACTGGGGGCCAAGGGTCCCTGCTGGTGAGCCTGGAGTGAACCGAGAGCCAGAGCTGTGACAGGGCGAGCAGAGGGAGCCAGCCTGACTGCCCCTCCTTCCTCGAATCTCTGCTTGGCTGAGTCGTGACTACAGTGTTGATAAAAGGCTTCTGCCCAGATGCCTCGTTACCGGCAAGAATGTCTCTAACGAGGCCTAATTCTTTCGCTGGCATGCCTTTCCTTTGGTGCTGGCTTCAGAAATGTGCAGTCCCATTTAGAATCAGAGGCTGAAGTGTGTTTGTCATCACGGCACCCACAGACAGGCCCCCAGCACCCACCTTCAGCCACGTTGGAACAGGAAGGAAGCACTGCCCAGCAATACACACCTCTCACCGGGGTCCCAGACACTGGCTCTTCCAGGTTTTACCATGGGGCAGCAGAGTTGGTGACATCCCCATGCATAGCCAGTGCAAGATCCTTGGTAACTCTGCACAGAAGTCACACGTTTGCCCAATAGACCCGTTTGCTCACCATTCCACAGAGAGTCAAGGAAGGTGTGGTGGGAGCCAGTTCCTGAGCTTGGGGTGCAAAGGTTGTTGCCCTGGAAGTTACCTTCTAAGGGGAAAGACCATGAGCCACCAAATAATGAGATAATTACATGTGGCAGTAAATATTTGAGGGATCTGCTGGAGGGTAACCTCAGGGGACGACAATGTTAGGTGGGGAGCTCAGGGAAGGCTTCCCGAGGAGGTGACGTGGGAGCTGACACATGAATGATGAGGGGCCAGCCTAGGGAAGGGAGCAGCCAGTGCAAAGCCCCCGAGGCAGGTAGAAGTGGAGGCATTTGGAGACATGGAAATGTCATTGTGGCAGAGGCTTCCCAGCAAGGTGAGGCGGGTGTCCAGAGGGTTGCCAGTAAGGCAGGTCGGGGCCAAATGGTGTAGGGCCTGCTGATCACGGGAAGGAGTTTTGAATTTAAATGCAGTAGAAGGCTGACCGTGGTTCATTTTGAAATCTTTCTCTGGCTGCGGAGTTGAGAGGATATGTGGCGGTGGGAGTAGACGCCGGGGCCCAGCGGGCAGGGAGGGCCCAGAAGCCTTAGACAGCGTGTGGGGGGCGGTTGTCTGCTGTGGAGGCTGCACCAGCAGGATCTACAGCAGGCTTGGATGCTGGGTGTTGGATACCCAGAGAGTGCGCAACTTTATTTGAGCTCCTGGATCTGGCCATGCCTGAAGCTCGACTACCTTGACTCTAGTCATGTGAGCCAACCAGTTCCTATCCCCTGTGTCTTTTCCGGGGTAGTTTGAGTCAGGCTTTTGTCACTTGCAGCGGAAAGAGTCTTGACCCAACACAGGGAAGATGTGTTCAGATTTTCAGGCTGCCTTTCCTCTGCCCCTGGGCTGGTTTTACAGCATCCCGGGGGGGGGGGGGGTGGTGACCATAGAGGTAGTAACAGGGTGGTAGAAAGCATGGACCCTGTGACATCAAGCAGACCCAGGAACCAGGTCTGGCTTTGCCTCTGGCTGCCTGTGTGACCTTGGACAAGGGGAGGACTCCTCTGCGCCTCCACGTCCCTGCACAGAAGGGTTGTGCGAGGACAAGATGAAAGACAACAGGGGGGTGTCTGGCCAGCGACTGGTGCGTGGCAGGTGCTTAATAAGTGTCAGCATTTTGGCCCTCTCTCCCCCCACACTGATTAAAAGCTCAGGTTGGCAGTTATTTATGTCTTTGATTAATTAAACAATTGGGAAACAAATTAATTATTACTTAACGGAGGCAGTTTGGGCCACACAATCTTTGCAAACATGAGGCCTGGCGGGGGAAAGAACAAAAGTGATGCCGGGCAGCCAGGAGGGTGGAAACCGCTGAAGTAGAAAATCTTCAAGGTCCTTCTCATCTGGAAAATTCGCCTTTTCTAGACGTGCAGAATGTGGCTCCCTACAGATAAATGTTGACTTATGGTTTGAGTGGCTTATTATACGTCACGGTGCCTTCAAATGGCAGCCAGGCAATCACTCTGGTGTCACCTACATGGAGTTTATCCAAGGCAAGAGGCGGAGAGGGAGAAATTGGACCTGAGTCACAGCCACGTGGCTGGTCACTGCCGTCATTCCAGCTAAATCTCCTCTGTCGCTGTTGTTCACGGTCCCCCCATGGCCAACACCCCCCTGGCCCCCCAGATGTCCGATCAGGACCATGGGCTGACTTCAGCATCAGTGACCACGGCTGAAGCCCGAGCCCTTGGCTCCATTGTGTGTGTGTGGGGGGATGTTGTGCTGGAATTTCAAAACCACCCAAGTTTTTCGCCCCATTAAGTTATCATTTGGTTCGAGGAAAAGTTCCCAGAGTCCAAGCGGCTGAGAATTGGCCACCCCCCCCCCACGACTTCCTTGCTCCGTGCACCCCCTGGGCTGGGGGCTGGCCGCCCCACTCCTTCCAAGGAAATGGTGTGTCAGGCATCCCTCAATCCGCCTAATGCTGGTGTCGCTTGACTGCATTATCTCATTTTTTGAAGGCACCACAGTGGTTTATGGCTTGCTCACCTCCAAACCTGCCCTCACCGAGCACAGGAGAAATTCTGATTTGTCAGGAACCTGTCTGGTCAGCCGGAACCTTCCCCAGGGCCGGGAAGGTCAACTCCTGCCATGGGTCATATTGACTTTATTGGATTGCTTTTTCCAAGGGAGTCAAAGAGCAGCAGAGCCAGCGGGGAGGGGGTGCTGCGCTTTGCCTGCGAGCCTCCGCCTTGCTGCTGGGTTCTAAGTGGCCCTCCTCCTCCTGCTGCCCCCCCTCGTGGAAGCCCCCCCAGATCGGAGTCTCCCGCGTTAGCGGAGGGGCCAAGCCGAACCAGGCTCCTTGGGTGGCTGCAATGCTTGCTCCCCGTGTCTACACAGCAGGATGCCTCGCCTCCACCCACCCGCAGAGTCTCTTGGGGTGTGAGTGGTGGTGGCTGCTGAGTGTCCCCAGGGGGCTGAGCGGGAGGAGACGGCGGGCGTGCCAGCACCGGGTGTGCACCAGGGAGACGGATGTCGGGGCTGGGGTGGGAGCCTGCTGCATCTGGGTCCTCACAGCCTGCGGAGGGAGGCTTTTCCAGGAGGAGTACCGGTACCGGCCAAGCCACCGAGGCCACAAGAGGTGATGTGACCCGAAGGCAGGAAGCAGAGGTGATGTGTCTGGCTGCGGAGTCCTTGCTGGGCACAGAGTGGCGCACATCAGTCACGGCGTGCCCTCCCGCCAGGCCCAGGGGGCCAGAACTCCCTAGGGAGCCCCGTGGGTGCCAAGGGAGGATCCCTGGGTGTCTTGCTGATGAAGGGTCATCTCCAGTGATGGGCTGCCAGCTCTGGGGCCTTGTGAGCTGGCGCGTGGCTCAGAGGCAGCAGGGCCCCCTCGTTGGAACTTTAGCCCCTCTGATTTATCTGCTCCCCCTGCTTCGCACTGGCATAGTTTGCAGAAAGGCTGGCACAATTGCAGCTTCCTCAGAGACACATCTGTGTTTCGTCATGCAGCAAGGACCACCTGGACAGCAACACGGAGGCTTCCCATTGCACCGTGTCCGGGGGATGCAAATCAGAGGATGCTGCTGGAGGGTCATGGATGGGATGGGATGTGAAAAGGCAGAGAGTTGGGGAAGGTCAAATTTTTAAACTCCCTTTTACCCCCAGAGGTGGCAGGAAGCACCACAAGGTATCTTTTTGGGGGTTATTATTTTTTTTAACTATTATGATTTTGTATTCAAATATAATTAAATTCAGTGTTATGTTAGCTTCGGGTGTACAATGGAGTGATTCAAGAATTCTATATATTGCTCAGTGCTCAACGTGACAAGTGTCCTCTCAATGCCCATCACTTCCCCTCCCCTCGGGGAGCCACTGGGTTGTTCTCTGTATTTAAGAGTTGGGTTTTTTGTTTGTCTCTTTTTTTCCTTTGTTCATTTGTTTTGTTTGTTAAATTCCATATATGAGTGAAGCCAGTGAGAGAAAGACAAGTACCAGGACGATTTTATTCAGGCGAGTGACACAGTCAGTCCTGGTTGTGGGAAGGCTTCCCTGGCTACAGCGTGGAAGGATAATGCTGTAGCCAAGGTGGTGGTCAGGTGGTTGTCACAAAGCAGACTTTATGTGGTCCAAGCCACACATGGGGAGAGTCTAAACTAAGGAAATGGGAATGGAGAGAAAGGGACAGGTGATAGGCCTGCTAGTAGATGCCTCTCTCTTCAGTAATCCTCCCCAAGCACCTACTGTGGGATTGGCCGTCTGGTAGGTGCTGGGGAGAGAGAATCTATGCCTAATGGGACTTGTATTCTTGCAGGATAATCAAATAGCAGTCACACTGTGTAGAATCTGTGTTCTTTGAAGGAGAGGTATAAGGGACTATGAATGGATATAATTGGGAGACATAGTCCAATAGGTCTTCCCCAATTGATCAGAGAAATGAAGAATGAGTAGGAGTTAGGTGGTGAAGGCAGGAAGAGTGTTCTGGGTAGAGGGCCTGCATTTTCAAAACCCACACAGATGAAGAGGAGAGTGAAGGGGATAGAGGGGGCAGGGGGCAGTTCAGACAGTACCTTAGGGCAAGTGGTGTGGACTGTGGCCTTTATCTTCTGAGTGATGGAGAGTATGTTGAGCAAGAGTTAGTCATGATGTGTTTTAACCTTGTGGCCATGGTGGAAAATGAGCTAAATGGGTGACCAGAAACCTAGACAAAGTATGTGAAACAACGGTTGTCAGACATTGGGCAACGGGCAATCCATGCCTGTGACCACAGAGAAGGAAACCATTTGGGTGAGCCCTACAATCACCATGACTTTCTGCTTGAAGCCACTTCCTGGCTTCAAGGGGACTGGGGGTGGCCAAAGAGCCTAGGATATGTGGGACAGATAACACAGAGGAGGGGCCATGCAGTGTAAGAACTCCAGAAGTTAGTATTGGTCTTGGATCTTAGCTGCACATTAAGGTCCATGTGTATAGGATGAAACCTCATGAAGCCGTGTGTGTAATGGCTCAGGAGCTCCAAGCTAAACAGCTCCTAGGGGCTAACACAATGACATATGTGTGTGTATGTGTACGTGTGTGTGTGTGTGTGTGTGTGCACATGTGCGTGTGTTTTTTTGGGGGGGCGGGGAGGTTTCAAATTTAGATTAACCAGAGTAGAGTCCTCACTGACCAGTTAGCATTCATTGGAGAAACCAGAGGGCCACACCTCCATAGTGGCCTAAATTAATCCTAGAATAAAGACTACATTAGACCCACCCTAACAAAGATTAAAAACAAGCCTCACAAGGTCAAACTGAACTTATAAAGTCTGAAAAAGTCTTTGTCCACAAAAGTCTTTATTTTGACATATGCCTGCCAAAACAAGCCCCACATGCTTAAAGGAAGACAACCAAATCTGGACTTAGTGTAATAATCATCATGTCCAACCTCCAATCAAAAATCACTAGATTTATTAATCAGGAGAACAATGTGACCCATAATCTAGAGAGAGTCAGCAGAAATGGTCTCAGAAACGACAGGGATCATGGAATTAGCAAACAATAACATTAAAACAGTCATTAAATGTACATTCAATATTTAAGGAAATTCAATACTTAAGGAAAACAGTATTTAAGGAAGAAATTTAAGAGAGCAAAGGAACCACATAGAATTTCCAGTGTTGAAAAATGCAATATCAGAAAGGTAAAATTTGTCAAATGGTATTAACCTCAGATTAGAAAATGCAGTCGAAAGATTGGTCAACTTGAAGGCAGAAATAATCTGAAATGGAACAAGAAAAAAAAAAAGACTGGAAACAAATGGAACAGATCTTCAGAGACCCGCGGACAGTACCAAGCATGTGGGGTTGGGAGTCCAAGAAGAAAAGTATGTTTGTGGGAGGAGAGTGGAGGGCAGAAATTAATTTGAAGGAATAATGACTATTTTCCAAATTTTATGAATGTAATGCTCAGATCCCAGAAGCCCTGCTAGCCACAAACAGGATAAACACCAAAACAAAAGAAACAAAACCAGGGGATCCCTGGGTGGCGCAGCGGTTTAGCGCCTGCCTTTGGCCCAGGGCGCGATCCTGGAGACCCGGGATCGAATCCCACGTCGGGTTCCCGGTGCATGGAGCCTGCTTCTCCCTCTGCCTGTGTCTCTGCCTCTCTCTCTCACTGTGTGCCTATCATAAATAAATAAAAATTTAAAAAAAAAAAAAAGAAACAAAACCAAAAAACAACCCCCCCCTCCCAAATCCACACTGACATACATAATAATTGAAGTGGCAAAAAACAGGGACAAGAAAAACATTAAATATCCAGGGAAAAGTGACACATTATGTTAAGAGGAACAAGAAATCCACACAAGTAAGTAAAAAACCAGAGAATAATGATGGAATGACATCTTTAAAGAAAACAATCTATCTATACCCAGCAAAAATATTATTCAAAATAATAGAATAAAGACTCTTTGGACAAGGAAAAAACAGGATAGAATTGGCGGCAACCTGTCGGCAATAATGAAGCATGGCACTAACGTCCTCAGAGCAGAAAGATGATGCCAGGTAGAAACTTAGCTACGAAAGGAATGAATGGCAATTGTGTGTGTAAATATGAGATATTCATTTCACATTCAAAAATTATTTTAAAATATAATGGACTAGAGGCCCCCAGGTGGCTCAGTTGGTTAAGCATCCAATTCTTGACCTCAGCTCAGGTCTTGATCTCAGGGTCCAGAGTTCAAGTCCCGTGTTGGGCTCCATGCTGGACATGGAGACTTCTTAAAAAAAAAAAAAAAAAGATAATTGACTACCTCAAACAGTAGCAATGTGCAGTGGGTTTATAACATGGAAAAGTAAAATATGTGACTACAGAAGCACAGAAGATGAGAGAGGCAATGAAAGGCTATTGTGATAAAGTATCTCGTCATAGGTGAGTGGCCTAGATGAGGATAAGCCAAAGATGCAAATTTGTAAAAATAAAAGAAAGGGCTCTAGCTTGTGAGCCAGTGGTGGAAATAAAATGGAATCATTAACATATATCAGCAAGATGGTGCATGTAAACCCAACTGCATCAATAATGATATGAAATTAATATGGAATGCAACGATCAAAATACCCCAATTAAAGGACAGAGATGATCAGATTGGGTATAAAAGCAAGACACCACCACACAGCGTCTTCCAGAAAGCCACTTTTACTGTGAAGACAGATGGGTCAAAGTCAAATGCTGGAAGAAGATGGGCTGTCCGGATGCAAATCCAAAGTAGGCTGAAGTGGTGTATGAAGTAGAATTCAGAGCAGGAAATATTACTAGAGCTGAATAGAGACATTTTTAACCCTATAGAAGTCAACTCACAAGAAGGCGTGAGAATCCTAAATATACACACAGAAATAAGAGATACAAAATACTTGAAACAAAAAGTACTTGAGCTGGAAAGAGAAATGGATGAATCCAGAATTATAGTTGGAAATGGCAACACCCCGGAATCAATAGAAGTGGGAAGAAAACTGGTAAGGAAATGGAAGATCTGAACAATGTTTTCATCCACCTTGGTCTCGTTGACATTTTTTAGTACAGAATGCCACCCAACAGCAGAACACACTTTTCTTTTAAATACGTGTGGAATATTCACCAAGATAAAGCAGGTTAAAACCAAAAACCAAAGATACCGACTTAAGTGCTGGTGAGCATGAGAAGCGACTGGAATTCCCAACCCTTGCTGATGGGAATGCCCAACAGGATGGCCACTTGGGCGAATCGTCAGGCAGTTTCTTACTGAGGTGAATGTACGTGTACCCGAAGACCCAGCAACCTCACTTCTAGATATTTGCCCCAAGGAACTAAGAACAGACGTGCATAAAAACATGCCATGTCCCCGAGTGTTGACAGTGGATATCTGTCCGCTGATGAATGGGTGGTGCCTCCACACGAAAGGAATTTCCACAATGCAGCTACTGAGCAGTCGGGAGGGACGAAGGCCTGGCTCGGCCACGCAGGTGGATGTTGAGGGTTTTGCGATGAGCGGGTGGAGAGAGGCTCCATAGGCTCCTGACTCGTAGATTCCATTTACACAACATTCACATTCCGGAAAAAGCAACGCCGTGGGTGGAGGGAGAGGGTTGATTAAGAACGGTCATGAAGGAATTTTCTGGAATGAAAAAAAAAAAGAAGACTTTCTGACACTATTAAGTCAACGAAAAGACACAGACTAGGAGAAAACATGGAACATGCGTATCCGATCAAGGACGTGTCTCTATGATTTGTAAACAACTTACTGTTCAATCATAAAAAAGAGCAACCACTTGTAAAATGGAGGAGGACTTGAAAAAGACACGTCACCGAGGAAAACACGTCACGGCCGACTCGTACACGGGAAGACGTCGAGCATCCCTAATCATCAGGAAAATGAAAATGAAAACCACAGGTGATACCACGCACTACACGCCCCAGGATGGCCAAGAGTCTTAGGAGGAACAACGACGCCGAGCGGTGGTGAGGGCTGGGAAGGGGTCTAGTGGCTTCCTGAGAACTGAAACATTCTCACGTGCTCCAGCTTCCCACCTGGCGCCTGTGCCCAAGTGCTGGGCGTGCCCACCGGCCACACGGGTCTGCTGTGGCCGCTGTGGTCCCTTCAGGGTTTGGGCCTGCGTTGTCCTGCTCTGTCTCAGATTGCTAGGGCTTCTGACACGCTTGTGGTGTGTGTGTGTGTGTCTTTTTTTTTTTTTTTTAAGATTTTATGTATTTATTTGAGAGAGAGAATGAGAGAAAGAGCACAAGCAGGAAAGGGGCAGAGGGAGAGGGAGAGGCATCTTCCCCAAGAGCAGGGAGCCCAATGCGGGACCTGACCCCGGGACCCGGGATCATGACCTGAGCCCCCTGGGTGCCCCTGTGTCTCACGTCGATAGTTTTTCTGGCCGGCCTGCTGTGGCTGCTGCACCCAGTGGTCCGATCTGCAGCACCTCTCTCCTGTGGTTCCTTCTCGTCCCCTGTCCTCCGTGGAAGCCAGGATGCGCCGAGGGCTCCTGTTCTCCTGGCTTCTCACGTGCTCTCCTGTCACCTGCCAGGCAGAGAGCGTCACTCTCATTTACCGCTGGGTCTCCAGCTCGGGCACCGCGCTGGGTCTGTGACCCCTGGGGGTCTGGCTTGGGCATGTTCTGACACCAAGAGCTAGACTGTCGCCCCCCCACCCCGAGGCATGGATGGGCACCACCCGGGGGAGAATGGGGAGGCGCCAGGCAGTCAGGCGGGCTTCCCACAGCAGGTGGAATAAATGGGACCCAGACCCCAGGGTCCCGTGTGGCAGAGAAAAGCCCCACTAGAGGCACCCCAGAGGGTCAGCCTGGTGGGGACCTGGCGGGACGCAGGGAGAGCCCACCACAAACGTAGTGCCGGGTTGTGCCAGGCCTTGAATGCCAGGTGACTACAGGCCTTGGTGGCAAAACGAGGAGGCGGGGTTGTTGGTTCAGAAAATATTCGAGAATTTCGAGCTGATGGTAGCGGAGCCTTAAACCAAGGGCGGGTCCCTCCTACGTGCCAGGCCCCGGGTGTCCCTCCCTCAGAGAAGCTGGCCAGTCCGCCCAAGGTCTGCGCCGTCCCCGTACCTGCCGCCGTTCGCATGCTGGGATCACCCACAGGACGGGGGGACCAGGGCCTCTGCGGCCCGCACCTTCAGTCCCCTGCCTCTGTGGTCAAACCCAGTCAGGTCCCAGGTCACCTGGACTGGAGGCGGGGGGATGTGTGTCTAGATTCCCCTTCAGCTTCTCTTCCTGAGCCCCCCCACCCTCCGGCTCCCCTTTTATGTTTATTTTGGCTTCAACATGTGCGTCTTTTTCTAGCTTCTTAAGGTACGATTCTGGATTTAAAACTTTTCCGCACCGCAGATCGTAGTCTTCACGTGCTGTCTCCCCCCGAGCGAGGTCCGCGGCTCCACGGCGGCTCGCACGCCCCGTCCACGGGCCTCGGGGCATCTTCCATCCCGGGGGCTGCTCGCCGCTCCTTCGAAGCTCACGCTGCCCCTCGGGCCTGCGCCCCTTCTCCGCGGGGCCGCCGCACGTCGAGAGGGACCTTTTCTTCTGCGGCCTCTGAAGGCTCTGGCGGGAGCCGGCTTCCCCCGTCCCTCCAGAAGGCCGTTCCCTTCTCTCAGCCCCGGGACACCACGGCCCAGGAGCGGAGGCCCGGCCATCCCCGGAGAAGCATTGCTCATTCATTCTTTTTTGATGCACCAGGTGCTGGGGAGGCAGGGGTGCGGGGCAGGAGCAGGGCCTAGGGAAAGCAGTCTGTGGCGTCCCAAAGTCTCGGGTTCAAATCCCAGCTCTGCTGCTTACTAGGTTTGTAACTGGACACGTTTCTGAGCGTGAACTACCCTGGGTCTCCCCTCAGCAGCCCGAGAGGGCTGTGCCGGGATGCCAGGGGACAGTGCAGGGGTTGAATGGGCGTGAGTACTAAGCCCAGACCTGATGCTGCTCCATATGGAAGGCCAGAGCAGGACAATGCTCCAGCTCCAGACTGGGACCCCCCCCCAAACCCCAGGCTCCACCCAGCCTCCATCTTCCCGGCCCCTCCTCCCTCTCTGCTCCAGGCTCCCCAGGGAATACACCTGCCCCTCCTGCCTCCGGTCTGATCACCCTGCAGTTCCCAGAAGTCCTTTCCCAAGGACACATCCCCCCATTCCTCTCTAAAGCAGGGCCTCCGCAGGACCCCCCCGTTCTCTTTGTACTTTTCTGCGCTGGTATTTCTTTTTAAATATTTTATTTATTCATTTGAGAGGGAGAGTGGGCTTGAGAGAGAGCAGAAGCAGGGGCAGAGGGAGAAGCAGGCTCCTGGCTGAGCAGGGCCCGAGGCGGGACGCGATCCCGGGACCCCGAGATCATGACCCGAAGGCAGATGCTTCCCCTAGTGAGCCACCCGGGTGTCCCCTGCACTGGGATTTTTAAAAACACGTACCTGTATATAGTTTTATATTTAAAATATTTGTGTGATTATTTGGTTAACGTCTCGCTGGAAGCTCCAAGAGGACGAGGTTGTGTTTCATTTTGTTCCTTATTGTACCCTCGGCACTTAGCACAGGGCCAGGGATGAAGGGGGTGCTTGGGAGACCCTTGTTGCATGAATGAATGAGTTTCTGGGTGAGAGAGAGACAGAGACAGAGACACGCAGAGAAAGAAGACAACTCCAGGGAAGGTTGTATGCAGGGGTGTGGGCCCCCGGGATGGGGGGCCGGGGGCGGGCCATGGCGTCACAGACCGCCTGGCCCTGCGGCTGGGGCTCAGGATGCGGGTCCTTCTTCCCAGGGCGCTGCCTCTGAAGGGCATCGCGTTGCTGGGGGGCGGCATCTGATTTGCATTTCAGGAGATGAACCGCAGCTGTGTGGAGAGTGGATTTATAGTCTGGCTTCTTTGTTCAAATCCCCAGAGTCATTTTCTTCTTCTTTATAGGATTCTGCTTGTTAGGGACAGAGTAGGAGCTGATTGTTTCTTCCTAACTCACTTTGTGACCTTGGGCGAGTCCCGGCTGCCCCTCCCAGCTCTGGGGCCGCGGGCTCCCGGGGCCCTGCCCGCTGCCCCGCCAGCCCCCTCGCGTGCCCAGATGTCCCTTTGGCATCGAGCGTGGCCTTTCACGGTGTGATTCCTCCGGGAGGGGCGTGCAGTCCAGGGCACACGCACATCGCACCAGGTGTCTTCCTTTGGCATGTGCTCCTATTCCGTCCCCCGAGTTGGCCCCGGGTGGGTCCCCAGGATGGGGTACAGTCACGTGGGCCGGGCTCCCGTACGCCTCCCCCAGGCCCCCCTCCTCCCCTTCCCGGGGGGCGCCCTGGAGTCAGGAGGCCTGGCTTGGGCCCGGCCAGCGGTCTGTACCCCCGGGGCCGCGGGGCCCCTCTCGGTCCCACGGCCCAGGACGCCGACAGAAGAACCCCCCGACTTCTGTCCGCTGCCAAAATCCGCTCTCCTCGAGGTGCATAAAGTTAGCCTAACTTTCATTCTGCTGCCCAGGAGGGACCTTCGCTGCACTCGGGGGATAAAAAAAACAACAAACAACAACAACAGAACCCCCCAAAAAACCACCTACAGGTTTTTTGTTGTTTTTTTTTTGTTTGGTTTTGTGTCTCTGGAAAGCAGAGAAGCCTGTGGCTGGCAGGCCGGCCGGCTGGCGGGGCGGGCGGGGGGCAGAGGCGCGGAGCCGCGGTTTATTGCCCCAAGGAAAACATAGTTCGCTTATGAAGTATGCCCCCTTGAAATCTCACTTGACATTCTGTAAAGAAAGAGGAACGTTTTTAAGAAGTTGGCTGAGCCACCTAATACCTTGCCTCCAGAGCGAAGCCTTTTTGAAAGATTAATATAGAGCTGGAGACAGCCAGTCACTGAAATTGTACTTATCCTGGCTCAGCCCTCTGCCCACATTGTCTCGGTGCTGGAAGCCGCAGGAAAGCTCCATCCGGTGTGTGCCCGGGGCTGGTAAGACCAGCTTAGTTACATGAAAGGCTGCCAGCCCCGAGCTTCGGGGAGCCCTGCGCGCCGACCCTGGGAGGGGCCCCCTCCTCCCTCCCTTCCCTGAATGGGGAGGAAGGGCCAGATGCTGCCTTTGGTGTTTCTGGGCATTTTCAAATGGGATTAAGGATGATTTCCAAACACCGGCTGCTTTTCGCACCACTGCCCACCCACCATCCTTCTTAAGAACCGTGACCCCGAGCAGGTTGTTCATGGTCACCTCCACCCACCTGGTTGTGTCCCTTTAATCAGAGACAAGTGGCAGGGAAGGGACGTTTCGGGGGTCCTGGGCAGTTGCTGATCATCTCAGACACCGTTGCTAGTTACAATCGTCTACACTGTGAGACGGGGCTCCCCGCAGAGCACCCCGGATGCAACAGCGGGGGTATGGCTGCGCAGGCCACCTGAGCTCCCAAGTGTTGCCCAGGATGGCCCCGTGGATGGGCCCCCTGAGTGGCGTTAGGACGCGTTGCCTTAACTAGAAACGTCAGGGGCAACTTGGAACGTACCTGTTGGTTTTTCCTTTTGCCTCTTACATCTTAATAAACAGTCCCCAGACTCCGGCGCAGACACCCTTGCCACCTCAGCTGGCTAACCTGGCATTGGCCATGGAGATGTTTGAAGTCTCCCCCTCCACTCACCAGCCATGGGGCTGGGGGTAGAAATGACCGTGTTCCCAAGCTAACTGATTTTTTTGTTGTTGCTGTTAAGGCATCCCTCCACCGAGAATGGATTTCCGGCATTTCATTTGGGAGTGGGGCTAAGATCAGAACTGTAAATGTTCGGAAAACATGATTTCTTCCCCTGGAGGGGACCTGCCGGGGGCAGGGGGCTTGGGGGTGCAGCAAATCTGCTCATTCATGGAGAAATCGGATCACTACGAGGCCAGGTCTCCCGCCCTGATTCCAGCCCGGGCTCCCTGAGCCGCTCCGGGCTGGATGTTGATTAACTTCACCCGGGATGTTGATTAACTTTCCCGTGCTGTCCGAGGGTACCTTCAGACCCAGGCCAAGTCTGTTCTAACCACAGGACCCTTCCAGAGAGGCAGGCTGTGTCCCCTGGGGGTCCCCGAGAGCCGCTTGAGGGGCAGACAACAAAGGACAAAGAAGGGACAGTTGCTGTTTTGAAATGTAATTATGGTCCAATAATACAAATATCAACATCTGGAATTCTGCAGTCTAAGCCCCTGTTGTTTTTTTAAAGATTTTATTTATTTATTAGAGACACACACACACACACACACAACACAGAGAGAGAGAGAGAGAGAGAGAGAGAGAGAGGCAGAGACACAGGCAGAGGGAGAAGCAGGCTCTGTGCAGGGAGCCTGACATGGGACTCGATCCCGGGACCCCAGGATCACACCCTGGGCTGAAGGCGGCGCTAAACTGCTGAGCCACCCGGGCTGCCCTAAGCCCCTGTCTATTAATGCAGATCAAGCACTGTTTTGTTCCCATCCATGGGCAGAGAGCAAGGCATTTGGGGAAGGACAGGTATGGAGGGGGCACAGTTCTGTTGGTCCAATTGTCACACGAGAAGCTCCAAGGGTACAGGGCCCCCACCAGGCCCTGTCCTCGTCGACTCATGGTCCGAAGGAACGAGCATCCAAAACCCAGACAGGCAGAGACCTGCAAAAAACACTGAGAACGGACGTGGTCTGAAAAGCACCAAGAAAGAAGCCAGACTTGGTCAAATATTTGGACTTGTCCCTGCATTTTTGTCCCGGGCTATATGAATTCTAGATCCGAGTTTGAAGATTTTTTTTTCCTTCTGAAATGAAGGCCCAGGGAGAGAGAAGACGCTCTGCCCCCCAAGGGGCAGGAATGACTCTGGGTCTCTGTTACCAGCACCAGCTCCCACTGGAAATTCTCTTTCCTTTGTGTTTGGGGCTGGCCATGGAGATGTTTGAAGTCTTTCTTAAAAATGGCTTTTTTGGGACACCTGGGTAGCTCAGCGGTTGAGTGTCTGCCTTAGGCTCAGGGTGTGATCCCAGGTTGGGGGATCGAGTCCCAGATCGGGCTCCCTGTGAGGAGCCTGCTTCTCCTTCTTTCTATGTCTCTGCCTCTCTTTGTATGTCTCTCGTGAATAAATAAATAAATTAAAAAAAAAAAAAAACCACGACTTTTTTTATCTTAAACTTTCAAAACATCTTTCAGGCCACCAAAGAGTTGGGGACAAAAATGTATTCCCCTCCTCCCCACCTTCCTATTCCCAGAGCCACGCTCCAGAAATATCCAAAGTCTATCCATTTTCTTGATTTGATGTACAAAGAAAAATTGAACTCAAAAAGACGGAAATAGAGTGTTTGAAAATACCTTGCAATTGTCCTCTCGAACACTTTAGGAGAATCGAGCCTAGCATTTTCTTCCAGTGCTGTTGAAAAGCAGAGACCCTCTCCTGAGAGAAAGAAAAAGCTCCCTCAAAGCCCTCCACGAGGTGATTAATCCCTGGTGGTTATTAATCTTTAACTTTTGGTAGTTTTCATTAGCCTAGCTAGTACCTCCTACCTCAAAGGCCCCATGACGGGACAGATGGAGCAGAAGAGTTTTGGGAAAAAAAAAAAATTTAAGCAGCTCCCATACTCAGCTTGGACCCCAATGTGGGATCCAAACTCACGATCCTGAGATCGAGACCTGAGCTGAGATCAAGAGTCAGACGTTGAACTGCCTGAGCCCCCCAGGTGTCCTGCAAACACTGAAAGGAAAAAATAAACCCCAACCACCTAAAGTTTTCGGACCCATTGCTCTGACCCACTGCTCTGACACGTCCCGGCGGATGGGGCAAGGAAAGACCAGCTCAGGTGTCCGAAAAGTGCTGATGACCGATCCTGGGAGGATTGTAGAGCTACCGACTTCAAAGCAGGAGCCCACATAGTTTTAAGGACCATATGTTTAGCCAGAATTCATCTAGATGTGTATTTTTATAAGCCGCCAGTCAAAACACAAAAGTAGCTGAGGCCCTAAAACAATCACTAAGGTCCAAAATCTCAAGCAGTGTGTAAATCCATCGACGTTTCTGCCTTGGGGGTAGCAAATCTTTTTCTTTAAGATGATGTAAATGGGACAGAAGTCATAAAACAGGGCAAGGGCAAAACTGTTGTGATTTCCCACTTCCCTCCCCAGGGCAGGAAATCACAGACTGAAGATGGAGAAATCAGGGTGTCCCCCGCCGTCCCCGCCCGGCACAGGGGATCCCTGAGAAGCCAGGTGGCGGGGCGGAGGCCGCTGTCGGGGGTCAAGCATTCTGTCCTTACTGCCTTCATGACTTTTTTCTCACTTGACATCTTTATTGAGAGCTAGCAAGGAGGCCCGGGCCACCTCCGCTCCCGCAGACTCAGTGTTGGGCACTCGCATTTGTGCGGGAGCTGTTAATTTTCCGTTTTCTGAGCGGGAATGGAACGTTGATACTGTGTGATTGTTTTATTTATTTTATACGTTTTCCTTGGAATGTCTATGTGCGGCCGCTGCCCTGGCTTGGCGGCCTCTTGATTTACGGTAGTTATAAACATTCCAAAGTAGACATGTCAGTTAAATGATACAATAACATTATACGGTTACAATTCTGTTATAAATGTGCCGACAGTCCTCCCCCCAAAAAAAAAATCCAGTTTCTGTGCCCCCTCCCCCACCCCATTCCTTCCTGCTACCTACGCAGTGGTGATTTTGGAAGCCACTGGCTCAATGGAAAAAGGGCAGAAGATCTAAGGTCTAGTCATAGAGTCGCCTCACCGCCCCCAGCCCTACTCTCTGGAAAATATTTCTAAGACGGCTCAGAACTGGTGTCCAGAAGCAATATGTTCATCTGAAGAACACATTTGGATTTTCCTTCCACCAAAAATCACATTTACTCACATAACCGATGTACTCCCAGGAGAAGCGTAAGCTCAAGATGGCGACCGGTTGAGTAATTGAGATGACTTAACTCTCTGAGTCCACCACTGCTTTTCTTTCTCACCCAGGCAGAAAGAATGGTTTGTTTTTCCTAAAAGATGCTGAAAGCGGGAAGGGAAAAGACCTCTCCATGGATGCTTAGCATTCAGACAGAAAACCCTCCTCAGTGTCTCCCACAGAGAAATACCAAGAAGCGATTCCTCACACATCTTCTCACGGGAAATACTGGGACCATCACACAGACTGCTGTAACTGCCCAATTTCCAACTCTTTGATGTGTACAAATCTGATGGCTGATGTTTGAGGTAAAATGTGCACCTAAAGAATTTCCGTTCTTTATCCTAAAGCAGAGGTCACCAAACTACTACCCCAAATAACTCCAAATCATCCATTCTCACTACCAGCATCTCCTTCCAGGTCACCACCTTCTTTCCCTTGGATGGTTGTAATAGGTTCCCAACTGGTTTTCCCAAAACCCATCCATCCATCCATCTGCCCCACCATCCATCCATCTATCCCCTTCCATCCTGTCTATCCCTCCCTCGATCTGTCAGTCCATCCATCCCTCCACCACATGTGTGTTTGGTGGTTTACTAGGAACCAAGCACTGTAGGTAGGTGGAAAACAAAAGAGATGCCCTTCTCTCAAACGAAACAGTGAATTTCAAAGTAAGACCATGTGGAAAAAGAGCAGGCCATTTGGAAAGAGAAGATCATCGGGGCCTACCTAAAGAAGGTTTTCGGAGGAGCAGTCCTTGCCAAAAGGGGATGTATTAGCAGAAAGAACATATTGTTCAAACCGAGACACTTTTGAGGATGGAAAGGGAAGCTCTTGGAAATTTTTCCAGGGGGACAGGCCCACGCCAGGACTGGCCCAGCTCAATGGAGAGGCGTGCTCACCCTGGATGCCGGGATTTGGAGGATGAGCTGGGAAGGCTTGGGGCAAAGGGGAAGGAAGAGACTCCTTTTCTTTGGTGAGAGGGCTCCATATGGACATAAAGCGGGACTAGGAGAGGAAGGGAAGAGGAAACAGACAAGTTTCCCACATGGTGTTGGGGCAAGAGTGAGGTTTGTGGAGGTGAAGTGAGCGAGGTGCTCGGAAGAAGGAGTGCACAGGAGAGGAACAGGGGGTGAAAGGTGTTTCTCAAATCCCCAAGGGCCAGCAAGAGCTCACCAGAGACTGAGATTTTATTACAGGGTGAAACACAGACAATGTCGCTGCAAGTCCACCACAGCCACTCTGTGAACATCAGCAGCGATGCCAGAGGCGCTTTCATCTCCAGACTCTCTGAGTCTTCTCTTCCTGAAGAAAAGGAGTCTGAAATTTAGTTCATGTTTGTTTTGTATCTGTAATGCGATCTATAATTTCTAGCGGACACGTTAGCTTTTCAGGCTCTATGGCTATCTCAACCCCAAACTCTACTCTGTTGCCACGATGATCTCCACTAGGCCCAAAATGTCTAAACACAGGTCTTAGACCAAGAGAAGGGGAAGGAGAAGGAGAAGGAAGAGAGAGAGAGAGGAAGAAGGAAGGTGGGGGGTGGGGGTGGGAGGACGCTTCCTTCTACCTTGTGATAGAACAGTAGAAATGGCTTCAGTGCCATTACAGTTCTATCGCAAGAAGCAAATTAGACTGGCATTATTTCTTAATTTCTTTTTTTTTTAAAGATTTTATTTATTTATTCATGAGAGACACAGAGAGAAAGGCAGAGACATAGGCAGAGAGAGGAGAAGCAGGCTCCATGCAGGGAGCCCGAAGTGGGACTTGATCCCAGGTCTCCAGATTCATGCCCCAAGCCAAAGGCAGACGCTCAACCACTGAGCCACCCAGGCGTCCCTATTTCTTAATTTCTTTTTTTTTAAATTTTTTTAAAATTTATTTATTTATGATAGTCACACAGAGAGAGAGAGAGAGGCAGAGACACAGGCAGAGGGAGAAGCAGGCTCCATGCGCGGGAGCCCGATATGGGATTCGATCCCGGGTCTCCAGGATCGCGCCCTGGGCCAAAGGCAGGCGCCAAACCGCTGCGCCACCCAGGGATCCCTATTTCTTAATTTCTTGAATAAGCTTTGGCTGTTTGGAATCCCTGAGTGGATATCTCCAAGGCCTGGCCCTGAGGAGCTGGGGACACTGGGGTTCGCAGGCTTACCCTCTTGGCAAGATCACCCTGGCTTAAGTGGGGCCTCCGCCTACCGTCTGCTCCATCTCTGGCCCGTGCGCTGTCTGAGGGCAGGGACTCCGCTGGTGTCTAGTCCTGGCACCTGGTACAGGGCTGGCACTTAGTACGGGCCCACGTGTTTGGTGCCCATACTGTTAGCGCCCTCCGTAAGACGCCTTGGAGGAACCGTTCTCCGAGCTCATGCTTCGTTTCACGTCCTGTTCCTGCAGAAATGGAGCAGCTGCTCCACTCGGGTTATTCAATGTCAGAGTTTCATCTTCCCCACGCCAGGCTGGCCTCATCTCTGGCTCCATCAATTCTTCAAGGCCATCCAAGGAGCCTCGCGAAAGCAGGTATCTGCTGATGGCTCGTGTGACCTGCGATGGGTGTGGAGCTTCACGCTTCACTGCCTTGCGGTCTGGTGTCTTCCATCAGATCAGCATCAGTGGGCCGGGCGGAGTCTCCCAGCGGCTCCTGACCTCGAGGGGCCCTGCGCGCCCGCTCCTGGGCTGGCACCCTCTGATGGGCCAGGCGGTCTCACTGTACCCCCTCCTCCAGCCTGCTTTGTGATCCTGGGAGAGACCTTTGTCATCGCTGGGCCCCAGTTAATGCTTCTACAAACTGAGATAACACAGTGGCCGTGCTGTAGGCGCTCGCGCATCATAGCAAGATTTAGCGTCACTGCGCTTTGACTGAAGGCAAAGCTTGGGCTCTGAGGAGGACTCAATGGAGCTTTGGAGCAAGGGCCTTTCCTGGAAGCCAGGTGCGGGTGAGGGCTGCTTTCTCCTCTGCTTCTGTCCTCAAAGGTATAGGAAATCGCTCACCTGGGCCCGGTGGCCAGGCCTCGCTGCCACTGTGACGGCCTCTGCATGTCACCCAGCAAAGGCCGTGCCTCTGAGCCTGCCTGTGGCTTTCTGGGGCCATGTTAAAATACCTGATGACAGCTGGAACTCCCTCCCGGAGACCTGGTAATGAGCACTGGCCCCGCGTCCCGACATGATTTAAAACACGCTTTGTTTATGCTCTTGCGCAGCGGACGAGACTTGCATTTGAAGCGGCCCAGTGAATTCTGGGCAGGAAGGGGGTACGGTTCTGGGACGGAAGCGTTTCTGGCGCCCAGCTCTGAGTCTGCAGAGGCAGGAGCAGTGGTTGTCGTGGGCTGGGGGTACGGGACACATATGACCAGCTCTCATGTTGATTCAGCCTTGGGGACAAGCCCAGAGGACACAGTGGCAATGGGGCATTTGTTCATGCAGTGTCCGTGCCCTGAGCACCCCCCACGGGCCAAACCCTCGGATCAGAGTCAGGTGGGAATGAAGGTACTTTGAGAAGGTTCGATGAGGAGTTGCTTTACAAGGCGTGGGGCTGTTCTCACCCTGAGCCACAGGCTGGAGGGGATGCAGTGAGGACCAGAGCCCTTGGGGGGCTGCGTGGCAGGAGGTGTGGCCAGAAGAGAATCCGGAGGGTCAATCTCCCCAGGCCTCCAGAGGGTGCCTTCCCTGGGTGAACCACCGAGAAGCCAGGGGGCCTGCAGACCGGTCTGTAAGGAGCAGCCTCCGGGAGCCCCGAGCAAGGAGGAGAGGGCAGGTATGGCCCCGGGGGCCCTGCTCCCACAGGACCGTCCACACCTGGTTTGGGGGTTTGAACACAGGGGCCTGCAGGGCTGGCAGGTAACAGGTATGTGAGGATGAGAGGGAGGGAGCAAGGATGACCAACTACGTGTTCACCCCGGAGGGAAGGTGGCCCCAGGTGACCAGGTCTTCAGGTGTTTGAGTAGAAACCAAAGCTGGGTATTTAGAAGCTCTTGGTTTTAGCTGTGAGTAAAGTCAAATTTTTGAAAAGAGAAGACTTTGTGGGCAGGACAAATGAAATTCATCTGTGGGCTGGATGTCCCTCCTGAGGGGCTGGCTGGGGGCAGTGGGGGCGGCGAGGCGGGCGCATGTCCACCACCTAACTGTACTCACGCTCCTGCCCCAGAGGGCACAGGGGTGTGGGGTCGGGGCCACCTCTAGTACTAGAGCTGATGTTGTCACCACAGTCGTCACCCATAAATGGGGACACAGAAGCACGGGGTGGTGAAGAGAGTCCGTGAAGATGGCCCAGCCGGGAAGTCCTGCAGTGGGGACTCAACCCCAGGCCTGACAGACAGATCCTCAAGACCCTTGCTCGTGGCTTGAACACTAACTCATCCCTAGGTATCCCTTCTATTTGAGCATAGATCCCACTTCCTCCAAGAAGCCCTCCCTGACTTACCCACCAGCCAGGTTAGGTGCTGCCTTTGGGCTCCTCAGGCCCCTGGATTCTCTACCCAGGACCTAGGACTCTGTTCTGCCTTTTTCTGTCTCGTTCCTCATACCTCAGTTGTAAAGTCCACCTCAAAGGCAGAGAGTCTGTTTTGTTGTTTGGTTTGGTTTTTTTTTTTTTTTAATTTTTTATTTTTTTATTTATCTACGATAGTCACACACACAGAGAGAGAGAGAGAGGCAGAGACATAGGCAGAGGGAGAAGCAGGCTCCATGCACCGGGAGCCCGACGTGGGATTCGATCCCAGGTCTCCAGGATCGCACCCTGGACCAAAGGCAGGCGCCAAACCGCTGTGCCACCCAGGGATCCCCTGGTTTGGTTTTTATTAAGTAGACTCCATGCCGGGCATGAAGCCCAGTGTGGGGCTCGGACTCGTGACCCTGAGATGGAGACCTGAGCCGAGAGCAAGAGTCAAATGCGTGGACTCCGGCGCCCCAAGAGAGCCGGTTCTGTGCGTGACTCCACTCCCAACCCCATGTCGCCCAGTCTCTGGCATGTCCCTATCAAAACAACCCTAGTGACTGCCAGGCCCCCAGATTTCCTTCAATCTTCGCCATGTCCCCCTTTTACAGATCAGAATCTGGGGCTCAGAGAGGAGCTTACTGGAGGCTGCACAGCTGCTCAGGGGTGGAAACAGGATTCGCACCCATCCTGCCTATGCCTGGAGCCCCCGCGCTGGCTCTGACCACCATGCAGACAGCTCCCGCTGCAGGGGCCTCGGAAACCCCAGACGCAGGGGCCCAGGAGCTTGTTCTGTAAAGGGCCAGATCGTGGATACTTCTCAGGCTCTAGAGTCTCTGTGGCCCCGAGGGCCGCTCTTGTCAGTCCATACACATGTGGGCCTGACTGTGTCCCAATAAAACTTTATTTACAAACGCAGGCGATGGGCTGGATTTGGGCCGGGGGCAGGGGGCCCATTGTTTATGGACTCCTGCAGATTCAAAAATATCGATGTTATGAGGCATCCTGGCGTCAAAGAGACTAATGAGGTGAAAAACCAGGCTCCTTAGAGTCAAGGAGATTTGGTATTTGCTGGGTGATGAGTGAATGCTTGCGTCGCTCGTGCTCCCGAGTGGTCAGCAGGGAAGACAAATACCTCGCACGGAGTCCCACGCGTGTTCTGCGAATGTGCTCCGAGCAGCCTTTAGTCCTCCCCGGGGGGAACCACCACCACCGCACCCCCCTTCCCAGTACCTGCGTGGAAACGGAGACCCCAGGAAATCAAGGCTTCGTTCAGGCCGCGCAGCCGCAGTGGCTCAGGCAGGAGCCAGGCTTCCCGGCTGTTGTGCCACCCCGGTTCTCGGGCCTTCGGAGGCAGGAGGGTGCGTGCAGTTCTTCATCAGCTGAGGAAGCCAAACCCAAAGTCATAGCAAGTGCATAAAGAATAACTTTTCACTTCAATTCCATCCAGATTAATTCAACGAGAGTTTATTGCACACCTTTCATCATGGCTAGACGGGGCGAGGGACCTATAAAACATGACTCCTGCCCTCAGGGAGCTTAATCACATCTAATCTTATAAACCACCCAGATGTAAAACCGGCCAGAGAATTCGGAGGCGCCAGGCCCCGTCCTGCCCCCACAGAGCTTTCTGAGGTCTGCAACGTAGATATTTTCCAGGCAGGAATTAATCATCGCTGCGTCGGTGCTCTGAGCCAGCCCCTACTTAATGCCTTCTATAAAGAGCCTTATTACACGGGAACGTTGTATATTATATTCTTCACTGCACACCAGCTATGTGCGTAGGCTGCTCCCTACATCCCTGGGCCAATAAATTAGATTTCGATTACAAGGGGAAGAAAGGCGGCCCGGCGCGTGAATACCTAACGGTGGCTGCGGACTGAGATGTCTTGATTTAGACACAGCCAAATGGCCCGGCGAAGAGGCCAGGAGGGCACAGGTTGGCACATAAAAAGCTCATAACCTCCATAAGCAGACCGGCACCTTGAGCAAACAGGCCCGCCGGCCGGGGCCGGGTCTGCGGGCTAATTGACAGCTCTGATCCGGCGTCACGTTCATTTCCTAAACCCAAATCATTTCCAGCTACAGGTTATCGATCTGGCTGAGGAGCATCATCTGCCTTAGGCGCAGAGGCCCCTCGTGTGGCTCCTAAGTTTCCCAACTTGGGGCATTAATATTTTGCAGGTGCCTCTGTGGGGCCAGAGGGAAGAAAGCAGATGTGAGGCAGCAGGGCCCCAGCAGGACGCAGGGAGGGCTGTGGATGCAGGCGGGGCTCTCGGCCGCAGCACAGGGGACACAGCGGCGGTGGCAGCGGGAGCACAGGCAGCTGCTGTGTGGCTGGTGGCTGCACTCCCCCACCTCGTCTTGGGGAGGAAACCCCAGGCTGCGGATTCTGACTCAGCAGATCTGGGGTGCAGCTCGGGATCCAGGGAGGGGGAAGGGCTTTAAGGAGCCTCCCAGGTGATTGTGCGGGTCCATGCTTCAGGTCTCTTGGGGGCTCTTCCAGAATCTTCTCCCTGGAGAGCAGCACTGAATTTGATGCTCCAGAGAGTGAAACGAAAGATGGTCCGTGGTGGAGGCTGGTCTCGCCACTGGACTTCAAGCTCCCTGGGGTGGGGATGGGGGGTGTTGTGGACTATGCAGAGTAAGCTTCAGTGAGGTCGGCCATGTGCGTGATGGGAGAGGACCTGGGAGAGGTGACAGGGTCCCTGGAAAGGCCAGGATGCCCAGAGGGATTGACCACAGGGAGGAAAGGCGGTGAGTGCGGAGCTGGCTGTGGACCTGGGGCACCAGCGTGGGCTCTTGTCGCAGAATGTTTCCCGAAAGGATTCAAAGAGGAGATTCCCCTTCTTCCTCCCCCTTCACCCCTTCACTGCCCCCAGAGCTCACCCCCATTTATCACACGCGAACTGTTCACATTTCAAATACATCTGAGTCATTTTCTTCCATTAACTAGACCGTATTGTCAGCATTACCCTGCAACCTGTGTCTCCCACTTACGCCATGTTCTGCGTCATCTATATCTCAGTAAAGCTAGGACAGCAAATGTTTACGATGGCAGAGCAGCAAACCGCCTCCATCTCCATCAGCAGAGGAGCGGGGAAACCCGCTCTGGCGCCTGCGGCCTGGAATACTACACAGCAGGTAAAAAAGAATGCAGGATGCTTCAAGAAGTTTCCACGTGGCTGGCAGCTCCGCTCCCAGGAAGAACCCAAGACACGTGAAAGCAGGGGTCCCCACGAAACCCTGTACGTGAATGTGCACAGCAGACGATTCTCAGGGGCCGAAGGTGGACACTTTCCAGGCATCCCTGCACAGACGGATGGACGGATAAGCGGAATGGGGCTCGCCCTTTCACTGGACTTATTCAGTCATAATAAGGAATGAGGTATTGGCACCTGCTGTGGCGCGGAGCGGCCTCAAGCAGGTTACGCTCGGTGAAAGGAGCCAGACACACGAGGCTACGTCTTATCGGGTTCCATTAACGTGAAATGGCCAGAACAGGCAAATCCAGAGCCACAGAAAGTGGATTTGTGGTCGCCTGGGGCGGGTGGGGGTGGGGAGTGCCTGCCTCATGGCACAGGGCTTCCCTTTGTGGGACGAGGTGGTGGTGATGATTGCACAGCGTGAATATACTTAATGCCACGAGTCGCATCTTTGATTACAGTGGTAAATTTCATGTTACGTGTATTTTATCACAACTTAAATATGACAAAAAGCACAGTAAAAACTAATTGGTGAGCTTCACTTAAAACAAAAAAATGGGTGTAAACCCTCTTGGTCCAAACCTGGGGAGACTTCCAGGACACTGGAGGGATGTTTCCAGTCACGTGGAAACGTCTCGAGGCACCCCGGGTTCTTTTGTACCTGTTGCGTAGTATTCCGGGCCGTGAGCGCCAGGGCGGATTTCCCTCCTCTGCCGATGGAGATGGAGGTGGTTTGCTGCTCTGCTGTTTTAAAAACTGCTCTTTTGGTTCATTTGTTCGCCTTTCTAGCTTTATCGAGATCTAACTGACGTAGAACATTGCGTGAGCTAAGGCACACGCACAGCACGACGATCTGATGCGCGTGTATCATCCTGGCTCCGGGCACCCGTGTGACTGCTTCTCCAGGACGGCTGCGTAGACACAGAAGTGCTGGTGGACCCAAGTGCACATGGAAAGGGCCCCCCAGGGGGCCCCGCCCTGTCCCCACCCAGGCTGATGGGATGTGTGGTTCCCAGCGATTCACACGGCGCCACCACCGTGTTTCGGTTTGTGTTCGTGGGTGAGTAAAGGCACAGGTGTTAGCCGGGGAAGCGAGGCACCGTCAACGGGACGAGGGCGAACAGCACGGCGCTCGAAGAGGCCGGAGGGAGGGACGACTCAGAAGTCCACCGGCAAGTCAGAAACAGGCCCGGCACGTGCCATTGCTCAGTTTCCCGTGTGGGCCGGGCCACTCAATTTAGAGGGACGGCGGGACGAGGGTGCAAGGTGCGCGTGTTCGCTGGGGAGCCGGACCGCCTGCGTACGCATCCCGGCTCCGCCGCGGGCTGGGCTGTGTGGCCTCGGGTGCCTGCCTTGCCCTCTCGGAGCCTTGGGGCGCTCACCTGTGAAACGAGAGAGGGGAGATGCTTATTCACTGGCTCGGCATGTAGGTGGGGCCGTCAGGGAGCAGGAGGGGCTGCGGGCCCCCGGGCCCCGAGGGTAGAGCCTGTTTGCTGAGAACCAGTAGGAGCGGGGCAGGAAGTCAGAGAAGGGGGGCCCAGGGCCCCCAGAGTCGGGTGCATTCCCACTTCAGTCTGGAATTGGCCGCGCTTCCAGGTTGCCCCGGGGTTGGGGGGCCAGGGGGGCTGGGGTGGGGGCTGGGGCTCCAGGCAACGATGGCCCAAATGCGGGGCTGCAGGGAGTCAGACTGCAACGCGTCATCTGTCACCTTGTCCCTAAGCCCTGGCCCTCGGCCCTCAGGAGATTTCCTGCCCCCTCGAGCCGCCTGGTGGTCTTGATCTCTCTCTTCTAGTTAACAGCCTTTCCATTTTATGTGTCGTTTATCGTAAACCACCTCAAATCCTTTTTGGAGGCAGGCAGGGTATAAATTATAAATAGATTTAATTTAAAAAACTCAATAGGGCGGTTTCTGAGTAGGGCTCCCAGCAATGGCTCCTGTTGACACTTCCCCTCCTTACCCCGGGCAGGGGCAGCCGCACGGGGAGCGGGGCCTGAGTCCTGCGGAGCGGATCGCAGAGCTGGGCCTGCGTGGATGCGGCTGCGGGCTCCCGGGGCCTCTGCAATACTTCACTCCCGGTCCCTTGGCTGGAAATGCGGGCCTTGCATCATGGGGGGGGGGGGTGTTCACGTCAAGGGGCAGGGCAAGGTGACAAGGCGTTGGTGCCAGGGGCTGTGCTCCTCCTGTCCCGGTAGGAGGCCGATGGCGTCAGCGCGCCCAGCACTGTGTGACCTTGGGCAACATGGCCCAGGTCTCCACGCCTCGGTCCCCCATCTGTGAAGTGGGTGCACGAGCACGACCTGCTGCGAGGTCGGGGGGCAGCCCTCGTGGTGCTCACGTCCCACAGTCTTTGCCACTGCCCCGCGTGGTTCCTCCCTGGGATGCGCCCACACCACGCATGCGGATGCCTGTGGGTTGCATCATTTCTACCGCCGTGTCCCTGGCCTCAGCCAAGAAGCCCGCACCGTGCAGCGCAGGCCGGCCGGGTGATCCTTCCTTCTCTCTTTTCCTCCCTTCCTCCTCCCTTCCTCCTCCCTTCCTCCTCCCTTCCCTCCTCCCTTCCCTCCTCCCCTTCATCATCAACGGGCTTTTTGAACACTTCTGTGGTTCTCCACGTGGCGGGGCCCAGTGGCGGCAAAGACAGGTACGGTCCCTGCCTCCCTGGAGGCAATTCTAGGCAATTCTAGGCGATTCTAGGCAATACTTTAATTAAGAAAAAAAAAATTTTCAGAAAATGGAAGAGCTTGGAGGCTCCATTACAAGGGGGTGGGGGGTGCTGGTGGGGCCCCCAAAGAGGAGAGTTGGAGGTAAGACCTGAATGGATGAGAAAGATCCTGCAGGTAAAAAAAGCAGGGGACAGCTTTCCCAGTAGTGGGGACAGCAAGTGCAAAGGCCCTGAGGCAGGAGCAAGCCTGGTGGTTGGGAGGCACCAAAAGAAGGCTGATGGGGCCCTGATGGGGGTGGATGGTGGGTGGAGCGGAGGGTGGGGACGTGGAGATGCGCACAGGTCGGGGGGACAAGTCCCACAGGGCCTGGTGAGGAGTTTGGACTTTGTTCTAAAGGGTTAGAGCAGAGAGGAGATGCCAGGGTCTTCCTCTGGGACGACCCCCAGCCTCGTAGTAAGGCTCCCAGGGCCTCTGGCCATCGTGACAGACTTAGGGGTGGCAGTGGTCGCAGGCCCTTGGTGGCCTCGAGTCCAAGGTCACACTGGGGGGGGGGCTTCCAGAGAGTTCTCTCCTCCAATGCCATGGCTCCCAGGGAGCTCCAGCAAGAGGGCGGCGGCTCTCCTGACGTCATGGGTTTGTGTCCCGTCTGCAGAGCCTGGGCTCCAGGGACGACACATAGGCCTCACATTTTTCAAGGGGGCCCGGTTCTGTCCTGGCCGCCCCCATCAGCTGTGGAACTGCAGCTCCCAGAAGTCGTGAAGGGATTCGTTTTCTTCTCGGAGAGACGCGTTTTGTTTCTCCTCCGTGAACCTGGACCATCTCACCGGGGAGCTGCCTCCCACACTTGCTCCCCAGGGTTATTCCAGAAAATTTCACACGTACGTGGGAGGAGAGGGAGAGTCTCTCGAGCCCCTGCACACCCATCACGCACCAGCGCGGCCCATCCCGGCTCCCCTCTGCCCCTCAAGCTCTGGATGCCGCTGCCGAGCCTTGCGTCCCCACCGCGTGTGGGTGCTGGAGCTTGCACCCCTGCTCCCACTGGACTCCACTCCCCTGCTGCAGACGCGCTGCCTCTCTGTGCCTCCAGGACGCGGGCCCCGTCCCTGCAGGCACGTCATGTCACGTCGTGTCTCCTGTTACCGCGTCCCAGCTCGTGGCGGTGTGCTTGGTGCTTAGCAGATGCAGTAAATATTCATAGGGTCTCTTCCGAGTTCTGCAGGCACACGTATCTCCCCAGCCACCTGCCCACCTACCCTACGTCTGTCGTCCGTCGATCACATGGGTCTCTCGTCTCTACATATATTTTAACTGAAAACAAGGTCCCCTAAACGTCCCATTGCGACTTTTTGCTTCCCCTTGGCAAGCCCGTTCCAACCACTGCTCTGTGTCAATAAATATGGGGCTCCCACGCACCTGTGTCCGCGGCCTGCGCAGGATCACATTGTGGGAATGTATTGTCATTAGTTTAACCGATTTTCTTTGGGACATTTAGGCTGTTTCCAATTTTTCATTATTGCAAACGATGCCGCGGTGAATATCGCTGTTTATGGGCCTTTGGGAACATCCACAGTGATTTCTTTAGAACCAATTCCTGGAAGTGGAAGGGTTGGCTCCGAGAGTGCGTCCCTTAAAAGGATGGCTTTAGTATTTTAAGTACATTTTGATGGATCTTAATGATGGATGGTAACTCTCATCAATAAAACGTGACCCCCCGGTAGATTATTTTTATCGCGAATTCGGTGTGAGAAGATGGATATGATTTTGGAGCCACTGTAGGGGTGGCAGCAAGGACCTGCTGACCGATGTAACCGTCCTAGGCAGCACAGGCCCCGGCCCCAGAGCCTGCTCTTGGCAGATGCCGGCCAGGCCTACGGTGGGCAGCGGGGGGTGGCGTCCACTGCTCGTCCGTCTTGCAATCCCGGGTGGCTCCCCCCTGGCCCTGCCTGGAGGGTCTTCAACACCGTGTACTCCGACCCTTTCAGAGTTTCTGTGTTAACACACGGTCCCTTCGTTCTAGGTCCCTTTGCTTACTTGGCCCCTTGTCCATGGACAGGGACACAGGTCAGCTGGAGGTTAGAGGCCAGATAGCCTAATGGTTGAGACCGTGAGCTTCTGGAATCAGGTGATGAGTTGAAGTCCTGACTTGACTACTTATTAGCTGTGCAGCCTCGGGCAAGTCACTTGTCACTCCACCTCTCTGAGCTCTGGGAACGATCCCCGCCTGCCCCGTGATGGGAGGCACATGGGGCCGGTACACAGAGGCCGTCACCACCGCCTCGTCACCTGAGCCACGTGCTGGGCCGGGCCCCGGGCAGTCCGGGCTGCGCGTGCTTGTCCACAGGCCGAGGAGAGGTCCTGGGGGGCTGGGGGGCCGGTGTGAGTGTGTCTCCCCTGCACACGCCAGGGACCGGGGTCCTGTCCACGTAGTTTGCACGGGCCCCCAGCGCGTAGCAGGTGCCGAACACAAAGCCGGTGGCAAGAAGTGTCTATGGGATGAGTGAGCGAATGGCAAATGGCTGGAGACCCCGGGGGCCACCAGGGAGTCTGGCCCTGCTGCTCTGGCCCCGGGAGAGGCAGGGGCTCAGATTCCCCTCCCGGTCATCCTGAAGGCAAACGGAGGGTCCGAGCCTCCGGCAACGGAGGCTGGTTCCTTTTTGCAAAGAGATAGCGGTTGAGACTATGGGGACAGAGCACAGGTTTCTGGGGCAGCCAAGGAATCAACACGCTGGTGTCAAGAATCCAATCTGCCTGGGTTGCTAGGCAAAGGGCCGTGGACAGAATCGATTGGTCTTTGGGGGCCGCCGTGTTGGCGCAGCTGGAGGCTGGGGGGCCGCAGGAGCGGGGCGTCCACACCGCCCTGGGGGGAGGGGAGCCAGGCGGGGCGGCCCTTCCCCACCCCCGTCCAGCCCGCGCTGTGGCCGAGGCATGTCCCTGGAGCCCCGCGCCCCGGCTGCTGTCCCTGCGGTGCCCCACCCTGCTGTGTGCCGAGCGCAGCCCAGCTTGGGAGGCTCGATGCTCAGGGGCTCATCCCGGCCTGGCTGCCGCGCCCTTTCCCCAGCCCCTGGGAGAGCCGTCGCCTGGTGTGTGGCCGCGGCCCCCAGCCTGGTGCTGGCGTGCAGAGGGCTTTCCAAAGGTCCGTGTGACCGCACAGGTGCAAGGATGGATGAGGTTGTGGGTTATGGTGTTCTTATTCTCCGACTTCCAGCCGCACGGACACGGGTCACTCGGGATGTGGGCCGTGCAAAGCTGTGCCCGCGCCGGACAGCGGCTGCCCACCACGCTAGGCCAGGGCGCTGCATGGACGCTGGAAGCGAAGGCTTGGCGGTAAAGCCACTTCACGGCTGCCACTGCCCTCCTCTCAGCTCCCCCCACGTGTGACTGGGAGTGACGCCCCAGGAGCGTGGAGAACCCAGTAAGGTGCTCGGGTGCTGGGGGTTACTGGCTGTGCCGTCCCGTGTTCCCACGGGCAGAGGGCCTGGGCTACGGCGGTGGTTCGGGGGGTGAAGGGAGGCTGTGCCTAAATATCAATAAGTACATATATTCCCTAAATATAAATAAATAAAAGAATAAGTAAAATGCATCAAAATTGGAATGGAAAGTGCTCACATGTCTTGCCCCCCTCTGCGGTGCCAGCCGGCCTTCAGCCGCCCCCCGAGGGGTGGGACGGGGTCGAACACAGACGGGGACATGGAGGCTCACAGCATCTTGCCCTGGAGTCCCACTGTCCCTTGGCACAGAATGACCCACGCTGATCCCACGGCAGCCCGGGCAGGTGCTCGTACCACTTGATGCTCCCGACGGCCGCGGAGTGGGGCCCTCGTGAGCACCCGGCTGGCCCCGCCTGCTGCTGAGAACCCGAGTCCACGGCCTGAGGATCCGCTCAGCCTGACCCCGCACACCCCGCTCTCTGGGGGAGCCGGGCCGGCGAGATGAAACGCCCTCCCGTGCTCTCCTGAGGCCCCCGCCCTCTGCTGCAGCCCCCCGGCCCCCGACCCTGGCCAGAGCCCGCGGCCGTAGGACAGAGCCTGGGACGGCCTCCGGGGTTGGACGAATAACGCCCCCCGCCCAGTGACGGCCACTGCCTGAAGCCCGGACTTGTGGACATGTGACCTTACATGGCAAAAGGACTTGCAGATGTGATTAAGGACCCCGGGAAGGGGAGGCTATCCCCGGTTATCCGGGTGTGCCCTACACCGTCGCAGGGCTCCCTACGAGAGGAGGGAGGAGGATCAGAGTCGGGGAGGTGGGCAGAGGCTGCGCTGCCCCCTGGGAAGAGAGGGAGGGGGTGAGCCTCGGCCTGCAGGCACCCGGGGAACCGGGAAACACGGGAAATGGATTCTCTGCCTCCGGAAGGAACCAGCCCTGCTGACGCCCTGACTTTAGGGCTTCTAGAACTGGAGGATAAAATATGTGTGTGTGTCCTGCGTCACTGGGTTTCTGACACGTTGTTATAGCAGCAAGAGGAAGCTCATACAGACCATCTCTGGAAAGATGATGCCTGAACCATGGCACCAGAGGGTGGGTTTCCCACCAGGTCTTTGGGGGCACTGGGGGAGCCGGGGGCATGGGGGATACAGGCCACGGCTGCCAGGGCTGAGCTGACCCCTCTGGGACCACACGCGGGTGGCCATCCCCTGCTTCAAGGCACCATCGGCTGCTAACAGGGGCAGGGTTCCGCCCCCAGGAGCCTCCCAACGTTGGGCTCCTCTGGGGACAGGGGCACAGGGGCTTCCGTTAAAGGAGCAGAGGAACGACAGAGAACACGCGGCTTTCCTGGAGCTGCTCCCAGCCCCCTTGCTGAGGGGTGAGGGCAGAGGGGCTGCGGGCAGGGCCCGTGCTCGCTGGCGGTCAGCTTGCTGGGAAGGAGGTGGACCATGATGGAATTAGCTGGCCCGGGGTGACATGCTGCTGTCACAGGAAGGCCCGGGTCCCTGGAGCCTGCTGTGTCCCCACCTGTACCTTTGCACCTTCGCATCCATCATGAGCGTTCAGCGCGCTCTCTGCCAATGCGGCTCCTTTCCGGGCATATCGATGATTTTCTAATGGGATTGGTTCTGTTTTAAGCTTGTTGTCCCTTTGCCTCCTAGTCCAGCAGGGAAATGACTTGGGAGGCAGGGGTCCTACCCCCGGACCCCCCTGCTTGGCCTTCTTCCAGCTTTGTGGCTTTGAGCAAGCCTCTGAGCCGCGCCCTCGGCAGCCACGCACCTCCCTGTGGCTCTTGGGGGACATTCTCTCTGCCCGGCTTGTTCTGAGGGGAGAGCGATCGTGCTCGCCACACCATCCCCAGCACGTGGCCCGTGAGAAGCACCTTCTAGATGTTTGCTGAGTGGATGAGGCACGTGCACAGCTCAGCGCAGGGCCAGGCACAGAGCCGGCTCTCCGCCAAAGCTCCACGGGGACAGCGCGGCCGATGCCAAGTGGCCTTCCCAGGCTCTGCTTGGGCCTCTTGCCCTCTCCTTCTAGCTCCTTCCTGACTGTCTAGATTTTGGCCCTTTGTGGTGGACTTGCGAAATCGTCTGCCCCCTCATTATCTTCAAAAAGCACCTCTGGGAGTTGCTCCTTTGATGTGTGGGAGCACGACGACATTGGCGGCGCCTCCGTCTTCTATTCCAGAGCCTGTGAGCGTCGCCTCTCTTCCCTGCCATCCAGGAAGCTGGGAAAAGCAGAAGCGGCTGGCCTCCCAACCCAGTGTGGACGAATGAATGATGAAGGAAGGAATGAATGCCTGCTCAATAAATCAATAGATGAATTGGAGAGTGAAGACTGAGCTCTGATCTTTTCTGCAGCTCAAATGATCCTGGAGAAGGCATGCTCTACGGTCTGCAGCCCCTAGAGCGTGCTCCGTGGATAAGCAGTGCTGCCAAACATTCACAGGTGTCATCCAAAAAATACAAAAAGGTGGGGGCTTCCCGTGCCAGGAGAGTTCGGAAAATACCGGTGTTCCACAAAGTTAAACAGGCTTCTTCCTGGCAGGACTTCTCAGAGCCTTTACTGTGCTGATGGGCTTTGCAAATCCCGCTGACCACCGCCTCCCCCCTGCCCCAAAAGAGTGTAGTTTATGCAGTTTTCTGCAATGTGTGGACCGTGGCGTCTGCGTTTCGAAGAGGGGGTGCAGCGGAGCAGGCCCAGGAAATATCTTTTCCTGGGGGAGGCTGGTTTGGGGAGAGAGGGCTCCTTCTGGTCTGGCAAGTACAAGAGAGAGCAGAGGGCCCGCCGGCCAAGCCCCAGCTGCTCCCTCAGCCCCAGGAGGGAGCGAAGGCAGGAAAGCAGGTGTCGTCGTCCATCCCGTTAGGCAGACTTGGTGTCTTGCAGGACTGAGGGATGCGATCCCTGTTGTTGGTCCACAATTGTCTGCCTCAGTTCAGAGCCAGCAAAGGATTCTGCTGGGCTTTATGTTTTCTTATCTTTTGCACCCGCTGGGCCCCTGCCATGGGCCATGGCTCCCTCCAGAAAGTGCTCGGTGAGAGCTAATACATAAGGTCACTTGAAAACGAAGCTATTATTCCCTTCTTAAAGGTTAATGTGTTTTTTCCAAGGAGTGTGTGAGTGGAAATTTCAAGTATTCCACATTCTTCATTTAGCTGGGTAATGTCCTGAGCTACTCCAGAAAAATGAGCCCTTGAACAGTGAGAGAGGGGCCCCAGCAGGAGGAAGGAGGCCAGTGGGGGTGGCTGGCTGCCCCCCGGGGTGGGGGGGCTCACCGCCTGCAGAGGGAGGCAAAGCCGGCTCACCTGGGCTCCGTGGTGCGAAAAGAAAAAAGTCCACAGGACGTTATCTTGGGGAGAGGGAGCCAAGCCATTGAGCAGAGGGCAGAGGGGCATCGCGGGTCCCTGGAGCAGGAGTACAGCAGGTCCCCCCTCCCAGGTCCGCGCGTCCTCAGCCTGAGGTGGACAGGGAGGCCGTGTCCCAACTCCACGTGCCCCGCGGGTCAGGTGTCCAGCCCCGGTCACAAGCAAAGTGAGAGCATGGCGGGACTGTGTGGGGCAGAGGGGCGGAGGCCAATCGGGAGATCCCTGTGATCCCCGCCACCACCCGTTTGCCGGGGGCTCCTGTGACCCGAGCAGGTGTGAGGTGATGGGCACCCAAAGCAGGATGAGCCGTCTTTTCTGCGGAGAGCGACCTAGTAAATATTTTTGGCCTCTGGGGGCCAGAAGGTCCCTGTTCCCACCCCTCAGCCTGGTCATCTCAAAAAGCAGCTGTGGACAATATGCAAACGGTGGCTGTAGCTGTGGGCCAATAAAACTTGATTTGCAGAAGTACATGCGGGCCGGAGTTTGCTGACCCTTTATTATTGAAAACAAAAAAGAAGGGCCTGGGTTGGAGGTGGGGAGCCTGGAGCAGCACTAAGGTGGGGCTGGAGTGGGGGTAATAGCCTGGGCATGGGAGAAGGTGCCGGAAGAGCTCACATCCAGCTCTGAAAGAGACCCGTTTTAGGGCTGCTGGCCTGGCTCAGTCCTCCAGCCTCTAAGAACAACTTCCTCTCCCATCCCCAGGGATGGGTTCTGGTTGGGTAGATGGTGAGGAGGGAAATTGGGTCCCTGACTCAGGAAGCATCGAGTCTCCTAAGGAGGATGGAGCCGACTGCACAGACATGCCCCGGGGTTCAAATAGCCAGGGATCCCCCAGAGGGGAAGGGTGGGCAGGAGAGCCACCATTGGCCGGCAAGGGGAGTCATTAATCCCAGGAGTCTGCCTGGAGGAGGTGCATTTTCCATGCTGCCCTGAATGCTGACAGAAGAGAGGGGAACCATCCCGGTAGCTCAGGGGCTGTATTGTCCCCAAGGGAGGCTGGGGCTGGAGCCCCTGGTTCTGATGAGTTTCCGTCTTCTGCATTAACACTGTATAGCTGGGTCTGTGATCACCCAGCGTAAAGAGCACACTTCCCAACTTTCCTTGTTGCTACATAAACGTTTCCATACGTTTAGGCCATGGTGATGTCGGTGGAAGGGTCTAAAGCCTTTTCCAAAATTGTGCTCTTAAAGGGAAGGGGCGGGCCCACTCCTTGCCCTTGCATTCCTTTGCCCTCGCTGGGATGCAGAAGTAATGGCAGGAATCAGGGCAGCCATTTTGCGTCTTGAAATGGAAGGGGTGCGTGTGAGACACAGCGGAATGAGGCGAAGAGTCCCGAATCTCTGATGACTGTTCCACCAACCCTGGACTGTGACCCTAGACCTTTAAGGAAGACAGAAATGACTTTCTGGGTTGGTTAAGCCACTACTCTTTCTGGGTCCTTTCCTTACAGCAGCCAAACCTATAATTTAAGGTCCCCTCCCCCCCATCCCCCCTAAATCAACCTACAATCTAAATAAAAACCATAGGTTTTGTGATGCAAATGAAGCTCCCAAGCTCTTTCCATTTGGAGGTTCCGGGCCCAGTGCTGCCGCTCTGAGCTTCTCTGCGTGTGCCCCCGTGGCTTCGTCCTCCGACCACTGGCCCTCCTCCCTCGCGCCAGCTGCTGGCTCCCTTCCTGTCACAGGTCCCAACATGTGTTTCCTGGTGGAGAAAGGACTGGTGGGCAAAGGGGGGATCTCGTAGGGCCAGCCAGGGCCAACGGCGACTCCTGGCCCTCATCTCGGCCTCCCCTGCCCTGTGCAGGGGGCCACCCGCGAAGACCCCGGGGGCCGCTGGGATTCCAGCTGGGCTGCTAGAATTAAAATTCCAAACCCTGTTCATCTGGCCTCCGTGGGCCGGGCTGCTTTTCCCGGTGATCTCAGCCTCCCCCCAGCCCGGCCCCGTTCCCATAAAATCACAGGAGTGCTGCCAGTTAGAGGCGCGTCGGCCGAGGGCCCTCTGCATGTAATCAGCCATAATCACTTAATAGCCTTAAGTTCGAGAAGCTTCTTTTGAAGCTCAGAATCTTCACCCCCAGTAGCCTGGTTAAGCTGGAAAAGCCTCCGTCTTGCCCTGGCCATACCAATTATCTTTGGCATGCCTGTCTGGGCCCCCACCCCCGGAGCCTGCCTCGCTGACGGGCGCTGTGCGTGCGTCCGGCTCCGCGGCCCCCGTTCCCGCCAGCATCCCAGCACGGCCTCCTGAGGGAGGACCGAGCGCAGAATACAAAATGCTGGCTTAAGCCGCGCACATCGACGCACCGAGAGAAATCAAAGAAAGTACCCACTGGGTGCCAAAGTTGGTTGGAGAATGAGACGGGCCTGGGATCACAGAGAAAATGTAATAGGCAGCACTCCGGGTTGGGTTAAGCGCGCCATGCGGCTGGAAGGCGAGGCTGTAGATAGGAAACACATGTGCAAACGTCTTCGTGGGTGACCTCCGAGCTCCCACCGCTCCGATTCTCTGTCATAATTCAAGCTCGGGGGCCTGAAGATGATGGCTTGGCCGGCGGAGCTCCAGGATCCATCAGCAGCTCCTCCAAGGCAGTGGGCGCCCCCCTCTGCGGACCCCGCACGCTGACGTTTCTGCAGCAGGATGGAAGCCCGGGTTTCCATTCGGCCGGACAGAAACCCACCTCTGAGCTCATCTTCCCAGGAGCTTGTTCCACACAGGCAGGGGGAGAGGGGGGCAGGGAGGGTCCACGATCGAGGAAGGCCACCGATCCCCAAAGAGCTTGCACTTGGGGGCCTGGGGGCAGGGGTCTTTGAAGTCATTTGGGCACGACCCACCAGCCTTCGACAACAGGCCGTCCGTCACTGTCTGCCAGGCTGTCTCCTTGCCCGTTCATTCCTTCCTTCATCTTTCGACTACTCGTTGGCCGTCCGTGATGCTACAATCTGAAGTGACCACGTAGAAGCAGCTAAACCTTACCATGTGCTCAGTGAGACTTGTTGTGTCCCCCCGGTGTGGTAGGGAGCACCGAAACGGGCTCGCAGTGATCCCAGCACTCACGCCGTGGCGCGGCCCCGTCCCCTTGAGTGTGGGTGGGACCTAGTGACTCCCGGTAACCGGTGGAATGAGGCAGGAGTGATGGGAGCCCACTGCTGAGATTAGGTTATAAGGCTGTCCACGGGAGCGTCTCCCCTGCACACCTGCAGAGCCCCTCCTGACCTCCTGGGCTCTACTCCACAGGCCCCGTCCCTTCCCACCAGCTTCCTGCTTCTAACCTTCCAAGGGCTCCCTGACCAAACTCCCCCCACTCCCCTTCCCCACTCGCTCTGACCCCCAGGCCATCCTTCTGCATCGCACTTCTCTGTGCCCCTGTGCCTCGTGTTTGTAAGCTCCTGGGCCTGTAGCCACGTCCTCTGGGGCTCAACTAAGTATCCCCTTTTTGGATTCTCTCTAGTACATCACGCTGTTTTAATGCCATGATAGTGCTTTGACTGTGTGAGATTATCTTAGTCACTTATTTATACTGCCTGCCTATCTCTCTGTCTGTCCATCCATCTGTCCATCCATCTGTATCCTCTATCGTATCTATTGTATCTATCTATCCATCCGTCCATTGATCTATATCATCTATCATCTATGCATAATCTCATCTACATTCCCCACTAGAATATAAGACTTTTAAAGTCATGACCCTTATTTTGTCCTGTAGATTAGTTTCCTGTGGTGGCTGTAACAAATTGCCACAAACTAGGTGGTTTAAAATAACAGAAATTTATTCTCTCACAGTCGTGGGGCACAGAGGTGCTGAAATCAAAGTGTTGGCATGTCCACATTGCCTCCAGAGGCAAGAGGGAAGAAGAACCCTCCCACCCCTCTCCCAGATGGGGTGGTCCCAGGTGATCCTTGACTTGTAGCTACTCTGTCCCGCTCTGTGCCTCTGCGTTGGCATGGACCTCTCTGCATCTCTCCTCTTCCTCCTCTTTTAAGGACATTTGTCCTTGGGCTTAGGGTCCATCCAGGTAATCCAAAATGATCTCAAGATCTTTAACTTAATTATGTGTGTGAAAACCCTTTTTCTGAGCAGAGTCACAATCACGGTTTCAGGAGACATGTCTTTTGGGGGGAACCACCATTCAACCCACTACGTCTTGTTCACTGATGTAGTTAACTTTTGTGCCTCCAGTAATTCCAAGTACATCTGGGAGCATTCAGTAAATATTTATTGAGTGGCTGGATGAATGAATGAAATCACCCATTAGTTTGGGGCTTCTCAAACATGAGCTTACATCAGAATCACCTGGAGGGCTTCTTAAAGCACAGATTGTTGGGTCCCAATTGGAGTTTCTGACCCAGCAGGTCTGGGGAAAGGCCTGAGAATTTGCATTGTTAATTTGCTTCCAGGTAATGCAGCTGTTGCAGGAGACCCCGCTTTGAGCACCCTGCATTAGGTCATCTGTTCTTCTGTTCAACCATTAGCAGGACCTGAGTTGTAATGAAGATTTCATTTTCCCCTCAAAGAGCTGATAGGCCTCCAGCATCCCCCAGCTGTCCCTGGCTCTTCCTTGTCAAGGAGAAAAAATGATCTGATTACCCAAATCTTCCCCAAAGAGCCTGGTACCTTCTGTCCTCCCTGGGATAATTGCACTCAAAACAGCTCTCTGGAGAAGGCGGGGTAGAACCAAAGGTGGGAGCCTTGCCCAGCAGACAGGGCATTGCTAGGGGTGGAAGGTTGGAGTCTTCGTGAATTCTCTCAAATCGCACCCCCAGGGCCATACCTAGGGGTTGTTACAGCGTTCAAGTGTGGTCCAGGACTCACCCCAAAAGTAGAATTTCTGGTTTCTGGCCACATATTCCACAGAGTTGGAAAAAAATATGGGAAGGGAACGTCTTGAAAATATTACCAGGAAGATGGATTTTTAGCCAGGAAGACAGGTGGTAGGATCTCCCACTGAACACAGAAGCCTTACCTGGGCCACTGGCCTGCAGGTTCCAGTCTTCCACCCAGCAGGACCTGGCGGTATCTTTTTTCTTTCACCCGCCCCCACCTCTTTTTTAAAGCACTTTATTGAGGTATAATTCATATGTCGAACAGTTCACCAATTTTAAGTGTGTCGCCCAATGGTCGTTAGTATATTCACAGACACATGCATGACTTTGGTCATTTTTAAACCATTTTCATCATCTCAGAAAAAAAAAACAAACAAACCATAACCTTGAGCTCTCACACCCTTAGCCCCTGAGCCCCACCCCCAGCCCTAAATAACCACTAATCTTCTTTTTGATTTTCCTGTTCTTGACTCTCACATGCATGGAATCAGACACTGTTTGTCTCTTGTGTCTGACTTTTTTTAGGCACCATGATGTTTTTGAGGTTCATCCGTGGCGTAGCATGAATGGGCACGTCGTTCCTTTTCGTGGCCAAATAATAAATAGGCCATAGTCTGGATGAACCACACTCTGTTTATCCATTATTCAGTTGATGGAAATCTGGGCTGTTTTTCGCTGTTATGCATAATGCTTCTATAGATATTTGCGTGCAAGTTGCATGTGTTTTTGTGTCTCTTGCATACCTGGAGCTGGAATTGCTAGGTCCTATGGTAATCCTATGTTTAAGCCTTTGGGAAACGGCTATACTGTTTTCCAAAGCAGCTGAACCACTTTAAATCCCACCAGCAGCGTATGAGGGTTCCATTTACCCATATCCTTGCCAACCCTGGTTATTGGACTTTGGGATTCTAGCCACCTTGTGGGTATGACATGGTATCTTACTGTAGTTCTGATTTGCATTTCCCTGATTACTAATACTTCTGAGTACCTTTTTATGTGCTTTTATTGGCCATTGGTATACCTTCCCTGGAAAAACGTCTATTCTGATCCTTTGTTCATTTTATTTTTTTTTCCTTTGTTCATTTTAAACTTTGGGTTATCTTTTTATTGTTGAGCTGTGAGCATTCTTTATATATTCTGGGTACTAGTCTCATATTAGATATATGATTTGCAGATATTTTCTCCCATACTGTGTGTAGTCTTATCACTTTTTTGATGGTGTCCTTTCAGGCACAAACATTTTTAGTTTAGAGAAGTCCACTTTAACTATTTTTATTGTTATTGCTTATGCTTTTAGTGTCATGTCTAAAAATCCTTTGCCAAGCCAAGGTCATGAAGATCTGTCCCTATATTTTCTTCTAAGAGTTTTATAGTTTTGTCCTTGCATTTAGATTTCTGATCCATTTTGAATTGATTTCTGTATACAGTGTGAGGTAAGGATTCAACCATTGCTTTGCATGTGGATATCCAGCTGTCTCAAATGCAAGCTGTTGAAAAGACTATTCTTTTCCCATTGGATCACTTTAGCACCCTTGTTAAAAGTGGGGGGGGTCTCTTATTTTTTTAAAGATTATGTATTTGTTTATTTATTTGACAGAGAGAGAGACAAAGCACAAGCAAGGGGAGCAGCAGGCAGAGGGAGGGGGAGAAGCAGACTCCCTGCTGAGCAGAGAACCCCACGTGGGGCTCAGTCCCAGGACCCTGGAATCATGACTTGAGCTGAAGGCAGATGCTTCACCGACTGAGCCACCCAGGCGCCCCTTATTCCTGTATTTTAAAACAGAGAGGTGAGTTGTCAGTGACTTTTTTTTCTAAGATTTTATTTATTTATTCATGACAGAGAGAGAGAGGCAGAGACACAGACAGAGGAAGAAGCAGGTTCCACACAAAGAGCCCAATGTGGGACTCGATCCCGGGACTCTGGGATCACACCCTGAGCCGAAGGCAGACGCTCAACGGCTGAGCCACCCAGGCGTCCCAGTCGGGGACTTTATATCTAACTATAATTATTTTATAAGTTTACATATATAACAGATTGTAATAAGCAAAACCAATCCTTTTTGTTGTTGTTCTTGAAGACTGATCCATAAGTCAAGTTTAAAAACCTATGCTTCTGGTCACTGGCACTTGGATATGATTCTTGAGAAGTCCCCAAAATACCAAAGAGTAACTTTTGAGATTTCCAACTGGAGGTAGGTAAAGAGCTACTAAACAAAACAAAACAAAACAAACAAACAAAAAAACACTGAGCAGACAGGGGTAGGGTCCTTCTCTCTCTCTCTCTCTCTCTCTCTCTCTCTCTCTCTGTCTCTCTATTTTATAGCTGCATAATATTTTATTGGATTGTTTTCTATTTTTAAGCTGTTAAAACATAATTCAGCAAATAACTACACACACCAGTTTTCATATGTGCAAGTACTTCTATAGAATGAAATTTTAAGATTGGAATAGCTAATTCCAAAAGTATATTACAAATTTGTTGTAATTACATTCCATCAGGGGCTGTGCCAAGCTATACGCCCACCAGCTATGTATTAGAGTGCCTGTTTTTCCAAAGTTTAACCAACATAGTGAATTATCAAATTTTCGCCTCTTTATCCATCTGCCAGGTAAAAATAAGCAGTTCAGTGTAGTTTTAATCTTTATTCTTTTTTTTTAAATTTATTTATGATAGTCACACACAGAGAGAGAGGCAGAGACACAGGCAGAGGGAGAAGCAGGCTCCATGCACCGGAAGCCCGATGTGGGATTCGATCCCGGGTCTCCAGGATCGCGCCCTGGGCCAAAGGCAGGCGCCAAACCGCTGCGCCACCCAGGGATCCCTCTTTATTCTTTATGTTATGAATGAGATTATACTTCTTTCACATACATTTAAGACAAATTTAAATTTCCTTTTTGGTGGATTATCCATTCATATCCTTTATGTATTTTTATTATTCTTATTTGTTGAAATGTGCTTTATATTTTAGGGGTATTAGGTCATTATCTGCCATGTAAATCTCAGATATCTTTACCAATCTGTCACTTGCCTTTCGATGTTGCTTACAGGATTTTTGGGTTTGATTCTCTGGTTGGTTTTGTTGTATCACACAGCAATTTCGATTATGTGGTTGTACTTAGTCTTCCTTTCAACGACTTCTGGATGTTGGAGTCATCATCGGAGAGGTCTTTCTTTGCTCGCTTCTTGAGGGACCTCTTCTAAGGTCAAGTTTATTGAGGTAGAAATGACTTCAAGTTCACCCTTTCTGTGCACAGTTCCATGAATTTTGACAAACCCATACAGCCGAGTAACCACAGCCACAAACAAGGTCCAGAACAGCTTTGCAGCCCCGCCAAGTTGCCTTCTGCCTCTTTGTATAGTCAAGCTCTCTCCCTAACCCTCGGCCCTGGAAACCACCAGCCTGTTTCCTGTCCGTGTAGTTTTGCCTTTTCCAGCGTATCACATAAGTGGGATCATACCACAGCCTTTTGAGTCTGGCTTCCTTCACTTAGTAGAATGCCTCTGATACTCACCCATGCTGTGTGTATATCGGTGTTCTGTTCCTCTTTCTGGATGTGTCGTGTCCCACTGTAGGGATATACCACCACTTTGAAGGGGACGTTTGGATTGTTTGACTTGGCAATCACAAATAAAGCTGCTTTTAACACTTATGCCCACATTTTTTTGTGTGTGTGAGTGTGAGTTCTCATTTTTCTTGGGTAAGTGCCTGTGATTGAGATCGTTGGGTTATGTGATTAATATATAGTTAACTTCATAAGAAACTGCCGCACAGTTTCCCAAGGTGGCTGTAGCACGTTACATTCCCACCTGCAAAAACGAGAGTTCTGGTTACTCTATATCCTTGTAATCATGTGGTATTATCAGATTTTAAAATATTTTCTGCTCTAATGGGTGTGTAGAGATGCCTGGGTGACTCAGTGGTTGAGCATCTGCCTTCGACTCGGGGCATGATCCCAGGGTTTGGGGATCGAGTCTTACTTTGGGCTCCCTGGGGGGAGACTGCTTCTCCCTCTGCCTGTGTCTCTGCCTCTTTCTCTCTCTGTGTCTCTCATGAATAAATACATGAAATCTTTAAAAAAAATAATGGGCATATAGACGTATCTCAGTGTGACTTGGATTTGAATTTCTCAAACGACTTATGATGTTGAGCATCTCTCCACATGTTTATTGGCTATCCACATATCCCTTTGTGAAACGCCAGTTCAAATCTTTGCTCATTTTCTTGACTTGTTTGTTTTTTGGATATTGTGTTGTGAGAGTTCTTCACATATTCTGGCTACGTGTTACCAGATATGTGCCTGGCAAGCATTTTCTCCCAATTGTGGTTTGTTGTATCTATCACCACATAACAGATTAACTCCAAACTTGGTGGTTATAATGATGAACACTTATTATCTCATGTAATTTCTGTGGCTTATGAATTCAGAAGCAGCTCAGCCAGGTGGTTCTGGCTTGGGATCTCTGACGAGGTTTCAGCTAAGGTGTTGGCCATGGTTGCATTGTCTGAAGGCTCTACCGGGGCTGGAGATCTGCCTTCAAGAGGGCACACTCACGTGGTGCTGGTTGTCATAGGGGCTGCTCCAGAGCACCGAGTGTCTTCACAACGCAGTGGCTGGTGTCCTCCTGAGGAGCAATCTAAGAGAAGGCAAGATGGAGACAGAATGTTTTCTGAGATGGCCTCACACATAGTCATTTCCAAGAAATCCTGTGGAGGTTTACACAGGTCTGCTCTACTCAGGATAGAAATAGATTATATAAGGATGTGAATGAGTAGTAAGAGGTGGGAGTCCTTGGGGACCGTGGTGACCTTGGACCATATGTGTATTTCCATCCTCTTAGTCCCCTGGGGGATTTGAGGCTCCCTTCTGAGCACTAGTTTCCTTATCTGAAAATGGAGAGGACAATCCCACTTTGAGAACACTTTTGAAAGAGCTTTGTGGACCTGTTGGCAGACCCTCATCCCGCCTCGGCCCACACTCCTTGAAGGTTGCATTCAGCAACTTGAAGCTAAGCAGAGCATTGGGGCGTTCATTCTCTTGTGCATTTATTGACAGAAAAGCTACCACAAGCCCAAAGCTGTTCCAGGGGCTCAGTGCTCGTGATCCAGCAGCGGACAAAATAAAGGTCCCATCCTTGTGGAGCTTGTTATGGGTTATGGGAGGGAAACCAAAACTTATAAGGAATGGAAACATCGGAATAGCGCCCATGACTCGTTGGGTACTGACGATGTGGCAGGCCTGTGTTTCATGTATTCCTGCAACAATCCTAGAACACAACAATGATCAGCTCCATTTTACAGATTTTACGAAGGTTCAGAAAGAGCAAAGGACTTGCCCGAGGTTGTACATTCAGTCAGGAGGCTTCAAACCCAGTGCCGTCTGGCTCTGGTGACCTGGGGAAGACAGTCAGCTCCTAAAACTGCTGAAGAACCTGTGATAGTGTTTGGGATGGGGAGAGGGCTGGCTCACGAGTTCTAGCATCGTCCAAAAGAAGCCCTGTGGGAGAGCCCCCTCCCCACACACGTCTCAGTGGAGCCACTGAACCCCAGCACCTGGTCCGCGATGAGCCAGGACTCATGAGCACTTCCATCCCATGCAAGATAAGACTGCACAGGAGATGCGTGATTAGATTCTTTCTAAGCCCTGGGTTTCTTTGAAATGAAACAGCCAGAGGGCTGCAGGGTGTTGTACATGCATATGCTTTCCCCTTCCCAGAAACGGGGCCAATCTCCAAGGCCGGAATAAAAACACTTGCCCTGCAAAGGCATCTGGGCTGGCTCCAGTGCACAGTCCCCCGCCCCTCCCTGGCCCACAGCCCCCACCCTGCTCTGCTGGGCCATCTGGCCAACGCGGGCGGGAAAGCATCCCGGAGCGGGGGGGCAGGGGGAACCGTTTCCCGCTCGGGAGATGCCAGGTGTCTGAGTCTGAGCCCAGATGGCCCCTGACTACCGGGAAGGCCTGCCTCAGGCCCGAGCTCCTCGGTGGGGACCTCCACAAGCATGCCTGAGCCTCCATGCGAGCTGGAGTGTGAGCTCCCCGAGAGCAGGGACCTCGTCCGGGCTACTCAAGCTGGGGCCACGAGCTCATGCTGGGGATGGCGCCCAGCTGCGGACTCCATCGGGATCTACCCAATTTGGGTTCCCAAAGCACCAGGCGTTGTGAGAGTCATTATTCCTCAGGCACCTGTATCGCCTGGGGAAAGCGTTGCCAAGGTGAATGCAGGACGCCCGGGTACCTCTGAATGTCTGATAAACTACAAATAGTCTCTTAGTATGAGTATAGCCCCCAAACTGTTGGGGACATACTTATGCTGAAAAGTTATTCGGTGTTCACCTGAAGTTCATGTTTAACTGTGCATCCTGCATTTCCTTTGCTAAATCCCAACCCTGGGAAGGTATCAGCCACGCAGAGACCCAGGGCCCTATTCAGGGTGTGGGGTGGGGCCTAGGAATCTGCATTTTGCTCCCATTTTCTGGACCTCCCTCCTCACGGGGTCTTTCAGTCTCCGGCGGACCAAGCTCGGGAGCTGCATGTGAACGCGGCAGCAGGCCTTCCCCTCACCACTTCTGTCAACGGGGCTGGTGTGGGACCCTGGGGCAGCTCTGTGTCCTGCCTTAAAGCCTTGGAATGTGGTCGGGTGGTCCTGGCTTCGAGTCCTGGCTCCCCAACTCACTGTGTGACTTCGAGCAAGTCAACCTCTCTCTGGCCCCCAGTTTTCTGTGCAGAGACGTCCGGTTGTCAGAAGAATGGAGCTCCCACGTGGAAAGCGCTGAGCACAGCACTGAAACATAATGATGATTGATAGCAGGAGCAAAGTAATAATAACAATCCCCGCTAACACACACCGAGCACGCCCCTGTGCCTGGCGTCGTTACAGGTCCTCTGTTTACATTAGCTCAGAGAATCCTCATCCCAACCAGGCTGGCCGCAGGCATGGTGAGTGGGGTTGTGCAGTGGACAGCCTGAACATCTGTATATAGCAGCCTAGGGATCCGCTCTGTGCCAACCCCATTTAACACGTGGAGACCCTGAGGCCCAGACAGGAGCAATATGCTCGCTCGAGGCGACAGTTCTGCTGAGAGCCAAGCTGGCTGGCGTGGCATTGGGCTCTCAGGCCCCACGGTTCACCGTGGCATGAGATGCTCAGGACCCCGTGGCTGTTAGAATCAGTCGTGCCGCTCCCAAGTCCAGATGTAAGTGAGGACACAGGGGACCCCAGGATATGAAATAAACCTGGGAAAATGACAGTGAGAGTCAGAGGTGGACCCCCCCCCCCCCCGAGCTAAACTGACCGGTCTGGCAGCTCAGGCCTGTGGCTGGTAGACCAAAGGAACACCGGCCCAGGAGGGTTCCTCTTGGAAGAGAAAGGGACGCTTGTGTGGCCTCACTGGCAGGTCGCCACTGGCCCTAGGTGTGGGGTTTGTGAAGAGAATGGGCCAGCCAGCACCCCCCGACCTCTGTGCTGTGAAAGCCTCAATGTGGGCATCTCAAACACGCTGTGGCTGGCTGTGATCAGAGAAAACGGCCTGTGGGGACCCAGGAAGGGGACGTGGGGGTGCCAACACCGGTCTGTCCTGGGTTAAGGTCCTGATTTCTACCCACAGCAGCTCTGGGACCCTCTCTGATCCTCACTTTACTCCTGGGATGAGTGGAGGTTCAAAACTCACCTCCCAGGGCTGTTGTGGTTCTAAGAATGAAAACAGTCGGGTAGAGAACGTGGTCAGCTGCAAAGGGCTTGGCTGAGACAGGGGTGGTGTTGACATCACCTCTCCGCTGAGGTCTCCATGTTTCCCCTCCAGCCCTCTCTGGTCCATTCTCCACGATGACCTGAGGATGGTTCAAAAAACATATCACGGCCCCCTATTACCAGCAGCGTTTGCTTCCTCCTGCCTCAGGGCCTTTGCACATGTTGTTTCCTCTGCTTACAAGGCCCTCTCTTTCCTGAGCCCACTGACTATGCCTGTCCCCTCTAATTTAATTGCCAGTAGCATCCCACACTCCTCCTTCATTGGACTTGGAGCTGTGGCTTGATGTCCACCCGGAGCAGGGTGTGGAGTTGGACGTTTTTGGTGTGACACTTGGTATCTCGGAAGGGCCCAGAATGAAGAGAGGCAGAGGCAGACTGGTTTCATTCCCTCCCCGCTGGTCCATGAGCTCTGAGAGGGCGGGGGCCGTGTGTCCTTTTGCTCATCACGATCTCCAGCACCTCCGATCCACGTGGGTCCCTGGGTGGAAGGAGCAGAAGGATGAAGGCCCGAGAATCCGGTGCTCTGGGTCCCTTCCACAGCCAACCAAGGGCTGTGGGGTCTGAGGGAGGAAGGGAAAGGAGGCCATTTGCCGCCTGGGTCCTGTTAGTTTGTGGTGAAATGTTCTCTGTGGCTTTGCTGAGGCGGCTGGTGCCAAAATAGACGCGGTCCCCGTCTCCTGCCTCGCCCCCCGCCGGCCGCAGCAGAGCCCTCTGCCCCAGGGCCGGGCCCCTGGCTCGGGCGCCTCGGCCACACGCCAGTCGGCTCGTTCCCGCTGGACCCCGGGGAAATCCCCAGCTCGATCATGGCTTTGGGGGGCTCATTTCATGTTCAGGTGAATTCCTAGGAGGGTGGGCGGGGGCTGCAGGGAAGGAGGAGGAGCATGGGACACGGTGAGCACCAGGCCTGTGTCCAGGCCCAGACCCTAAATTGTGCTCCTGCCTCCCTTCGTCTGGTCCCTTCTGAGATCCTGAGCATCACCATCAAAATGTTCGACCTCACACCGATTCCCACCAGGAGGTTTGGGAGCTCTAGGAGGTGACAAGAGGGTGAGGGGAGGGCGCGGGGTGCTGGGGACAGAGGAGGGGTCGGAGCCCAGGGGTTTGCTCACACATAGCCACCGCCTGTCAAGGAGAGTCGCCAGGTCTCGGGCCATGCTTCCTGGTACCTCCTGGTGCAAATCATGTTCATCCGCCCCCGCTGGAGTCCGTGGATTGTCTCGCGGGTTTTTCTGTCTCCTGGGTGGTGCTTCTCTGACTCCTGTGCCGACGTCAGTCTTTCGAAGGCCTGTTTGACTCTCCGGAGTCCTTCACGGCGACAAGCAGAAGCCATGGAGACCAAACCTACGGATCCCAGTCCTGCCAGGAGGCACATTTGTCCCTTCAGATGGAGAAGCAAACAGGCAGGGGGCGGGGGAGGTTAGACCTCAGTCTCCTGTGAATTTGGTGACTGTGACTTCATCCCAAAAGACCAGTTGTATCTGGGGCACGTGTGTGAGCTTAATATCTCTGCCTAAAAAGGTCTGGTCTTCCCCCTCGGGGGGCTCTTTTTGGGTGACCGAACCCCCATTCCTTATGAATTCAGGGACCAGGCTCTGGGCTTTATTTCAAAGTGAAGTCCATACTCATGTTTGTAAATAATATTTGCTTCACTCTGAGAGTTAGCTAAGCGCTTTCATATGTGACTTTGCAGTGTCCCTCTGGGTACCCTGGAGGCATTTCGTGTGAAAGCGCAGCTGACTAAATGACAGCTGACGTCTCACGTGGTTAATACTGTTAACCGTGGGAAATGGCCAATATTTGGCATTTCGGGTCCATATAAAAGAGCAGTTTCCTAGGGTTCAACCTTCCCAGGGCTCTGACGGCAGAGGCAGGACGTCCCAACGGCATCCCACAGCACAGCTGCCACCATCGTCCCGTGTGCGTTTCAGAGAGGGTAAACATCTCACGGGAGGTCACACAGCAGCAGCCCCAAGAACAGCAGGCGAGCTCGGGGGCTCCGAGGAGGCCTCAGTGGTCCTGGCGCGTGCTGCTGCCGTCCGTCCAGGGCCCTGCGGCTCCCCGGCCAGGCCACCTTCATCTCTTGCCTGCCGTGTCTCCCCGGCTTCCCAGCTGGTCTCGGCCCTTTGGGTTGCATGCCCACCCCCCAGAAGGACTCAGAAGATCTCACCTCCTTGCCTGACGCTCCCTACGCTTGAGCCACACTGCATTTTTGCTAGTTCCTCTTTGGTGGCGTGAACGTGCTCCTCTTTAAACCGGGGAAGAGGCAAATACTGCACAAACCAAGCGGATGTGCCAAGGCGTCCATTCAACAAATGCCAGCTGAATCCTGAATCCCTCTGTGCGCAGACACGGGGACCCAGCCAGGAGCACGCCGGCAGAGCCCCTGTCCCCTCAGAGCTGACGTTCGAGGGCAAGAGGCAGAAATCAACTGCAAAACAAAGGCCACCGTGATGCCTCAAGGGTCGTGCACCGCCGAAGACGTGAGGTGAGGGGATAGAGAGGGAGGACCTGGTCAGGGAAGGCTCTCTGCAGAGATGGCATCAGAAGCTGGAAGAAGAGCATTTCAGGGGCTGGAGCCGCAAGTGCAAAGGCCCCGGGGTGCACAGCGCATTCAAGGAATGGCAAGGGGTCAGGGCAGCCGGAGTAAGAGCGGGGAATGCGGGGGAGGAGAGCCTAGGGACATGGCGCGTCACCACGCACGATGCAGCCTTTGGCACAGCAGACGCTTGCCAGCTGTTGGCCTTTGGAACTGGGCTTTGTCCCCGACATCTCGAAGAGCCTTCTGGAAGGACTTCCCAGCCAGGGTCCAGCCGGGGCTTGGCATGACTCCCTGCCTCCCTGGCTGTCCGTGCCTTCACTCCTGCATCGACCGCCACGCTTCTGCCCAGGCCCTGCGACGCAAGGGTGAGGTGGCCATCTGGCGCTTCCTGCCCTCCCTCTCCTTGCCCTGCTCCAGCTGGTGGAAGCCAGGCCACACCTGGCATCTGGGTCACACGTGTGGGCCCCGGGGCGGCAGGGTCACCGTCGGATGGCTCTGCGGGACCCGGCTTCCTGTCTGGGAGGCCCCGGGCCGCACAATGCCCCATTGTTCCTCGGCCACTCCAAGGAGCTTCCTCAGGACGTGGAGGCCCAGGCCGGAGGTGCCAGCTATTTCGGGGGCCGGGTGAAGGCCTGGATTTGCTTGCTGTGAGCATTTTTCTCAGGAGAAAGGTCAGCGGGCCCGGCCGGGGAGGTAAATCAGTCCCGTTGGCTCCGTTTCCCACGGCGTTCCCGACTTCCTCCCCGAAGGAGGGAGGGGGCCCGGCGTCAGTGCCGCCAGCCTGGGGCCCAGCGGGTGACAGTGTTTTCCTCCCTCAGGGGCCACCCTGGGGCCTTGCTCGGGGTCAGGGCCTCCCGGGGGCAACGCCCTTCTGGGAACGGCACGTGCGAACACGTTGCACTGGGTTTCGGGGAGCGGGTGGCCCCGATCCCTCGGTCCCAGGATGAGTGTGTCATCTCCGTGTGTACCGTGTCGCCCGGCTGGCCGCGGCCCCTCGGTCAGACCCTGGCTCTGCCCTGCAACCCGGGAGCAGGACTCGCACCCCCTCGAGCCTCAGGCTCCCCGCAGAGCTAGCCCAGCAGTCACATGGGCCGCAGTATGGTCGTGGGACCCCCAGGGCCACTGAGGCAGAGTGTGGCATCTCACTACCACCCCCCACCCGGGGGGCCAAGTCCGCCTCCTGGACGTGGGGCACAGATTTTGCTCTCTAGGGACAAAGCACAGATGCATAGAGAGATGCCCAGTTTATCTGTGGCACTGAGACTTCGTGGGAGGGGCAGCTGGGGATCACGGGGAAATGCTCCTCAGGGGGGATGATAATGGAAGGTTCCGGAACGCCAGATGTGGGGGGGGGTGCAGGGGGCACCCCGGCCTGGAGGATGTGTTCAGTGAACCCTGGCTGCTTTCCCGAGACTGCTGCCGGCAGCAGGGGTGCTGGAGGAGCCCTCAGGAGCTTGGGTTTGGGAGCCACCCACCGGGGGGCCAATCCCGCGTCTGTCACTCTCCAGCTGTGTGACCTCAGGCAAGTGGCTTGGAGCTCTCTCACGTGGTTACCGTCTAGATGACGTGAGTCGGTTGGCGTAGCGTGTACGGCGCAGCGCGGGCCCATCGTAAGCACTCAGTGAGCGACCCGCTGCTATTATTACTGAAGCTGTTATTATCGTTTGCACAGGGACCTGGGCCAGTCGTCTAGGGGGAGGTGGTGCGTTCCAAGGTGAGCCCTCCAGGACTTGTTTCTGCTGGGTGTCCGGACTGGTTCCAGCGTCCCCCCCCCCCCGGGGCCTGTCCTTGGGTCCCTGCTGGGGACCACAGCGGTATTGGAGGGGCATAACCAGCTGTCACATGCAGGAGCCGGGGTCACCATCCCCAGCCTTATGGCCACTGTACCCAGCTGTCCCCCTGACCCTCTGTATGCTTTGGCCTGGCAAAGGCAGAGAGGGAAGGGTTTGCACCGTTCCCATGACTCCCTAGGCAGAAGGTAAGCCCCTCACTCTCCTGATCTGGACCCTCAGAGCTTGGTGAGGACTCACAGTCTTAGGACAGAAAGGTCACCCTGGTCCCCGGGTGGTCCAACCCTGGTTCCTTCCTCTCCCCCCTCTCCTACCGCCCTCCTCCCTGAGAGGGCTCCAGCACATGGGCCACCAAGCCTGTCCTGCCTCAGGGCCTTTGCACATGCTATTCCACTGCCTAGAACCCTCTTCCCAGGTCTGTGTTCTTCTCAGCCTCCAAGCCACAGCTCACCTGTCCCTTCCCAGACCACCAGATCTGAGGCGGGCTCCCCATGCTGCCCAGTCCTGCTTGACTTCATTTTTTTATTGCTTTAATCATGAATAACAATTCTGCTTTTTTATTTGTGTGCCCTTTTCTCGTCCTTCTCCCTGTGTGACATGATAAGCTCCACGGGGGCAGGGGCTTTCGAGTGCCCCCAGCTCCTGGTCTAGGGCTGGGCCTGGGAGGTCCTCAGGACCTGCTTGTGTGGGCAGGAGGCCCAGCCAAGGTCTTTTACCGTCCTGGTGATTGACCGCAGCTGTCACCCCCACCTTACAGATGTGGGCCGTGAGAGTGGGGACCCCTCACATGTGTCATCGCTCGGGGAAATGCCCAGGACCCTCACCTGGGATCCAGGGAAAGCAGGGGCAGAGAGGGAAGCCTCAGAGCTGCAAGAGTGGGATCCAGGCCTCGGTTTTCCCATTTCTCCTAAAGGGGCATTTTCTTAAAACCTCCCTGTTGCGTCTCCACAAGGGAGCAGGGCTGTGCAGCGACCCAGAATTCAATTAGGCAGAAAGATCCGGACAAACGGGACAGGTGGCACTAATGAAAACTGACGCTCAGACAAGGCCTCGGAGGGCCCCCGGGCTCTGTGAGCTTAGAGCACCTCCATGCAGACTTCCTTCCTCCTGGGCCCCAAGCAGATGGGCCTCTTGGAAGGATGGCTGCCAGCCAGCACCCTCCCCGCCCAGGAGTCATAGGGGGACATGCATGGGTTACAGAGCACCCCGTGGGTCCTCCTGCCCAGGGGCCTCTGGTGGGGGTGCCCGGAAGGAGAGTGGGGTGGCACAAGTGCCTTCGGGCTGTCTCCAGCCAGCGCCGGAATGGTGAGCTTGAACTGGGCAGTGACCTAAACATCTCTGGGCCTCAGTTTCCCCATCCTTACAGGCCAAGGGCCCAGGGGCCCGGCTCCGGCCCCACCGTGTCTCCCCGCTGAGCCTGGTGGGGTGGGGTGCTCTCCCCAGGTGTGGAAGGGAACGTGCGCCTGGAGCCTCCTTCCAACCTTCCAAACCCTTGGGTCCTCCCTCAGGGCCCCCCTGTGAGTGCTGACTGGGCACCCTCTGGCCCCTTGCCCCTGGGTGACACCGCGCCGACCAGGGCCACGGCTCCCTTTCCGCCAGCCCCACCAGCCGGCAGGTCACACACAGAGGCCCAGCAAGGGAAGGAGATGCACGCTCGGTGGGAAGGGCAGGGCGGGGAGTCGGACTGCACAGTTTCTGCACTTTCCAACCGACTTCTTACCCCCCATCCCGCCGGCCCCCTGGCTTGGAAAATTCAGGGGGCCGGAGAGGACGGCTCCCGCCTCCCGCTCCCCCTGCTTCTCCTCCACACTGCCAGAGTCCTCGTCCCCCCCTTCCCTCCCTGTCCCCTCTAGTAACTAGGCCGCTCAGACCACTAACACTTCTCAGGGAGCAGCCCCAAGGCTCCCGAGGGGCAGAGGACAATGGACAAGGGGCAGCTCCCTGCAGATGGGGGGGCTGCCCCGGACCTGCACCCCTGCAGGAGGCCCCGGGCCGGCCTTGTTTGCTCTGGCAGCCGGTGAATAGCCCTGCGGAGGGAGCTGCCACGTTCCCGCTTCCTTGGGGAGGGCATCTTGTCTGTTTTAAGTCATTCTGTTGTGTCGATAATGCCTATTCTTTCCGTGGGGCCATCTGCCAAGGTAAATGTTTGTGTTGTTTTAAAAACTTACATTATATCACTGTGGGAACCTGAATGGACAGAAACCATCCCCCCCCCCGCCTTTTAAGGAGGGGGCTGGGTGGGAGGTGGAGGGGGAAAGGCTTTTTTTTTTCCTACTTTCTTCCCGCGCGTTAACAGGAGATGGTTCGCAGGCCGCGGGCTTCCCGGAGCTCCAAATGACCACGTTGCATTCATCACGTTCAGGGCTTCCTTTCTCCTTCCGACCCTCCGAGGAGAAGACAGTGGCTGGTCATTTCCTAGAATAAATAAATAAATAAATAAATAAATAAATAAATAAATAAATAGGAAAGGGAAGAAGGGAAAGAGACAAAGGGGCTTCCCTGAGCAGAGACCCCACTGTTCTCAGGAGGGGAGAGGAATGCGCAGTCAGGAAAGAGCAGGGAAAGGGAAAACAAAAGTCTTGGAATGAAACCTGTTCAGCATCTGAGTCGTCGGCCCGCAGAAGGGCAAGGGGTGATTTTAACCGAAGAGGACAAAACTGAGGAAGGTCTGGGTCCGGGGACCTGTCCTGAAGCTCAGGGACCACCACCACCACCTCCTGCCACTGAGGCGGCCCCACCACCAACATCGGGATCCCCAACTTAGATGCCACGTCCCTGGGCCCGTGTCAGTGTTGGCCTGACATGCGGCCTCAGCACACAGGGAGCTTGTTCTTCTAAAAAAAAAAAAAAATTATTTATTTATGGGAGACGCAGAAACACAGGCAGAGGGAGAAGCAGGCTCTCTACGGGGAGCCCGATGCGTGACTCGATCCCGGGACCCCAGGATCATGCCCTGAGCCGAAGGCAGACGCTCAGCCATTGAGCCACCCAGGTGCCCAACTGAGAGTTTGTTCTTACACAGATGCCCTGATGCCGTGGGGGTGGTGGGGTGCCGGATGGCCCAGCTCTGCTGGGACCCGGTGGCCAGAGCCTGCACTGCCACGGCCACTGGGTTGGTTTGGGTTAGTTGGGCAAAAGCGGCAGAGAATGGGCCCTGCGGCTCTGCCCCAGAGCACCCAGGCCTCTCAGCCACTCCCCCAGGGGGAACTCCATGATTGCGGCCCGCTCGGCCCTTGCCTCGGCCGAAGAGACCTTTCTCCTTGCCTCCCACCCTCTCACGATTTCTCCGTGAGTCTGGGTGTTGGGAATCCAGTGGAGACGGGGACGCACAGCTGTCTGTCACAGTCCAGAGGGAACGAGGCCCCCGCAGGTGCTCGGCGCTAGAGGAAAGCAGGGTGTGCCTTGGGGGACAGAGAACAGGGACACCCACGGTCGTTCGGGGGACAGGAGGGCCTCTCTGCAGCTAGAGGGGGGACGGGCAAGGTGAGTGGCAGGAGGGGACTGTGCTTTCAGAACAGGGCAGCAGGGGGGCCCGGGGTCTGCCATGGGGGGCAGGGAGCAGGAGGTGCTGCTCAGAACCAGCTGCTCCACTGGCCAGGCTGACCCTGGAGGGGCCTCGGGGGACCCATCTCTGGGCCGGTGAACCCGCACACACGCATATGCATGCATGCGCCAGAACATCTGAGAGCCCACAGGGAGAGGGGCATGACCCCTCGCCACCCCGGCCTGGCAGCCTGCACACGGAGGCCTCCCTGGGGCCCCAGGGTCACCCGTGAGGTTGCCCTTGCTTCAGAGGCTGGCCCGCCCACCCCCTAGGCCCATGCCCACCAGGCGGTCCTATTCTGCTCACGCACTCGCCAGCTCATTCACGCTCCCGGGCTGTGGGCCCCTGCCTCCCCCTGCTCGGCCTCCGGGAGGGGGAGGGGGCGTCACCATGGGCCACTCACCTCCCACCTGTCGACCCTGCGAGTGGCAAGGTCACTGCTTGAGCTTTAGGGCAGCGGGTCGTGCGTGCCCCTGGAGCCCTTCTGTACCCTCCACCTGGAGGTTCCATCAGAAACGGGCAGGCTCACCTCCTCTGGGAGGGCAGGGGACACCCTAAAGTCACCAGGCTCATAAATAGCGCAGGGGAGGGGCGGGGAGCTGGCTTTTTGTTGGAAGGCAGTTTCCAGGACTCGCTGCCATTTCCGAGCTGTGCATCTTTGGACAAAATGACTCAATCTTTCTTTGCCTCCGTTTGCTCACCTGTGAAAATGTGGCAAAGAGCAGTCCCCGCTTTATGGGGTCACCGCGGGGATGTGGAGATTCCCACGTGTAAAGTGCCTCCAGCCTTGCCGCTGTCATGGGCAAGATCTCTGTTCGTCTTTGCACCACCCCCCTCGGTGGGCCGGGGTCCCAGGCCTACGCACGGGTTGCCCAACACCAGGCCCGCAGGTGAGCTGTGTGTGTCGAAATGGGAGATGCAGCCACGGCCCCGCCAGCACTCGCTGGGCCCTCTGGGTGCAGGGCACTGGCTTTGCACACCTTTCTCACCGGGACCTCCCATCCCTGTATCACAGATGTGGAACCGGAGCACCGCACACGGGGCACGCGGACGCAGCGCCCGCTCCCACCGCCGCCACCCCCACCCCGGGCCCCCACGCGGCCTGCTTTCCTGGTCGTCATGGACCCTGCATATGTGTCCCCTGGAAAGTGGCAGGTGCGAATGCCTCCCTGGGATGCCCTGTCTGCAGGATGCAGGCGGTTCCTACGCCCCCTGGGCCAAAGACCTCACCAGGGCTCGGGCTAGGTTTGAGGTTGGTGTTTGCTGGCAGCGCAGGAAATGGTAATCAGGAGCTGTCTGCACGCTCTTCCTCCTTCAATGCATTTCCTCCCAAAAAGAACAGCAAGGTGAGGTGGGCAGAGAGCTCACGTTGGCGCCAGGGCCCAGCTGTGACACATTTTTAGGGGGGCTGGCATGACATGATTTCTGTGACCAATGGGATGAGGGAAAGGAGGCGCAGAGCGCACACACGCACATGCACGTGGTTGGTAGGCACCCCCTGGATGGGGGGTGGCGAGGGCAGAGTAAGGCCTGGGCAGGGCAGGGTAGGCCAGGGCAGGTGAGTGCCCTTCAGAGCTGCTGGGCCAGGTGCGGCACACAGCCCAGGGAACCGTGTGGGGCCGAGCCTGGCGTGGGGTGGGGAAGCCACAGCCGCACCAGGGAAATGTCTAATACACAGGCCACAGTTAGTTCCCTCTGCGCTCAGGGCTCCAGGGGTCTCAGGTGGGGGGGCGGTGTCTGCTAACTAAATCCCACCTGGCCTTTCTTCCTGGCGACGCTTGGCCAAAAGTGAGCCAGTGTGGCACCCTCTCTGGTGGTCGGTGTCCTTTAGAAGGTCCAGGGAGCTGAGAGGCGCAGGGCAGCTATGCAGCCGAGGGCATCTGTGGCCACTGGTCAGTTTGAGAGGAGAGCCCCTGTCTCGACCCCCACCAGTTTCAGGTGGGGGGAAGCGCTCCATAAGCCAGTGCCACGTACGTCAAGGAGGGGCTCACTCTGTGCCTGGCGGGGAGCTAAGTCTTTTGTGGGTCGCCTCTTGTTTCATCTCCCAGCAAACCCACAGGATGGCCGTCCTGGTCACGCCGTGAGGAGCTCAAGGCAGTCAGGAAGTGGCCAGGGCAAGACACAAACCCGCATCCCTCGTTTCTCACAGCCTATTGCGACGGAACTCACCAGCCATGCAATTCAGCCATGTAAAATATACGGCTCCGTGGCTTTTGGCCTGCTGACAGAGGTGTGCCACCATCGGCATGACCGAAATTCTAGAGCATTTCGTCACCCCCAAACACCCACTGTCACCCCCTGCTCCTCTCCCATGTCCCCTGCACCCCTGAGCTGACACTGATCTGCTTTCTATCTGTGGAGACTTGTGGATTCTGGACATTACTTATAAATGGGCTCATATAACATGTGGTTTTTTGTGATTTTTTTTTTTTTTTTTTTTTTTTTTGTCATTTGGCGTCCTGTTCTCCAAGTACCTCCGCGTCCTGGCAGGTACCAGCACGCTGTCGCTTTGCGGCTGAATAACATCCCAATGTATGGATACGCTGTATCTTATTTCTTAGTGCATCAGCTGATGGACATTGGGCGGTTCCACATTTTGCCTATTGTGAGCGGCGCCGTTATGAACATTCACGCGGGTTTTGGTGTGGATGCGTGTTCTCAGTTCTTTTGGGCATATACACGAGAGTGGAACTACGGGATCGTAGGGCAACGCTATGTTTTACCTTTTTGAAGAACCTCCAGACTGTTTTCCGAAGCAGCTACACTTTCCTTCATTCCCACAGCAACACACCGGGCTTCCGGTTTCTCCGCACCCTCGCCAACGCCGCTTCTCACCCGTCTTTATGATTCCAGCCATCCTGGAGGGTGCGATGCGGTACCTCGCTGTGGTTTTGATTGGCATTTACCCGCCACTTTTCACTTACTGCCTTTCCTCCGCTACCAAATGAAGGCAGAGGCCGTCCTTCCCGTTTCCCTGCATCGGCTTCGTGAGCCCTGAGCGAGCGGGACTCCACAGCGTTGATGGGAATGTCCGAGCAGATAAGACCACGTCTCTTCTTTCCCTACTCACAGTCAATGGACAGCTCTTGACCGAGCACCTGCTGCGTGTCTGGCCCTGCCTTGAGAGGTTGGGGTGAAGACGAGGGCTCACGTCCAGCTCCATGTGGCATGGCTAGTTCTGGGAGGGGCACTGGCTCCAGGGAATCGTGTCCTTGAATGGGCCCTGAAGGATAAGAAAGGTTTTGGAGGAAGAGAGGGAGGGATAAGAGACTCCACTTTTCCTTTCCTCCTTTGCCAACTGTTTACTGATCACTGATTGTGTGCTGGACATTGTGAATTTGGGAGGTGGGGCTGTGTCATCCTCCCCGCGCCCCCCTCTCCGCCCTGGGGAAGGTGGCACCTAGCGAGGGCAAGCTTATTTTCACAGTCCATGGGATCCCTCCAGCTGTGAGAAGTCCCTAAATTGCAGGCCAGCTTGTGTCTAGAGCGATTTCATGCAAATCACGGAGATGGGAACAGCTGACATTTGTGACCGAGTGGACACACATAAGCAGCCACAAGCGCCTTTGTAACCATTAAACACAATGGCCCGTGCAGTGGGCTTCTAATTGCTCCCGCGTACGTGTGGCAAGTCCCTTTTCGGGGCCAGCCAGGTCTGTCCAAGCAGCACCAAGCTCTGCAGTGTGTTAAGATCTCAACGCTTTCCATCTTGGTAATATAAGCTCCCTGGACACAGAGGGAGCGGGTCCATTTAGGGAAGCCCCCCCCCCTTGGTGTTTTTATTTGACGGGGCTTCCAGATTCCTTACGAGTAGCTCTCTCTCTGTGTGTGTGATTGTTGCATTTGGGGTCTCAGTTCTTCGGTCCAGTTTAGGGCCTGGAGCACAGTTCCCTTCCCTGGGCAGCTCAGGGATTTGGGCAAAGCACACCCTCCATCCGAGGTCACCCTCTGGCTTCCTGCCAAGTGCCCGAGCTTTACAGAAAGTCTCACTATAATAACCGTGCAAACATCTCCAGCCATCTGCTTACTGTCTTTCGGGCTTTCACTTGTGATTTATCTGTTTTCTGGATGCTCAGCATACCCTGTTCTTTTAGGACTTTTCCATGAAAGCAAGTCTGCTTGTTTTGTGTTGGGAATGTGAGGGGCTCTTTCCTTTTCCTGTTTCCCTGAAACTGCAACGGGTGTGTTGTAGAGAACAGACCCCTGAGCAAATTCAGCAAAGAAAGCAGTTCCGCCTGTTGGGGTCTGTGAAGAAGAAGGCCGCCGTAGGGCTCTTCAGCCACAGAGGTGGCTCAGGAGACCTCAAGAGGAGAAAGGCACTGGGTTCGGCTCATACCCATATTTCAAGACCTGTCTTAGCTTTGATGTGTTGGCTGTGTGATTGGAGATGCTGCACAGTGTTTCGGGGGCTGAGGCATGATTTGATTGCTGGGGTATTGACTGAGAAATTCGTTCCCCATGGGCCCTACTTGGGGGTGTATGCCTTGAACTTCGGACAAGTTTCTCCAAATTCAGGCCCCCATGAGCTGGAGTCAATGGCCAGAGCAGCTGCAGGGCTCATGGGCCAGGCAGGTGGCCGGGCCGTCACCGTGCAGTGAGGCCAAGCTGGCTTGGCACCCCTACCCGCCCCCAACCCCCTCCCTTACTAAACTGGACCGGCCATCTGATCGGGTAAATACTATTAGTGTTCAATATTTACTGGGACCGGCGCTCACTGAGGCTGCGCCGGGCTCCAGCCATGCAGTGAGGAGCAAAACCCAGCCCGTCCCCTCCGGTGCCCCAGTCTGGTGGAGGAAAGGCACAAAATAAGAGAACCAGGCACGTCAACATATAATTACAAATGTGCAACATGCCATGAAGGAGAAGAAAAGAACGTGATGAGGGATAATAGCAAAAGCCTGCCCACTTCAGGCAAGGTGGCGGAGACCGCCAATCTTACCACACCACAAAGGGTGAGGAACAAGGACAAAAAACAATAATAGTGATAATCAGTAATTTCTTGAGTGCTTAATAGGTAGTGTGGTAAGCGCTGGATCTGTGCAGACGTTGTGTGTACTGACTGGTTTGACGTCGGGAGCGGTGGCTGAGCAAGCACTATCATGATCTCATCTCCCCGTGTCTCCCGGTGGGTGCAGAGAGCCAGGAGAGCTTTGGGAGCAGGATCAGCGTCCTCCGAGCACAGGCCATGCCCTGAGCTGATGCTTTTCAGACTGTAAATAAAGTGCAGATGCCAACTCTTCCCAAGCTTTGAGCCCCTCCTGGCCTGTGGGGACCCCCTCAACCCCCTGCAGCAGCTCAGCTCCAACCCTATTCATCCCCACACTACTGCTTGGGAAAGGGTAGGGTAGCTCCAGGCCAGTCACGGTGAGGCCCAAGACACTCCTGACTTGGTGGTGGAGGCAGGATCTCAGCTCAGGCCTGACCTCTCTTCCAGGCAGGTCCTGTGTCAGGCCAGCCAGCACAGGACCTGTTCTATCCGGCAGCAGGCAGGCAGAGCAGGCCACTGCCAGCATCCCTCAGGCTCTATATTGAAGCTGAGACATTTGTAGGGGACACCCGGACACTCGTGCTCCCAAACTGCCTTGGACGACAGTGGAAAACACGCAGCCGCCTGCACCTTTCCCTCTGGTCGAGGACAGTGAGATATGTCAGGGCTGCTGCCTGCAAGCAAATGCGCATGCCTCAAATGCTGGGGCCCAGGCCAGAAGCCCCAGGCCCATCACCCCCACCCTGGAGAGAAACCTTGCCCCAGGGTGGGTGTGCATGGCCCCCTGCCCCTCAGAGCGGACCATGGGCAGGCCAGGAGGTGGCCCATGGGAGGGATGGTTGGGCCGGCAGGTACCAGCGTGTGCTTGGCAGCCAAGATTAGATAAACGCCGTGGGCCTGGAGGCAGTGAGGATGGGCAGCTGCTGCCTGCATCTGGAAATCTTGTCTGCTTCTCTCAGCGGGGAAGTATGCTGGTTTGGGTGTCTGCTTTTTGGATGCCTTCCTCTCCCCCCAGCTCCCCACTCAGAGGATTAAGCAGATTGGAGGAAGCAGGATAATAGCGTCTTGGTGACAGCCCAATTTTCTTTCCTTTTGGAAGGGCTCTCACGTCTACTCTCACTGCTAACTCCCTCTTTCCCAGAGCTCCTCTTCTGCACCTCTCTGCACCTCCCTTCCCAGCTTCCTTAACCTTGTCGAAAACATGAAGTCAGGCCCAAGGTCATCCCATTTCCCTTGGCCAGCCTGGCGATGTGCGGTTCACTCCACCCCAGGGAGTCTCAGCAACAGGGTGCAGGATCCAACGGGCAATCGAGGCGAAAGACAGGTGCCGGGGCTCTGCCCAGGGCAGACTCCCACCAAGTCCTGGATGTGGCTCCAGCATTGGTCCCAGGGGCCAGAACTTCAGTCCTGGTGCTCCTGGGGCTCACTACCTCTTTGTTCATTTTCCCTTTGGGGGAATGAGGCCAATAGGGCTTGTGTGCTTCACCTCAATGCACAGGGAGCTGCTTTCTGAGAAAGCACCAATGGAGAACTTCTTGAAATTAGAATTGTGTAAGCTTTGAGTTGTGGTCAGGGTTAGAGTAAGATTTAGGATCAGGAGTAAAGTTTGGATTAGAATTGGGTTGGGTTGGGTTGAGATGGGGTTAAAGTCGTGTTGGGTTTAAGATAGATTTAGAGAGGAGTAACATTGAGTTGGGTTAAGTTGGATTGGACTGGGTCTAGATTTGGGGTTGAGGTTGAGTTGGATTGGATTGGGTTGGGTTTAGGGCTAGGGTTAGATTTGGAGTGATAATGAATTGGGTTGGGTTGAGTTTAGGACTAGTGCTAGATTTGGGGTTGAGGTTGAGTTGGTTGAGTTTAGGGCTGGGGCTAGAGTTGGGGTTGAGATTGAATTGGGTTGGGTTGGGTTTAGGATTGGGGCTACATTTGGGGTTGAGGTTGAATTGAGTTGGGTTTAGGGCTAGAGTTAGAGTTGGGACTGCAAGGCGAGTTGGGTTGAATTGTGGTTGGAGTTGCAGTTAGGTTTCCAGTGGGCTTGGGATCAAGTTTAATATTAGTTCAGGTTCAGGCTGAGTTAGGGTCAGTTTGGTAAAGAAAATAGCTATTTTCCCCTTTCCCCATCCTCTTTCACCCCTTCCTGGGAATGGAATGGGTTTCCATTCTGGGCATGACTGGGTCACTGAGTGGCATTCAGAGCCAAGACCAGAGGACTTTTTCACCTAGACAAACACTAATTCAAGTGAGTTTTAAGACTGTCATTATGGGGTACGTCTCCATAACAGCCCTCCCATGGTGTGCAGCCTGGACAGCAAAATGAAGAGGTGACTCAAGGAAGGAGGAGCAGATTCCCCAGACCCAGTTCTTAGGGTCAAGGGGCTAGTTTATCTTGTCTGGAAGACCAAGTCAAGCAGAGTTGTATCTCATTGCCTCATAAAAGGGAGAAACACATATTCTATCCCCAAATCAATTTTGCTTTGGGCAGCCCCAGCCTGAGTCCTTGACCCCCTTTCCCAGACCACCCTCTCACTCAATTCATCACCAAGACTTGTCAGTTCCCCCACTGACAGCTCTTGAAAGCATTCTTCTATCTCCACCTCCACCACTACCACCTGCCTGCAGCTGCTCCCACCTCTCAATCACCCTGGAGCCTCCTGGGAGGAGCCCTAGTTTCCAGTCTTGCCCTCTCCAAGCACCACCTCAGCAAGTCTTCTGGAATACAACACAGGCCCTTCATGGTCCAGCCTCTACTGACCTCTGGCAGCCCCACCTTCCCTCCTCTTGATGGACTGCCAGCACTGCATCCCACTCTCCAGCACAGGGATCTTCCTGCGCTCCCCAAATGCCCTCTGCCTCCCACACAGCATGTTTGTTCTCCTCTTTGCCAGCCTCACTGCCGACACCTTGCCTCGCACCTCCAGGGCCCTGCTGGGGGGCGAGGGGGGTCCAGTGAGACAGCGTGACCTGTTCATGCTAGCTCCACCTGGATTTTAGGCTGAGTGTCCTACAGATAGAGCTGGGCTCTGTCAGGAGGCTCCTGGAGGTTCTGGCTGACTGGGAAGCAGCTAAGAGCACTGCTATACAATCCTGAGCAGACATCTGGCTCCCCAGAGCTGCCCACATCCTAATCCCTGGAACCTGTGAAAAGGAATTTTGCAGACATGATTAAATTATAGACCTTGAGATGGAGAGATTATTCTGGGTTAAAAGGTTAGGTCCAGTCTAATGACACAGATCCATAAAATCAGAGAACATTCCAGGCTGGAGTCAAACAGAAATGTAACAGCAGAAGCAAAGTCAGGGATGCACGTCTATAGCTTTGCAGGTGGGGGAATGGGGCCATGAACCAAGCAATGTGGGAAGCTGCTAGAATCTGGAAGAGGAAAGGAAATGGGCTGTGCCTCAGAGTCTCCAGAAGGAACTGGTCCTGGCAACAGCTGGCTTCACCTGGTGAGACCCATGTTGGACTTCTGACGTCCAGGACTGTAGGACACTAGATCTGTGTTGTTTTAAGCCACTACGTTGGTGGTAGTTTGGAACAGCAGCAACAGGGAATTCATACGAATGGCTTCTGAGTTAGTAGAGCTGGGTCTGTGTCTTGGCTCTAGCACGTAATACTGGTTGTGACCTTGGGTGAGCCTCACACACATGTCATTGTCCTCAATATAAATGCTGCCTACCCCATAAGGTGGATCATTCATTCAAGCCTTATTTCTGCACCTCTATGTCCCATGTGTGACATGAGGAGGAGCTCAGGGCATGGTTACAACCAGCATGACTGGTCCCTGGTCCCTGCCATGGTGGGCCCTGGTGGGAAGTCTGCCCCTTTGGTTCTTGCTATGGAGGTGGTGGTGGTAGGTGGGATCTCCGTCCTCTGAGCCTTGGGGAGAGAGACAGAAGGGTCCCTGGGCCACGTGGATGCTCCCTTAGCTAGGGCATGGCTACACACATGCCAAGAGTCACCTCTCTCCAGGCCTGAAAGGCAGCCTTCCCCTGATCAGGGGATGGAGATGGGTCAGCGGGCCCCAGTGAGCATCTGGGAATCCAAGATCTGCAGGAACCCCTCACAGGAGCGGGTTCTTTGTGATCTCGAGAGTTTGGCGACTTGTCTTCCTTCTCCCTCCTCTCTCCTCTCACTTTCTTCTGTGAGTGGGAACTGTCTAGTGAATGTGTGTGCTTATGTGTGAGCATGAGAGCATATTCGTGTGTGAGTGTGTGTGTGTGGTTCTATTTCATAAATCTGGCATCTAAACCTGGCCCACTCCTGGGTGGTCCCAGAGATGATCGCCCCAAACCCTTCGGTATCCACGAGCAACAAGAATCCCGGTGAAGGGCGAGCCTGCTTTGCCAAGCCACCTCGTGGGGTGGGTTTGGGGCTCTGAGAGCTCCCCGCTGAGGGCCTCTCCTCCTTGTCGGGGGGCCTCTTCCTCCCTCCCTCCCCAGGCCTGGGGAGGCCAGATGGGTAGTGCTCAGGGCAGCGACCCAGGGTTTCCCAGAACCCTGCAGGAAGCCTTTGTCACGCCTTCTGGTTTCACAAGGTGGTCTTGGACTGCTGACGAGACCCACCAGGTTGGAGCCCAAGAAAATGAAGACTGGGTCCCCACGAGGGTCTGACCTCGGTGTAGAGTTTCGTTCTGTTGGCCCGGGCGCGCCACAGCGAACACTTTCTAAAGCTCCGGGGGCTCCCGCCGGGGGCTCGAGCTATAAGCGCAGCACTTAGAGCTGCTATGGAAATCACAGCCCTGGACCCCAGCCGCCTCCTCCAGAAGGCCCCCGCGACCGTCCAAAGATGGGGGTCCCCATCCGACCCTCCATCCCACCAGCTGAGGGACTGGTCTCCTTCACGCTGCTTGCGCCTCCTATTCTCAGCCACCACCCACCCCCAGCCCTGGTCCCCCGGGTTCAATCCAGTCCCACATGCTTTCTCCCTCGCTCCGCGGCTGACCCTGGCCATGCCACCTCCTCCAGGGGCTTTGCTGACTGGCCGGGGAGGCACGTACGTGCCTGGAATTGGCTCTGTTGCAGTGTCCACACTCCCAGCTGGAGGGTGAGCACCAGCAAGGGGGGGGTAGGGTGTCACCACCTCCACTGCCACCCCCTCACCGAGCCGGACACACTGTGTGCACGTGGTTGATGCTTAGTAACGTTTGGGTAGATCGGCAAGGGAGCCAATAAAATCTTAAAAAAAAAAAAAATCAAGCCCCCTGGAACGGGTTTTTAATTGTTCCTCCCAAAAGATATATCCACTCAGATCCTTACAATGTGACCTTATCCGGCATAAGGACCTTTGCAGGTGTGACTAAGGTCTGGAGATAAGGTCCTCTGGATTAGGGAGCACCCCGAAGCTAATGCCATGAGTCCCCGTAAGAGATAGAGAGGAGACGCGCAGACTCGGGAAGGCAGCCCTGCGATGGTGGCAGGAAGTGGGGCGATGCGTCTTACCCAAAGATCTCCGAGGATTGCTGACGGCCACCAGAAGCTGGGAGAAAGGCCTGGAACTGACCCTTCCCCACACACCTCAGAGGACCGCGGCCCTGCCAGCAACACCTTGACTTTGGGCTTCTGGCCTCCAGAACTGCGGGAGAAGATATTTCTGTTGTTGAAAGCCTTCCAGCTCGTGGTCATTTGGCAGCCCTCAGAAACCAGTCCTACTTATGGGATCTACTGCCCCCACCCCCAAGGAACGCCATCGACTCACTGTAGTCCCCCATCCTCATTCACCTTGAACTCCAGTCTCTAATTGGGGATGCAGCCTGCCCCCTGCCCCCTGGTGCCCCTCTCAACTTTCTGCCCCCTTGTTCTCAGCCGCCCTCCGGCTGCTTTCCATCACCCCCTTAGAGGCAGGCTGTTACCCTGCTGCTGGAGGAGACGACATTGTTGCTTCTGATGGTCCAGCATCTTTTCCCCTTCTTCTGGTTGTGGTGCCTTGGTTTTCCTTTGGGGGTGAGGGGAGCTACCCTTCCCCAATCTGTAATGCATGAGGTCTGCATGGAACCTATGACCCCGGCTGGTCAGTCAGTCAGAGCATTCCATCCTCTGGCCACTGTGGCTCACTTAGAGATGGGCACATAACCAGTGGGTCAAGGAGATGCAGTCATGGGGTTCTGAGCGGGGCTGTAATGAAGGAAGGCTTTTCCTTGGGTTGGCCAATCGGAGAGTCTATAAAACAGGACCCGTCACGAGCCACTGTGCAGGTGATGTGTGCCAAGAGCCTTCTAGAAATGAAGTCAATGCAGAGGAAACCCAGAGCTCAGAGTGGAGCAAGATGCTCATGGCAGCTTTGAGGTCTCTGGATCTTACCGGGCCTGAAATCCACCCTAGCACTCTAGATGTGCACTTTCATGAATCAGTTGAAATCCCACGTGTTTCCCTGAGCCCCATCGAACTGGGTTTCTTTTCACGTCAACCAAAGGAACATCGCTCATAGAAGATATCCTTGCATTTCCTCCCAAAGAATCACAAAAATTAGGGTCCCAGGGAGCGGGTGCTCTTCCCACTCAGCCTCGGTCGTCTCAGGGTTGATGGCCCACCCTCTGGCCACAGGCCACATCCCCAGCTCTTGAGTCCCTACGAACTCTTGTCCCCGCACTATTTGCAGGAGTAACCAAACTAGGCAGCACTTGGCACTGCCAGGGGCCGTCCGCCTGCCCCGCTGCCGCCTCCCCATCCTGCTGAGGTTTTCCTCCGGGGACCGGCCTGCTGCGCCCCCCCCCCCCACTTAGCCGGGAAGCTCCGTAATTGACTCGCCGCCTTGCATGTAATTCGCTTGTTTAGCAGCTGGCTCCGCGCACGGCCCTTGGGCCTGTGGAGGATGGTGGGCATAAACCGGGCACCCAGTAGGCACCCGCTGGACGGAGGACTCCACCGGTGATCCTCGCTGCAGGGGCCCAGGCCAACCCCGGGCACCCACCGTGTGCCCGGCCTTGCTCCAAGTACTGGGTATGGAGCTTAATGCAGGAGGTGGCATTCATGAGCCTCCATGTCTCACAGACAAGGGCCCGAGGGACCCGGCCCTGCAGTAATGTGTCGCGGTCACAGATGGCTGGGATGTGGTGGGCTGGGGTGTGACGTCCCCGGGAGGGACGGGAGAGGGACAACTCTGGGAAGAAACAAAAAGGGGGGGTAGGAAAAAAAGGAATAGAAGCAGCTGTGTGTGTGCGCACGTATGTGTGTGTCGTGTGGGAGAGCGTGCATGGGTGGGTGCGTAGGAGTGTGCTGTGAGTGTGCACAGGTAGATGTCTGTGAGTGTGCGTGTGTGGCATCGTCCAGGGCTATCTGCTGGCTCGCCCATTATCACTGTGCATTTTTAATGCTGGTCTCATCGGTGTGTGGCCAGGCTGAGTCACACCGCTTGCTGGGTGAGTCACTCACCGTCTGAATGCAGATGTGGGGGCCGCGCTGGCACCGAATCCCTGCTGGCCTCCCTTCTTGGCCCAGGCCCCCCCCGCACCCCCCGCACCTGGCCGCCCACACCCACGCCTGCACTTGCTGTCGTGTTGAAAGTGGCACCTCTTGAGGTAGGATGGAGAGAGATGAGCTTAGAGACGGAGGAGGCGCTGCCCCGGCGGGTCCCCTCAGAGGTCCTGGGGGCGCGTCATGCCCCGAGTGGGCTGCCCGGGGCTGGTGCAAGGGACAGGTGGTGGACAGACAGAGAGACAGGTGGGCAGACAGACAGACATGTAACAAAAAACAGACCGACGGGGAGAGGCGCTGCTCCACGTCCCATCATAGCTGCTGGGACCGCTGGAAACACCGTCCACATTTATTTGTGTCCCGGGACGCGAACGCCACCGGTGGGGGCCGGGCCCTGCACCTGCAGAAGCTTTACATTCCCAGCCTGGCCTGCCTCGCCCTCGTCGCCCCCTACCCCTGGGAAGGAGGCAGGGGACAGAGGGGCAGAGTGAGGGGGGGGTGGAGAGTCGCCCCTACCCCCAGAGGGGCACAACCGGCCTGCAGACCGCAGAGGTGAGCGCCGTCTATCACCCGTGTGTAAACACGCAGACCGGCGGGGAGAAAGACAATCAGCCATTTCCCCAATGAGCTTGACTTCGGGGGACTGGAGGAGCTATTTGTGGCACTTTTAAAACCCTTTATAGATCTGTTTGTTACCACTGATGACAGAGAAAGAAATCACGCTATTAACGGCAAAAGCTTTAAAAGGTTTGGGTGTCGGATATTTCTGATCAGAATGCTGTGCTGGGAATAAATGCCCGTGCCTGCCCTCGAGGCCCTGGGAGCTAAAGCCACACCGTGGCCGTGGGCCTTCCTGCCACGCAGCCTTCCCTTTGCCCAGCACCTCGGCGATGTTCCGCTCTGTGGCTGCGCCCTGGCCTGCCAGTGCCTGACTCAGGGATGGTCCAACTTTGGGATTAGATATGGGTTTCCTGGGTGAACCTGCAAGATGGCGGAGCTCCAACCACCAAAGGTTGTTCCATCTCTCTTGATTGTCTCAAACTTTTCCCTTCGACCCTCTTGTTCTGGTTCCCTCCTTCTGGGGTCTTTGCTTTGCTTCCTCTGCTCCCCCACCTTCCTTATCTCTGTTACTTCTTCTCCACCCCCTTCCACCTCTGCTTCTCTTTCCCTTCCTCTCTCTGCGTTGAGTCCAAGGAACTCTACAGACATGACACGAGTGGATTCTGCAGGTCCCTTGTCTTGATTGGCCTCAGAGTGAGAATTGTGTTCCTTCAGAGGATCCATTGCATCTGCTGGACTTGTTTTTCTAGAAGAGTCTGTGGGATACACACGGACAACTGCACCGTGATGTCCACCCAGGGTCACGAGACTAAGGTGATGCCCAGTTCCACTTACCACACATAGGTTGGGTGCCAACTACCTGCGGGGTGGCTCACTTTCCCAGGAGAGAGCCAGACACAGCCCCAGGCAGCCCGGATGCAAGGCGGAGTGTGGCGTGGCCAGTGGAAGAGTCCAGGAGAGAAGCCCAGATCCAGGTGGGGAACCAAGATGGTGCTGGGCGGAAGTGGCATCGGAGTGGGCCAGGCCAGGGACTGGGTAGGCTGCCCAGGCGTGCAGCAGGGCTGTGGGGGAAGAGAAGGGTGACCGGGGGAGACAAGTGAGGTGGGCAAGAACATTTAGGCCTGGGCTCCCTCCTGGCTCCACAGCTTTCTGGCTGGGAGGCCTCAGGCAAGCCCCTCACCTCCTTGGATCCTACTTCCCCACCACTTAGAGGGGGATGTGGTGCCTCCCTTGCAAGAGAACAACAGGAGACATTTATTGAGTGGCTGGCACGTGTGACATGTTGTACCATTCAGTCCTCAGGACCGGGGCTCAATGGAAGGATTCTCCACCAGGGCTTCCAGGTGGCAGGGGAAGACCAGGGGTGCGGGGGGCGGTGCCACCGAGCATGGCGGTGGAGCCCGTGTCCTACTGCATCTCTGGGCTCCGGAGCCACACTCTCCATCGCGGTTTCCACCTCCCAGGGGAGGGCCTGCAAAACCAGGCCACGGGTTTGGACTTCCCTGGCAGGCCGGGGAGCGGGGACGGCAGCCCCTCAGAGTTTCTGTACTGGGCAAGGCACCGTCTTGTCACTGCCGGCCAATGGGGTGAAGGACCTCAGGGCTGCAGAGTGACGGCTATTGTTCCTGGTTCTGGGAACTTCTCTCTCACCAGCCTTGTCGCTGGGGAGCATCCGGTCTGGGGTCTCTGGAAGGCTCTCCTCTGCTTGTTTCCTTCCAGCTTACTGTCCCGACAGCGTCGTGTGCCCAGGAGGGGAGCTCACGGAATACTGTTTTCCTCCAAAGGCTCGAACAGCTGACGACGTGTTTGGTGGCGTGCCCCCCACAGGCCCCGTCCCTCGGAGAGCCTGTCTTCCAACGCCTGCCAGGGCCTTGAGCGGCCAGGCCGCCTTCCTTGGGGACCATCAACATATAGAACTTATTTTTAATTTCATAGAACAACAGACTCCGTCCTTCCCCCCGTCCCCTGCCTGCTGCCACCGCTCCTGGCTGTCCCGTAAACACGGGGCTGTTGCTACCTCTGGGGCTTTGTAGCTCCGTCCAGCCTGGAAAATCTTCCCCACCGACCCCCACCCCCACCCCCCTGCCAGCCCCGTTGGCTTGGCCAAACTTCCGCAGGCCTCAGGGGTTGCACCAAGGCCCTGGCGGGACCAGGAAAGCCCCACAGACGCGCTGACCCTTCCCATCTCCCCCTTCCTCACACCTCTGACTTCTGGGCAAACCAACCACCTTCCTGCCTCCCCAGCCTGTCCCCTCTCCCTCCCCTTGCTGGGTTCTGAGCCTTTGGAGGGGGTTTGGAGGAAAAGCCTGAGGACACTTGCTCTCCTGGGGACAGGACCACCTGCGTCTAGACTGGCTCTCCGCTGGGGCGTGTTATTGGATGTCATCCCCACTGCAAACCCATTTTTCAGGCTGGGAAGCTGGGGGGCCGGGCCCAACCGGCGTGGCACTGTGGGGCTCCGTCCCAGCCCCAGCTCCGTGGCCTCTGTGGGACCGCTCACCACGGTTCTGTCCTTTGAAGGCGCAGGCCAACGGCTTCCCACCGGGGACAGAGATGCCCTCTGGAGATGCTAGGGATTTCATGAGGTATTCGAGTCAGTTAGGTTCGAGGGGTGAGAGAAAAAGAGAGCGAGAGAGCGGGAGAGGGAGGCACCACGGCTAATTCAGCGCCCAGCACATTTCTCTCTGGGTCGCTCCTGGCTCCAGAAGCCCCCTCCCCAGCTGTGACGTCGCCCCTGCAGATGACAGCCCGTGATTCATGCTCAGCCATCTGCTTTCTCACCGTGGGGACAGCCCGAGCCCAGGGCGGGGCCCGCTGGGCCGAGGGGCAGCTGCACCCTGACCCCATCCGGCCCTGGAAGGGCGGCAGGCCTTTCTGGATTGTTCGCGGGGTTGGGAACGCCGCCTGTCTCGCCCAGGGCTGCAGAGAGCTGCGCCTCGCCAATCCGGGTTGGAGGTTCTAAGCGGGCAGATAACCTTGCTCCCAGAGAAACCGCCTGAATGCCATTTATAGATAGCGACACGATTTAATGATATAGAGCCTTGGGCATCCACGAACCAATTTACGGTACTAGCCGTGATGAAATGGCTGTTTTCTTAATAGATACCCAAACTGAACACAATCCAGAGCTCTGAAAGCTTCAAAGAAACTTCTCGGCTCTGGCCTCTTGAAATTTTGGGGCAAAATCCAAACACTTGTCAGTCTTATCACAACCATGAAAACGATGTGTTTTTGTAATATTACGTGGGACCCGTTTGCCAGGGGAGAGAGGCCCCAGCTGCTTTCGGGGCTCAAAGCCTGCGTCTTTGCCCTTGTTTCCCACAGTGCGAACACCGAATTCTGGTGCCTCCTCCAGAGGGGGGAGATTTCAGACGGGTGGCTTGTCCTGGGGAGACCGAAACAGCTGGGAGGCGGGCGATAAATAGCAAGCCTCGACGTGCTCCCCATTTCCACAAATTCACTGGTTTTCTGGAGACTCCACCATGGGCAACTGAATGTCAGACCCACTCCTTAAAAATAAGGCTCTCCCCCCAAACTCCCACCATCGGGAGTCCCCCAGACAGTGGCCCCCTTAGGCCCCAGCCCCACTAGCCCCCTTTGAAAAGGCACAGTCGCCCCCATGGTGTCCATTCTGCCCAGCTGGGAAAAAAAAAAAAAAAGCCTCCTTCCCCTGAGTTCCTAAAACATTTATCATCCCTACGATTCTCCGGGCAATTAATCATGTAATGTCTTGAATATCTTTCCTATTGTTGTATTGACCGGCTGTTTAACCCTTATCAGTGGTGAGGTTTTCAATATCTTGTCTTTCTAACTAGATGTGAGCTTCCAAAGGGCCAGGCGATGGGCCTGCATCTCTCTCCCCTGCCCCTAACCGAAAGGCACCTGGTCTTGCCACCATCTGGCCGAGGGGTGTGTCTCCTTGTGAAGAATGAAGTGCTCCGCCATTGGTTGCTCGTGCCACCGATATTGGCACTATTGTTCATGTCTCTGCTGTTTGGTCTTCTCAGGTATGTATCAAGCCCCTTTCTTGTGCCAGGTGTGACACCAGGTGCTCCGGAAGCCACCTGACCAAGGTGCCCATGGACTTGCTTGGAGTGTTCTGGAATCCAGGTGGCCATTCCAGGTGCTCTTCCCTCCTGAGGGATGCATTGATTCCCTGGCCTCGCAGAGTCAAGGACCCTTCAAACCTGGGCCAAGTTGGTTGTTTTGGTCTCAAGAGCTGTGCGTGACTTTTGAAGAGTAGAGGGCTTGTAGGCAGAGATGCACATCAACTTCTCCCCAGCAGGGTCAGCAGGGAGCAGGGGTCGCAGTGGGAGTGCGCTGGCCTGGGGGAGCTGAGAGAGGCCCTGCGTGTGCAGGGGGCTGCGGGGAGGGGGGACCCCACTGCTCACTGCTAGGTGGGGGGCAGACCTTCCTTCCCTGTGCCTGCATCTACTCCCCCTGGCCCAGGCCAGAGGGAGATCCAGATAGACTCCAAGTGTCATATGGATAGAACATAAAAATATACATGTATGTGGCACAGATTATATATAAAATATATTTTAAATATATTTTAAAAGATATCTCATCCTTGATATTTTCCGTGAAGTGGTTATTACTGGACCATCCGATGGGGCTCCGCCCTTTTGACCCCCCTCACCCGATTTTTAAGCCCTTCCTCTGGTTCCTGTGTGGAGGATGTTTGGGGGGCACAGGGAGGGTCCCGGGGGCTCAGGGCGGGGGGCAGGGCAGAAGAGATGGAGAGAAGCTGGCACGTGGCAAAGGCCTCCTTCCGACCTCCCCCCACGCGGGCTCCCTGGCCCCGGCCCCGCTGCCCCCACGCCCCCGCGGGTGAGGCTGGCTGACCGGCTCTGCCCCTGGAAGGCAGGCAGGCAGGCAGGTCATTATGCTTCTTTCCTGGTTCCGTTCTTTGCGGTAATCCCATCTGCGGGCTTTGTGACAGCAATCCAGGCCCAGAATAAGAAGAGGCTTATCTCCCAGGCTGTATATTATTCCATTCAAATCCTCACATTTTAAACCACGCTTCATTCCTGCCTGGGGTTTATGACTCTCCCGGGGTCCATTCTGCAGCCCACTTCCCAGCAAATCCGGATTTGGGGACAGCTGAGACCAGCCCCAGGCCCCAGAAGGAGAGAGACCTACATCTCCCCAGAGGGCCCCTGGACTTGCGGACAATGGATCCTCTGTCAGCCCATGGAACATTACAAGGACCTAAAGACGCCTTCCTGGCCCCACTCTGCCTTTTAAGAAACAAAACAAGTTCAACACACACCCACACAATGAAAACAGTGAAAATTGGTGATGATGCTGATGAAATCCAAGGTGCCGTGACCTCCAGCTGGCCCCTGCAGATGACCCCTTCTGCGGCCATCCCGGAGGATGGGGTATGCACCGACTGCCCCGAGAGAGAGCGCCCCTCTGAGAGTGTGCTGCCCGGGGGATCGGGAGCCCTGGCTGCTGCTGCCGCCGTCTCCCCGGGGGCACCTGGCTCTACAGGCATCCCTGGGTACTTAGACATCTCTGCCCACGGCTGCCAATGCCCCGGTAGTGGACCAAGGGGTGCTCCCCACACCCGCATCCCACATCCACCCAGAACCTCAGCGACCTTCTTTGGGAGTGGCATCTTTGAGGGTATACTTAGTTAAGGATCTTGAGATGAAACTATCCTGGGTGAGGGTGGATCCTAAATACAATGACAGGTGTCCCTAGAGGAAGAGGAGAGGACACCAGAGCCACAAGGGAAGAGGCCCTCGTGAAGGTGGGGGCGGAGCCCCCGAGTCTGGAAGAGACACGGATGGACCCTCCCCTGGAGCCCGCGGAGGGTGCGTGGCCCTGTGTGCCCCTTGATTTCAGATATCAGGCCTCCAGCGCTGGGAGAGAGGAAATCCCTGCTGTCTTGAGCCACCCGGTTGTGGCACAACGTTACAACAGCCGCACAAAACTAAGATAACCCCAAGGAGTTCATCTGAACCTGGTTGGGAGAAAGTTGCAGAAATATGAGACCCTCGGGTCTGGCACTGGGCCCTGGCGAGGAGGCGGCAAAGGGGAGGGTGGGCCGGGCTGTGGTGGGGACTGTTCTGGGCTGCCTGGGGCTCCCATGGCTGGTGACACTGGGAGAAATGGATGGACAATCCCCCAGAACCTCGCCCCCATGTGGGCCGGGCTCCTAGAGCGTCCAGGTGGCAGGGCACATGCAGAAGCCAACTTCACAGAGCGCCGGTGACTCACTGTGGGGGACGGGGGCTCCGGCGTGAGTTCTGCGGCGCAAGAGCTCTGGCAGCTTCGGAGTACGACCCGGGCTCCATGAAATATGTACTGTAATTAGCTGCTCTACGGAGAGGTTTTGCAAAGGCCGCCTTGTCCCCAGTGCCTTCCACGAAACCCTCTGGGTTTTATTTCTTGTTCATTCTTTGGACAAATATTTATGAGTATCTATGATGTGCTCGCCGCTCGGTGTTGGGGCCGCAGTGGCGGGCAGAAGGCTCACCAAGGGGCTGAGATAGAGGCTTATGCGCAGACCTGCTGGCAGAGGGCCGCTGGAGGACTTCCCTGAGGAGGAGCCGTTCAGGCTGGGGTCTGGAGAATGGGAAGGAGCCAGCCACGGACTGAGCGAGGGCGAGAGTATTTCAGGCAGAGGGAACAGAAGACGCCAGGGCCCCTTGGAAGGAATATGTCCAGGACCACCATGGCTGGATAGCTGTGGGCCCCAGTGAGGGGCAGGGATGCAGGCTTGCCATTGAATCAAAGACAAATGCCCCAGGCGAGGTGAGACTGCTATCATACTGGCATGTCACCTCCTCCAGGAAGCCCTTCAGGGTGGCCTCAGTGGAGGTGAGTGGCAGGACCACAGAACGTCTAGGCCTCTTTCTCCCCCCCCACCCCCGGCCTCATCTAGCCGTCGTCACCTGCAGCTTCACCTCTTAAGTTCCTTACGTTACAAGACGTGGGTTTCTTATCCTCCCAAGGTAGAATAGGGCAACAGGATGTCTCTTATCCCGCTGATCCCCCAAGATTGATGTGACACTTCTCGCTGATTGAGCTGGTGACCCCTTATCTCCCAGAGCTCTGTACTAATAGACCTTCCCAGGGAGGAGCCGCCCAGGGGCCCCGTGTCTAACAGAATTCCGGGGCTACCCGCACAGTGATTGATTAGCAATGTCTGCTCGGAGCGTGGGAGGGGAGAGGGGGCGCGGGCCTGCCACATTTTCGCCATCATTCATAACTGAGAACCTCATTCCCCCTCCCCAAAGCCCCATACATTTTCTAGGTCTTAACCCAGTGGCATATACATGATAGATGTTAAAAATATTTGTTATTTGATCGATAGTTATTCAGCAGTCATTTTATAGCCTACTGACCACAGGCCGGATGAAGAGAGGGGACCAGCGAGCGAGGTGGTGGAGGGACCCGGCTGCCAGGGAGGAGACAGGCAACGTGCTGAGGGCAAAGGCCAACTTTCTTGCCAACCCGGAGACCAGCAGTCGTTCTTCCTACGCCGACCGAGTGCCGACGGACGCCCGGTGCTGTCTGAGATGCCGGGCACCGCGGCCCCTGCTCGGGATGGCACCTTTGCCATCTCTGGTTCTGTGAACTTGATGCCACGGAGCCGCGCTCGCCTCCCCCAGAGGTGCCCTCCCGGTGGAGGGGAAAGGGGGCTCGGGTTCTGTTTGATAAACACTCGTATAAAAGCAGCCCTCAGCAGGCGGGAGAAAGGCCCTATTTAATGGGGCCTTGTCAGAGAGTCTAGAGCTTAAATTCTCTTCTCGAGAAAGGAAAAATACCGTATAGACCCACACCCGCAAATGCATAAATGTGGGCGTGATTTATTAGCCCACATGTCAACCAGTGTTTTCTCTCAGTAACTGTGAAATCTTTCCTCCTCCCTGACCAAGACATCAACAGTATGGTCACTGTGTACGTTTTTTCCACTTTTTCCAGAGCCAAGAAACCAGGAAAAAAAAAAATCAGAACTGAACGTGTATGGAAAGTAAAGGTCAGGCCATCCCCACCAGGTTGGGGAGCCACGTAGGGGGGAGCTCCGTCGAGGACCCGCCAAGCCCAGGCCCCGAGCACGGCCGTGCCCGGCTGGAGCGGATGGGCTGCGGATCCGCACACTCCCCTCGGTCCCCGCCCGCGGTCCCCTTGGGTCGCGTCCACACTCGGGATGCTCCCGGCGGACACAGGCAGCCTTCTCTGCATCCCGAGCGCCTTTCTGAGCATTCAGAGGAGGGGACGCCCCTTCCGAACACCAAGGGAGAGGCGTCCGGGTTGATGGCCACGAGGGTGCGGGTGAGGGGGCCACAGTCCTCCCCGGTCCCTCGCAGGGTCAGCGTCCGTGCCCCAGCGCCGGAGTCTCCAGGAGCCTCTCTGAAGAGCGTCAAGTCGAGACAGTTACCAGCCACGGGGCCACCATCCAGAGCCCCGGACGTGAAGAGCGGTGGGTCTGGACCCCGGTCCAGAGTAGGGGGGCTGCCCCCTCAGGGGACATCCAGCAGTGTCTAGAGACACTTTGGGCTGTCCCAGTCCCGGGGGAAGCCACTGGCATCTCATGGATGCAGACCAGGGATGCTGCTAAACACCACAGGGCACTACGCAGCCCCGCAGTGCCCGGGGTGGGGCCCGGTCCAGGGAGCGTCCTCTCCCGCCTCCCTTTAGCGGGACACCTGCTGCGATCGTGTCCCTCAGGACTGTGCCGTGGGTCAAGGGTAGCCACGCCCATTCGTGGCAGGAGCAAACTGAGGTGTCGGGTGGGCAGGAAGACTCACCTGCGGGCATCACCACCACCCCGTTCCCTTCCCTACTCCGGGATGGGTGGCCTGGGACACCTTCAGCAAGAAGGACAATGAGAGAGAGAGTCCCAGAACCCTTCCTGCCCCCTTCCGCAGCAGAGGAAGGGGAGTAGAGCCAGCGGGGGAACTGTGTGCATGAGAGGCCCAGAAACCAGAAGGAAGGAAGTGTTTAGGTGAGGCCTTTCCCCGGCACGGAGAGGCCAGAGCGCCGAGCAGCCCCGTGCGGGTGCTCAGGCAGCGCGTGCACGGGAATTTTGGGAGGAGGGCCTGGGAATCCATGCATCCCAGGGGTTAGCGGGGGCAGGGGCCCAGGGGCAGGGATGGGGCAGGGAGACCACCCTGACGCCCCGCTCAGAACCTTCTCCGGGGGTGCAGCCTGGAAGGCCAGGAGGACTGCTTCTAGCAGGAGGACGTGCCGCTGGGAACCTCCGTCCTCGGGGTGCTGGGTCCACCCCAGCTTGAGAGGACCCACATGGAAACACCCCAGGAGTCCCAGCGGTCCAGTTTATTCAGCCAAATCCAAGGCCCTTCCCACAGCCTCTTAGGCTCTGCGTCCTCTGGGCCCTGCTACGTTTTTGCCCCATTGCCCCCCTGTCTCCTGCTATCTTGTGATAGCCTCAGCCATGACAGTCTCTCTGCTCCCATGTCACCTCCTCCGGGAGACCTTCCCTGATCACCCTTCCTATGAGCCTCCTTGTGTGCCCTGAGGCAGGGCCCCTGGGTCGTGCTGGCCATGGGGTTCCCCCAGCTCTGTGCCTGGCATGTAGTCGCTGCTCAGTCAATACCTGTTGATGACTGAGTCCCACTCCTGTGGCTGGGGACTCTGTGAGGTCAGTCCTCGGAGGACTTTCTTACAAGGTGCCCTCAGCCGGGTGGGCCTCACTGATATCGCCATAGGTGCCGTGAGTAGATTCCCTTGCCCCCGCCCCCGCCAGGAACAGCATGACTGAGGGGCTCGGCGTGGACTCTGGAGCCAGTGGGACTGGAGCCCCAGCGCGGCTCTGCCCCTCCGAGACCTCAGAGCAGTCACATGCACCTGCTTCTCCGTCTGTAAAATGGGGGGGGGGGTGGTAGCCCTGGCTTCTCACTTGTGGGAGGTGATGCATTTCGGGAGCCGAGCCTCGCTGTAGCCACAGCAGCCCCCCCACAGCACACACACACATGCACACAAGAAGGCACACGCCAGGCGTGTTTTCAAGAAACCAACATGCTTTCTCTTCGTGAGCCGAGAGGCTGGGATGTTCCTTTCCTAGTAGGCCCTTGGGGGGCCACCAGATTGTTCCATCCTCCATGTGCCTCTCATTTTCAAAGATCAAGGAGCTGTGACCAAGCTTCTCCCTCCACATGGGAAACCGAGCCCTGGGGTTTGCGTGAAAGCATCCCAGGGTGGGCTCAGACACGCACGGCCCCGCCCCTCACCCTTTCCAAATGTTAAATGTTCACGATTGTCCACGGCAGCTCCCTTTCCTGGAAACTGAAGACTTACAGGTCCCGTCACTGTCACATCTGCCCGGCGCTGCTGCTCTCATTCAGGCCCAGAGAGCCCACATGGGCCAGGCCCACCCCAGGGAGGCCTCGTCCAGGCCGGGGCTGCGGGATGCGATGCGATGTGGGCCTCCACCAGCCCATCCCCCGACTCAAGAAAAATACCTATCGATGATCCTCCATCCTGGGCTGGCAAGGGCTCAGCTTCCAAGGAGAAAGGAAATTATCACGCCCGGGGGCTCTCTCCTATCACTCCGGATCCATCTGTTGCCTTGAAAGTTCCTCCAGGACCGGGGCCACTGGCCAAGGCAGATGCATTTGAGGAGAGAGCCCCTCATTTCACACCACACTGCACCCTAAGCCCGCAGACCTGCCCCCCGCTTGCCAGCTCGCGCGGCCTCCCGGTGAACTTCAGGCCCAAGAGCCTTTGGGGGGAGCGATCCAGCCGCTGCAGCCCCGCACACTCTCCGCACACCGGGCGGCCCGGTGGGGGTCTGGGCCCTTCCCTGCGCCTCTGGTCTGGGGCCCTGCTTTATTCCCACCGCAAGGACCGCCTCTGCTCTCAGGAGGTTCATTCATTCATTTGCTATTCATTTATTCTTTCATTCACTCAGCAAATATTTACAAAGCCCTCACTCGGCTTGAGCATAATATAGAAATGAATTGGGTATACATAGTCCCACGGCTCTCTGAGGTCGGAGAGGGAGATAAGGAAGTGCTTGCCTTCGGTTCCTGGGGCTCGCGGCTCCTGGCCTGCCCAGCACCTGCTCTTCCTTCTTCGGGTAGCAATCTGTGATTTTCGTCGGGAAAGCATCCCTCACCTGCCTCGGTCTGGGCGGTCGGGGGGAGCCGGCCCACCTCTGGCTCTCTGATAAATAGGTGAACCCGGCCGGGCCAGACGGAGCCTCACTCCCCGGGTGAGAACAACCAATTGGGTTGGGTGACCTAAGTCAGGCCAGTGAGACTCAGCTCTGGGACCTTTACTGGGATGACCAATGAGTCCAGAAACACTAGTCAAGGCCAAAGAATCCATGCATTCTTCCATCAATCCAGGAAGGCTTCGTGAAGGTGGAGCTTTAGGTCTTTGAATGACGGGAGACGAGTTGAGTGCAGCAACTCGTCTCCCGTCATTCAAAGACCTAAAGCTCCACCTTCACGAAGGGGTGGTCAGCCACCTATTGACCCATCCACCCCACGTTAGGTGAAGACCTACTACACACTGGGTGGTTCCAAGGAAAGCTGGATGTGTTCTAACATGGGTGGCTTGGCAAGAGGGTCTGAGTCCTTTTACCAGCATATAAATGGCTCCTTGCTGCTCTTCCCTCTGACGTACATACCTCACCCCAGGCCCTGCTTCTGAACTAGATCGTGGTCTAAGCGATTTTGTCTCCAGACTGAGAAATGGCGCCCGTTGTCCCAGAGAATCACACATGGGAGATACTGGTCTTCATAGTGGACTTTGGGAAGGCGCTAATTCTTCTCTGAGGGACATGGCAGTGCACTAAAGGGCTGCTCTGGGACTTGCACTGGGTTTAAGGCCAACGCTGGCACTGGGAGCTGTGTGGCCTTGGACAAATGGCCTCGCTTCTCTGGCCTGCGTGGTCTCTGGGCGTCTAGCCAGTACATTCGTTATTTCTAAATCAATTAGAATTGCTACGGCCAAGAGGTTTGGAACAGGAGCCAGGGTACGTGGGGCTGACCAGTGACCCCTTGGGACGATGGCTGCCGTCTGTCATGCTGTGAGGGCTCTCCCTCTGCTGGACTCCCCAAAGCCCCGAAAGGGCCACTCCACTGCTCCCAAGCCAACTTCCCGACACCACGTCTTCCTTTTGTTTTCCCTCTGTTCCAGGCAGAACAGGGTAGGAAATTCTATCGAATGAAGACAGAAGTGCCTGATGTTGCTAATGACATCCTAGGGAAATGAAGCGTAAAACCACACGAGTAATTCAGCTTCCACATGATGCTTTTATCAGGGGCCCTGGAAAAAAACTCCTTAGCGGGAGGAAGTCTGATTTTCTTGGAAAGACAGAATTCTGGTGAGACCAGCAGGGAGTCGGGTCCTCCTCACACAGATACAGGATGGAAAGGGCTGCAGGTCAACCCCAGGCAAAGGCAGAGACATGAAATCTTCCCACCACCCCCTGCCCTGACACACGCACACACACACACCCCAAAACCCTGTTTCATCCCCACTTTTCAAAGGAAAAGCTACGTGGGAACTTTCACGCAGCCAACTTTGAGAGATGCCTTGATTCCAGGATGCTTTTAGAATAAAATCCAAACTCCTGACTCTGGCTTCCAAGGCCAACAAAACCTTTGGCTCTGGTCTCACCCGGCTTGATCTCCCTCCTTGGCTCCGTTGCTTGTTCTGAGAGCCCCCCCTGAAATATTCCCTGTCTAGAGCAGCCCCCAGCTCCCTTTTGGTTTTCTCCTGGCACTTCTCGATCTCTGAGCTCACATTATTTATTTTTGGCTTATTTTCTGCTTCCCCCTGCTAGAAAGTGAACCGTGGGAAGGCAAGCATCACATTGGTTTGTTCTCGTTGTACCCCAAGCTGGGGACAGGACAGTGCCTTCCAGATCTTGCAGGCATCTCCTGGTAGCCCGTACTCGCTGTCAACACAGGAGGAAGGAAATTCTAGGAAGTGCAATTCAGCATGGCCACGTGCTGTGGTCTGAACATCTGCGTGCCCCCCCCCCCGAAATTTATTTGTTGAGATCCGGACCCCCAATGTGATGGTGTTAGGAGGCAGAGCCTTTGGGAGGATACTATGTCATGAGGGTGGAGTCCTCACAAATGCCATCAGTGCCCTTTCTTATGAAAGAGACCCCACCGAGCTCCTCGGCTCCATCCACCAGAACGTGGCTGTGCTGCCACCTTGGTCTTGGCTTCCAGCCTCCAGAACTGCAAGAAGTAGATTTCTGCCGTTTATAAACCCCCTGGTCTGTGTACTCTGTTATAGCAGCCCAGCCAGAGGGAGACCGGGAGATCACACAAGGGGAAGCCATCCTACGAGGTCCACCTAATGCTAACAGGGTGAGTGCGTGGTTTCAGACCCAAGTGTGAACTCAGCCCAGCACCTCATTCTCTTTGTGGTCCAGCCTTTGTTGACCTGCCAGCCGCCTGTCGCAAGAGAACCTTCTTCCCAACCCTCCCCAGGGGTCACATCTGGCCTGTCCCCCATGCCAGAATGCTGCTCCTCGCCCTTCCACCTGGGTGGGCTTCAGCACCTCTTAAGATTCAGATTTCAAGCACCATCTCCTTATGGAATCATTTCATGTGGAGCCTGAGTGACATAAGCCTTCCTCCCTGTCCTCTTCCCCCTTCCCCTCCCTGGGAACAATTATCATTCCATGTTTCTTGTGTCTCCTTCCAGAGAAATCTAGTCATTTGCCAACGAAATCTATATGTATGTTTCTCACACGAAAGATGGCAAACAGTATTTTTTTTTTTTCTGGATCTTGCAGGGTTTTTTTCCTTAACACTCTGTCTTGGAGACCTTTCCAAGTCAATGTATGCTGAACCGCTTTATTCTTTGAACTGCTCCATGGGATTCCTATGGGGGGACCATAATTGATTTAACCGGTCACATTTTGTTGGAAATGCAGATTGCTTTCACTCTTTTGCTCTGATAAACAACATTGCAGGGAACATCTTTGTTCCTGCCCAGGTCCTGCTTCTGCCCCTCTGATGTCCTGCTGATCCCTTGCACTCTCTGACATTCCCTCCACCAGGCCCGCTTAAATCTTTGCTGAGTCAGGCTGGCTGCTCCTTTTCAGCTCCCAGACCCCTCATGCTTTCCTCCATGGTAGCACTGACTATGAGGGGTCCCCGTGTCTGACTGTCCTGGTGCCTTGTCCATCCCTGAATCTCCAGCACCGTTCACAGTGGCGGGCACAGTCGGCACGTGATAAATGTTTGTGAACTGAATAAACATCAGAGTGAAAGCCTTGACTTTCAGGGCCCTCCAGATCCTGTAATTTGGGGGCATCCTCCTCTCTCACCACCTGTTCCCCCCAACCCAGTCCCAGCTCCGTCACACTCACCCCTCGTCCCTCACCTGCCTTCCCCTGAGCACTGCTTCTGCAGCTTGGCCCATGCCCACCCCCATCTCTGCCATGCCCTTGGGTTTCTGAAGCTTTTTCCGGGCCTTCGAGGCGTAGGTCTTCCTCTTACCTCCTTCATGAAGGAGGCTTCCGCTGAGATGATCAATCTCTCCCTTTTCTGAACCGCTGCTGCCTTTATAGTCACTTTGGCATATTTTTTCAAGCTCCATTGCTCACTAATTGTTTCCCGTCTGTTGGCTTTGTGTCCCCAGCTAGGCTGTGAGTTCTTTGAGAGCAGAGTGTCTTACACAGCTCTAGCATCTCCCGCAATGCTGGGCTCATTGTGGCTGTTCAATTATTCCGTATTGGTAAAGCAATTGGTCCCTTCATTGATTGGCTCAGATCTTAATACTGATTGCTGGAAATGGTCCTGGGGCAACGAGGAGGCGCTAAACATCATGATCACGATAGCCTTTGTAGTAGGAGATACCACCCATGCAGAGGAGACCATGGGTGCTTGGCTTCTCTCTAGACCCATCCTACCCTTCCCCACCCTACTTGCATTGGGCCTTCCACACAAGTGACTCCCAGTTATGTCAACTCTACAGTCCCCATGGGCCCGAAAACCTCTCTCCCTCAGAAGGTGCACATAACATGCATCCTGCTTTCCTGGCTCCTCATGAGAAATGGAGCACCCAGAGAGAATCGAATGAGCTTCACCCAGACCCCACGTCCAGTCATATTTCCAGAGATAATTTGACATGAGTCCGACTCAATCAGTCTTTATTTCCATCAAAAAGACATGAAACAGGCTGTGGATCCCATCAGGGGAGAATAGTGAAGTCACATCTAATAGAGCCAAAGAAAACATTTAACTAGGTTTGCTACTGAACTTTGGAAGGAAAAAAAGAAAAAGAGAGTACCAGGGACATGTGTTTATCACCGACAATCCAACCTTGAGACTCAAATTGATTTAGACTGCCAGCTGAGGATGAACTGGCCTTTCAAAAGGAGGAGGAGATGTGACAATTGGAGACACAAAATTTAGCTAGATTCTTTCCCTGTCTTCTTCATCACAACCTTCTCATTAGCCCAGATACCCCTTGAGGCCTTGAGGCTTATGGATGGCTCCCAATTACAGGTAGCAGGCCCTAAAGACATTTACCTGGACTCTGCTTGGCCCAGCCTCAGAAACCTCACATCCTGACCCTGGGGCTGTGGTTGTAAAGCAGGATCCTTCTCCCTACCAGGATACCTGTGATGCCTCCCGGCCCTCTCTGATCCTGGTGGGCCCACCTCACTCTGCATCCCCCGTGAGGGAGGCTCACATGTCATTCATTAGGTGGTGCAGGATGAGTGAGAGCTTCCATGGGCAGGCGCTGGAGACTCAGTGGTGGATAGGCCGGCGCCTGCCCTTTTCGAATTCCCCAGTTAGTGGAGGCGACACATGGGAAAACCCAAGACAAGGTGGTATACCCTGCAAGCCACTAATGAACATGGTGCTTTGTGCTGTGAGAAGCAAAAATGACTGATGTTCCCTCGGGGGAGGGGAAGGCCTCATCAATGACATCATCATCATGATCTTGAAAGGTGAGTGAGAACGTTCCAGGAGAAGAGGGTGGGAATAGAGGAACCTCTTCAAGGCAGAGGACAGTACATGTCAGAAGTGACAAAAAGCACAAGCATGAAGTGGGTGGGGAATGTTCCACAAGGCAAAGGATTTGCAGCAGGTGTGATTTGAGAGACCACGGGCACTTTAAGCTTTTAGAGCCAAAGTTAAGGAGTTAATTTTTTCCTTGTAGGTGGTGGGATAACAAAGCAAGAGTCTGATCAGGAGAGGAACGTGAACAATTGATCTTTTCAGAAAGGTGATCATTTCTCCTACAGCAGGGACCAGCTTTGGAAGCATGGAGACCAGGTAGCCTGGCTATTGTTGTGATTTTCCAGGCAAAAGAGACAAGACCAGTGGAGCAGCCCTGGGGATGGACAGGAGGAAGGGCTGTGGACATTTCCCCTACTCTGGTCAGGAATGATATATTGGTTCGGGCAGAGAGGAGTTGGAATGGTGGGGCTCTGTTTCTGGGGACTGAATGACTGGTAGTGCCATTGATGAAGCTCTGTAATAGAGGAAGAGGAGGAACATACCTGGATGGGAAGCTGAGGTTCGCTGTGGGATGTGTAGGACATCCAGGCAGCTTCATGCAGCTGGAATGGAGTGCTCAGAATGAGAGGTGAGAGCAGAGGGTGGCATTTGCAGAGATAGCTTGCAGGTAGGTAGCACCTGAAACCACAGGCAGGTGAAGGGTAGGACAAGAAAAGCCAATACGAAAGACTAGAGGCAAACCAACATTTGGGGGCGGGGTGATGGAGAGCTTGTGAAGGATGACCCGTCTCCACCAAAGTTCCAGGAGCCAGAGGAGTGAGTTTCAGGAAGGGCAGATGGCAATGTGGGAAGGGCCCGGAGGAAGGATTGAAAACTTGCCCAAGGCAGAAATCTGTCGCCATCTGAGCAACTTAGCGTCCCTTTTCTTGGATCCAACACAGATTTCAAGAAAGGAAAACTTGTAGAGCATTTTGTTTGGGTGGCTCTGACCTGGCCTCCCTCACCTTCCAGAGTCCAGAAGCGGTCACACGACCCAGGCCTGGCCAATTAGGTGATCCCTACTTCCCAGCCTCAGTTTAGGGTTTCAGGACTAGAGATGAGGATGTGACTCAAGACAGCTCAATGAGAGTTAATTCTAGAACTTCTGTTGGACTCATTAGGGATGAGAAGTGTCTGTCCTATGGGGTTGCTCTGCTGTGAGATGCCAGGGCAGAGCTTCCAGATAGCAATTTGCTACCTCCTGGGGAGAACTAGCCTGAGCATGATCCAGCGCAGAGGAAGGAAAGGCTGACAGACGGGGAGACTGTTGTTGATACCGGTGTACCCTCCAGATCTAGCTTTGCTGCCTTGTTGTTTTTGGGGTTTGGGTTTTTTTTTTTTCTTTTCTTTTTTTTTTTAATGCTATTTGGGCCAACGCATTTGTTTTTAAGCTTAAGCCAATGTGATTAGGATTCTGCTACTTGCATCCAAAGGACTCCTGATCCACACAAGGCCACACGGCTAATGAGAGAATGCTGCTTACAACGGTGGCATCGGGCGAGGACTAGAGTCCAGCTCTGCATTCACACATCACACAGAGAACCACAAACAGGTCAGTGGCTACAGTCATGGGAAGAAACGAGATGGATGAGTTCAGTGCCTCACTACCTTTTACGGTGAAAACACAATGATTTCCTTTATATCTTTCAAGGGTTGAGTCATACAGGTCAGCCCTGACTTGGCACATCAACTTATTGTTCCTGCCAAGGGAGATGGTTAAGATGGGAAGGTTGGTTTATTTGAGTACACATGTGTCAACATCATCTTGGAGAGGAAGAGAGAGAGAAAAAAAAAGAGTATGGAAGATAGGCTTTGCTGGCATGAGCTATTACCAAACAGATCTCTTTCTCGGCCTCAAAGACCCAAACCCATGAGGTTAGATGTTGATTGAATCTTGAGGTTGACTGAGCATGGGCCCATGGTATGAAGGGCCTAGAGCTCTGGGAGAGGACAGCTGTTTCCCAATGGCATGGGCAAGGTTGGGGTGCTACTTTTTATGGGGTGGTCTGAGACCTGAATCATGAGAGGGAGCCAGTCACATGAAGAGCCTAGGTGAGCAGGGGACAGCAAGTGCTAAGGTTTGAGGAATAGTAAGAAGGTTAGTGGGGCTAAAGCGCAGCAAGTAATGGGGAAGACAGGGCCACTGTACTCTGTCCATGCCACCCTCTTAGGGTACTGACCATCTGGTATTCTCGGGTAGTTCATATGTTTAATCTCATCTTTCTATAAATCCATGTGTTCATCTATTCCACAAATATTTATTACACCAGAGGACAGGTGGCACTAAGTCTTAAAGGAAGAGTTAAACAAGCTGATGGGCAAGACTTGAAATCCAGGCACTTAAAAGCTCACCACTTAGGTGGGCCAGTTGGGAATGGCCTTGAATGTCAGGCCTCCATCCCAGTGGACACTCCACTGTGTTGAGAAAGCAGAACAGCTCCATGCAGAACACGGGAAATGTTGATACGTGAAAAAAAAAATTCATGAAATTCATGATTCTGGGACAAATCAGATATAGTCTTGTTTTTTTTTTTAAGATTTTATTTATTTGAGAGACAGAGAGAGAGAAAGAGAGAACATGAGCTGTGGGGAGAGGCAGGTGGAGAGGGAGAAGCAGACTCCTCGCTGAGCAGGGAGCCCAATGTGGGGCTCAATCCCAAGACCCTGGGATCATGACCTGAGCCAAAGGCAGACGCTTAACCGACTGAACCACCCAGGTGCCCCCCAGATATAGTCTTATAGTATAATCGAATACAGCCAAGTGGTAGCAGGGACCAAAGGCTTAAGAAAAGCGAGGAGAGAAACACTTAAAATGGAGACTATTCCATCAATTAAGTTAATTTTTTTTCTGCCAACCATGAAAAGACCATCATTAGTTACTATTAGTGAGGGCCTGGCTTAGAGAGCACCTGTTTTCTGCTGAGTGTCGCGGGTGTGGGCCGGAGGGAAGCTGTTTCAGGGCTTCAATCAGGCAGTGACATGATGAGGTTTGCGCTTTGGAAAGGTCACCGGCCGCAGCGTGCAGAGTGGATGGAGGGGAAGGGAGGCTGGCGTGGGAGAGAGAGTGAGAACCGGCGTGCGGGCGCAGTCAGTAGAGACTGCAAATTCCTTGAAGGCAAGGGTTTTGCTCTCTGTGTCATCCCTTTTAGCAGCACCCGGCAAGAGCTAGATACAGCCACTGCTAGGTTCGTAGAAACGCCCATTGAACTGAATTGTCTGGTATTACGACCTGGTATAATAGAGTCTGGACGAAACAAAAACCGTTGCCTCCGTTTGGAGTCATTCTGCTTGCGGGGGGTGTCGCGGCTGAAGACAGAGCTAAGGAGTTCTCTGAGATTGGAGACATTCAAAGGTTTCGAGGAGCTATTTGGAGAGACAGAACATAAAGCTCCTGTTTCCCAAATCTGGCCAGAATCTGCCTGTTGTGTCAGATCTGTGCAAATGAGATATTTATCAGGCTTTTGCCGCTCATCTTGATAAAAGAATGACCATCTGTCTTTCAATAGGCACTAAAAAGGTCAAAGTTAAAAGGTGTCCATTTGAGAGTACCACGTCCACGTGAGGGTACCATTGTAGACACATCTGGAAACCCAAACAGAGCAGAAATCCCGAAAACGTGCTTGGAGAGCACCCAGTGCCCACCACGCTGCCCTACTCTTTGGAGCTGGTCCCTTCCAGGGAGAGCAGAGCTTTTGTGTGTCAGCAAGACAGCTGCTGTAATAAACCACGTTGCCCATTTACGGAGCACTTACTATGCACCGGCCCCGAATAAGGGCCTCGCCAGCCCTGTCCCATCTCCACTTCTTCACCGAAGGGTGTGAGTCTAGCATTGCTGACCCATATTGTCTAACCACTAACTTGTCAGCACTTGAAAACCTTCTCCTGCCCCTGCCGTCGTCTGGCTTCAGCCGGGAAATTCCATGTTTATGGTTCCCTTCTGCACTGATTAAGATGACAGGAGGACAATGAAACACTTGTCTCCAAGAGTGACTTCTTAGATCCATTGGCAAAATGTTAGAAAGTGGGTACTAACAGAGCCCAAGAAACAGGACACCCAGGCTCTTTGAGCTTGGGGAGTATTACAGAATCCTATCCTAGGCCAAGAATGAGTCACAATGAAAGCTTTTAAAATATAAAACCATCAACCTAGATTTCAATTCCAAGGAAACACATACTTGGCCATGAGGGAATGCTTAAAAAAAAAAAAAATCAGGCTTAAGCCACTCGACAGGAAAATAAAACAGCCAAGGAACATTCAAATATAATGATTTACATCCCTCTCCCCCCTCCCCCCGCTTCCAATATGGGTCAGGGCGTACATGGACACCACCTCTGCTAGTGGGCCTGTCCAATCCAGGGCTCTCTTCTTTTCACTTAACACTATTTCACGCACACAACCCCACGCCTGGATGCGGCTGGCTTATAGCTGGACGGCACCGCCTTTGAGTTGCTATGCCAATCTCATGGATTCTTCATGATTTCCCTGCTCTCGGGCCCTTGGGTTGCTTGGGGTAGCTGTTTTGGGAATACGAGGATTTTTCTTCCATTATTTATGTGCGCGAGCACTGTTCGTTTCTCTCTAAGAAATGGAAGCCTGATTGATTTCCTAAATGTAAGAACGAGATTGTCCTGCAATAAATATTTAAGACTGACCGGGACGGGCGACCACCGTCTGCTGAAAAACAAGCCCGGGAATTACTTTGTTAAAAGCTTTCCCTGCCAAGGGAACGAATGAATAACCATCCTATATACTATTTGCTCAGCATCTGATGGTTTACAAAGGTTTTCACCCGTATCCCACTTGATCTTCACGGTAGCCCCAGAGAGGCAGACAGGGCACGGATCACAAGGATTATTAAAACCCCACATTCCCCCCCCCCATTCTTAACAGATGAGGTCTCTAAAGGCTTAAAGTCACTCGAGGGAGGTCAGAGAGTTTGGGGACTAAGCCGTGGGTCTCTCCTTCATTCATAGGCGTATTGAAAACACCTTTATCCGGGACCTCTCCCGAGCCAGGTGAGATGGCAGTGAGTACAAAGATGAATAAAACACGGTCCCTGCTAGAGGAAGACCGCGTTCCCGCCGGGAGGAGAGCCAGTGCCAGTAAACAAGCCTCTGCTTTGCAAGGTGATGAGCGCTCAAGAGCGAGGCGCAGGGTGCCGACCACATTTCTGACCTGACGTCCCTAACCCAAACACCGGCTCGGTTGTTATTCGCAACACGTGCTCTCCGAGCGGGGACCGGGCCCTGCGCCCCGCGCCCGGGCTCGCAGCCCGGGGGGTCCCGCCATCCGCAAAGGGGCGCCCGCCTCGCCCCGGGAGGTGCGCACTGCCCGGCTCCCCGAAGTCCCCGCGGTGGGCGCCCGGGCAACTGCGGCCTGCACCTCCCCCACACACCGGGGAGGCCCCGGGCTCGGGCGGGGAGGGGGCGCCCCGGGTCCGCGCCCCCCGCCGCCCCCCGGCTCCGAGCCGAAGCCCCTGCCTCGCCGCGCGCGCCCGGCTCCCGGCGCCCGGCTCCGGGCCGCTCCCTTCCCTCGCTGCTCCGCCTTTTCATCTTCCCCGGGGCTCTTCACGGGCATTGTTGGCTGCACCAGCGCCGCAGGGGCACGTCCTCCCCTGGGCAGGGATGGAAACGAGCGGGTCGCCCCGCCCGGCTCCCCCGTGCTGCCCGCTGAGCCCGCCCGGCCTCGGGGTCTCCGGCGAGCGCGGCAGGCGCGCAGCACGCGGGGGCAAAGTCGGGTCAACGCCCGCGTCTCGGGGCGACCTCCCGCCGCAGAGACCCCACCGCCGAGCCCCGGGGAGGCTTCCCGGCCGGACTCCGAGACCCCGAGGCCCCGAGGCCCGGGGAGGCGCCCCCGGCTGGGTTCCGGGATCCCGTGGGCCCAGACGGCTCCCGCTCGGCTTGACGTCCCGCCGCGGAGACCTCACTGCGGAGCCCCGGGGACGCGCTCCCGGCCCGGTTCCGGGACCCCCAGGCCCGGGAGGCGCTCCCGGCCCGGTTCCGAGACCCCCCAGGCCCGGGGAGGCGCTCCCGGCCCGGTTCCGAGACCCCCCAAGGCCCGGGGAGGCGCTCCCGGCCCGGTTCCAAGACCCTCCAGTCCTGGGGACGCGCTCCTGGCCCGGTTCTGGGAAATCCCCAGGCCCGGGGAAGCGCTCCCGGCCTGGTTCCGAGACCCCCCAGGCCCGGGGAAGCGCTCCCGGCCCGGTTCCGAGACCCCCCAGGCCCGGGGAGGCGCTCCCGGCCCGGTTCCGGGACCCTCCAGTCCTGGGGACGCGCTCCTGGCCCGGTTCTGGGAAATCCCCAGGCCCGGGGAAGCGCTCCCGGCCCGGTTCCGAGACCCTAAGGCTGCTGGGCCCCGACGGCGCACGCTGGGGGTGACCTCCCGTCCCGGAGACCCCACCGCCGAGTCCCGGGGAGGCGCTCTCGGCCCGGTTCCGAGCCCCCCCCGGCCGCTGGGCCCAGACGGCGCCCGCTCGGGCCTCGACTTCGGGGCGCGCGTGGGGCGGCCCCGAGTCGGATGCTCGGGGGGGCTCGGGCGCCTGGAGCCCCCCGCGGAGCCCCCGCCCGCAGCCCCAGCCCCGGTCCGGACGGCGCGTCGGGGTCGCGGGGAAGGCGGGTGCGGGCGGGCTCGTCGGCCGGGTCGGGGTGAGGGGCACGGGGGGCGCGGGGCCGGGCGGGGGCGGGGCCCACACTGTAGGTCCGCGGCGCCCGCGCCCCCCCCCCCCCCCCCCCCGGCAGGACGGAGCTGAGCGCGCAGGGCGGGGGTGCGGCCGAGCTTCGGGGAACTTTTCCGCTCGAGCTTCCGCGACCCTGCAGTGCCCCCTGCAGAAGGCGGGCGGCGGGGGAGGGCCTGCGCCCCCCGCGCCCCCCGACGGGCGGGCGGCCTCCGAGCTCTGGCGCTCGTTTTTTTGTGTTTTTCCCCCTCTCTCCCTCTCTCTCTCTCCTGGTTGTTTTTCGGATACATCTTTTTTCAGAATTGAAAAAAAAAAAAAGGAAAAAAAAAAGCAGCGAGCGCGAGCCGCGCCTGCAGTGGAGCGTGCTCGGCCTCCAGAGGCAGTCGTCTCCACCTTTTGCTCTCCCGCCCCAAGTCCGCGCGCGCCTCCGACGTGGGCTCCGTGCGGGCCCGCATCTGCCTGCCGCCCGGCTCCGCTCTAACGTGCGCGCCCAGGCCCCCCGCAGCGCCGCGCGGCCGGGGGTCGCGCCCCCGAGGCCCGAGCCCGCCCGCGCGCGCGCGCGCTCCCGGGGCCCGGGCCCACTCCGGGCCGGCGCAGGCCGGTGCCCCGGGCGGGAGCGCCCCGGCAGGGAGCGCCCCGGGAGCCGAGGGCGGAGCGCTCCGGCGCCCTGGGGCAGCGGGGCAGGGAGCTCCCGCGCCCGGAACGTTGCGAGCAAGCCTCGCGAACGTCGCAGGGGGGCACTCGCGAGGGACGGACAGGAAGAGGGCCAGGGGGGACGCCAGAACCCGGGACCACAGCGCGGAAACGGCCCGGGGCCGAGCCGCAGTCAGATCCGGGGATGGAGGGAGCCGGACGGGAGTGAGGAGTGCGGGGAGCAGGCCCCGCTGCCCTCCCGGAGCCGCAGGCCGCGGTGGCAGTGGAGGACCAGGCCGCCCCGGAGGGGAAGGGGCCAGGCGGCCGGGCCCGGGCCCGAGCAGGCCCGCGCGAGGTCCAGGCGAGGGGCGGGGGAGGGGGGGGCGGGCGCCCTGGAGTCCAGGGCCCAGGCCCGCCCCGGCTCGTCCCCAGGACCCGGAGGCGCAGGCCGGGCCTCTGGCGGGGAAACTGAGTCCGAGGCAGGCGGCGGGGGCAGGGGCCGCGGGCCCCCGGGGGTCCGCGAGCCCGCGGGGTAGGGGGCTTCAGGGCCTCCCCGTGCACGGCGGGATTGGCGAGCCAGACGCTTGTAGATCCGAGGCGGGATTGGGGTGGGGTCTCCGGGGCGCGGGCCCGCGAGGCCCGGATTGGGGGGATCCCGGCGCTTGGAGATCGAAGGCCGGCCTTGAGGAGGGGGAGGCAGACAACTGGCAAGCCTAGGAGGCTATTTGGGGAGGGGTCTCCGCGCCTCGGCGAGGCGCAAGGCGGCGCCGCGGGGCCCCGAGGCCTCGTCCCGCGCGGCCTCTGTGCAGGGTGGGCCGGGCCGCCCCGGCCGGGCCGGGCCGGGCCGCGCCGCGCCGCCGGAAAGAAAGTGAACAAACCAGGACGCTAAGTGGGCGGGGGGCCCCTGAGCGGGGGGTCACAAAGGATGAGGCATGGCCACCAGGCGTTTAACCGACGCTTTCTTGTTGTTGCGGAATAATTCCATCCAAACCCGGCAGCTGTTAGCCGAGCAAGTGAGTAGTCACACCACCTCCAGCCCTCTGCATTCACGTAGCCTTGCTGCGGTGAGTCTCCCGGCGGCCCCCCCGACGCACGCCCGTGTGCCCTGCGGGCTGCCTGTCTGTCTGTCTGTCTGTCTCTCTCTCTCCCTCTCTGTGGAAGGAAAGAAGAGTGAGCAGCCTCAGAGGCACCGGAAGCGCAGGGTCCGGGGGCGCCCATAACCCTGGACGGGGAGCCGCCAGCGGGAGGCCCGCGCGCCGCACTTCCGCACCCCTCCCCCGCCTCCCCACCCCCACCCCCACCCCCACCCCCACCCCCACCGCGCCCGGGCCCGGCCGAGCCCGAGCCGAGCCCGTCGCCGCGCGACTGGCCGGCCGCCTCCCATTCACATATGTTTTAACACGAAGATTGGGGGTGGGGGTGGGGTGGGGGAAATGGGGGCCCTTCTGGAGCCTTTTTGTTTCTTTCCGTTGCAGCCCCCCTCCCCCACCCCCACGCTGGGCCTCACTTTGGTCCTGAGAGCTGGGGGTTGCAGGATCACAGAGCCCGGATCCTTGCAAATGAAAGACACCCTCCCAACCCCCCCCCCCCCGCTCCACCCCCAAAAGGAGGAGGCTTTGTGTGTGTGTGTGTGTGTGTGTGTGTGTGTGTGTGTGTGTGTGTTGTGTGTGGTGGTTTTTTGCTTTTTTTTTTTTTTTTTGGTTGGTGTTGTTGTTTGCCTTTTTTTTTTTTTTTAGCCTTTCCCACCCGTTTTCTTTTAATGGCCTCGCCGCCCTCCTCGGTGTGGCCGCGTTCCCTCTGAATAATTGCCTCTCTGTGTTTTTTTTTTTTGTTTTGTTTTGTTTTGTTTTGTTTTCCTGGGGGCTCGTGTTTGTGAGACCTGTAAGGTGCTAGGTTCTTCGTTTTCCATTTCCCACACAGGAAATTAAGCTTGTCCCTCCCTCCATTCGAACTTTAAAAAAAAAGAAAAGAAAAGAAAAAAAACGTGGTGTGTATGTGGAAATTAACCTTCAAAATAGCACATGTTTTTTTTTTTTTTTTTTTTTTTAATTTAATTAACCTGAACCTTTCTTTAGCGGTAGAATCTGTTCTAGGGAAGGCCTGGGAAGATGACTGAGGTGGTTTTGTTTGTTTTTTGATGAGGTCTCCTTTCCTTTACTGAGCTTCAGTTTCTTGCTCTGATAGATGAGGGGACGGGTAGGCATGGTTTATGCAAGACGATGATGAGCTTGGGAATACCTTAAATTGAAAAGTGAAGTTATGAAACTAGTTTGTAGTAGGGGGTGGGTGGGAGCTCCTTGCTGTAGAATGGCTAGGTTTGAACAGAGACAGACAGGCTTGGAGGATGAGGGAAATAAAGTCACCCCAAACCAGATTCTCAGGGATTATACTTGAAATATGCAGCTGTGGGGATCTCACACTTATTTCACCTCTTAGGAACCATATTGCCTTTTAATTTTTTTCCTTTAGGACTTTGCTAAATGCTTCAGAAAGATCATGTCATGGGTCTTGATTATTGACAGAGCGTCCGCAAAGACAGTTTTCCCTTTTTGTAAATCACAAGTGGAAAATGTCTTTGGCCGTATTGCTCCTGTAGAAAAGCTAATTTAAGCCGTGTGAACAGTTTCAGGAATAAAATCGTGTAAAGTCAGGTCCAAAAAGCATAGAAAACATGGACGGAGTGTGTTTAGATTTTTATTTACTTGAGAATTTGAAGGTTTTTTTCTGCATTTAACTGAAAGAAATGGTACTATACTAAGTGTAAGTGGACACGGGCTAATTTCAATGCTGATTTTGGGAAGAATGTTCTGAAATAAGCCTAGAATTAGAGAGTAGAAACGGAATGAATAAAACTCCTCGATGGAACTTTAGTTTTATCAAATAAGATGTCAAAATTGCATATTCCTTACATGACTTGATTTTATGCTACCTGATGTGGGGGGGGGGGAGAGCCCCACAGGACTAAAACTCGCGTTGATGTTTCTAAGGTGCCGGTTTTACTTTATTGAAAAACGTTGTTTGCTTTTAAATTTTTAATCATATAAGGTTCAAAACACCCTGAACCGTTGGGTAACATGAGACTTTTATTATTATTATTATTAATCATTAAGTCAGACAGTTTAGAAACCTGGTGTCTAAGCCGGGCAGCTTTTTAGAAGTCCATTTCTAAGTCAAACCAATTTTTTAAATGGTTTTCTAAGTTAGGCAATTAAAAAAATACATGTGTTAAGCTAAAGCAGGTAATTAAATATGGATAGCTGGAGAATATAATTTGGAAAAAAATAGATAATGTTAACAAAAGGTACAGACATGTATAGCAAACTCAGACAATTTCTTGAAAACAGATTTCTGAATCAGACTAAATATACATATCTAAGAACATTAAAAAAATATTTTTTATATGCTTTACCATTTAAAATGTTACATGCTTAGATTAGTCTATTTGAAATCTTTCTCAGATTGTAAGCAATCAGATCATGGAAAACATCCTTGTAGTCAGTTCAGAGAATCCAAAAAAATAGAATTTGCAATTAAACAAAAATGGTTTGCTTGAGTTAGAATTTAAAAAGAAAGCACACATTCATATTTTTAATTGTTTGCATTAAAAAAAAACACATGGCATGTCAGATTTTTCTGAAGCATTTAGGGGCAAAGTATTCAAACTGGCAATCTTCAGTTTGCTTACAGTTGATTCAACAGAAACTATTCTGCACACACAACACACACACAAAAGCAAACATGGCAAGACGTTAACTAAGTGGAGGGTATAATTCTTTGGACTTTTCTGGAAGTTGGGAAAGTGCTATAAACATTTTTGGGGGAAAGCCACATCTAACACAGTTTTTAAAAACTTTATCAAATAACTTATGCAGTGTTTCTCATTGCATGTCTAGCTCATAGCAGTGTTAATACTTCATTTCTGAATTGCAATTTTCAAAACCATCTAGCAAATCAAACAATATCCTAGCTATTAAATTTGAACATGAACTAGGTTTTACGTGGTACTAAGAAATTATTAATTAGACTAATGATAATTAAATTTGTTGATTTTATTAGAGATACCTACTGAAATGTTTAGTAGTCAAATGTTAAAATGCCACTTTTGTATATACTCAACCCTCCATAAATGAAACCAGTAAGGCAAAGTCTTACTGATTGTTAAGTCTGCTGAGAAACATGTGGAGAGACATTATACCATTTTACATACTTTTCTGTATGTTTGAAAATTTTTAAGTAAAAACTTTAAAAAGATACAGGTCATTAAAGGCATGAATAAAACAAGGGGAAACAATTTGTAAATATCTAAAACTTAGGTAATTAGAAAGGAAGCAACCAAATTCTAGAGTTTAACTTGATTTAAAAAATCATAACCTGAAATTTCTAATTCCTCATTAGAAAAAAAAAAAAAGCTGCAGAAGTTCATTTCAGTGTGCTTGTTACTTCACACACAACCCAAATTAAATCACATTGAACTGATATGATAGTTTTGGGGGGGAGGCTGTGGAGGTTTTGTTTTGTTTTGTTTTCAAGTTTTAAATCTGAATTTTCACAAACTTATTTAAGGAAAAGGCTTTGGAAATTGACTGTAAAGTTGATACATGTATGTACCTCACACCCCTCAAAACAAAGTACACCTAAAGCCCTGTCATTCAAGAAACTTAAACATGCCTTTCTTTTTTTCTTTTTTCTTTTTTCTTTTTCTTTTTCTTTTCTTTTCTTTTTTTCTTTTTTTTTTTTTGCATCCTAGTTTGAAGGAAAAAAACAAATTAGGTGGTGGTGATAGTGGGCTTATTTGTGTGTACCTATATATATGCATACTAAAACAGATTTGGGCAGCATTCAGGCAAATATGTCACAGCTAAGCAGGAATTGAAGGAGGATGTACAGTGACAAAACAAGCTAAGTCCGGAGGGCCAGCAGAGACCTAAAGGTCCTTGACCCAACATCCCCTCTGTGATAACCCCTCTGCCTCCCATCCTTGACCACGTTCTGTGATGCCTATAGGAAATTCCAGCAGCCATTCACCCCACCTCTTGTGCTACCAAAAAAAGGATTCGCCGGTATGAATCCCCAACCCTGTACCTTGTATCCTGTGGTCCTACCTCTCGTTCAGGCCCTCAGGGTCTCTGACACGGGAAGCCTCTTCCCTCTTCTGCATGATAACCCTGCAGCCTTCGCGTTGCCGACAGCTTTCTCTGGCTCAGCAGTCCCCGGCTCAGACAGCCTGGTTAAGTTTCTTGTGAAACAGCCTGTGAATGAAATCTAGTGTTTCTGTCTGCTTTTTCAAGTTGAGCACCCGGAGCTGAGCAAAATTCTACTTAATTGTGCTTTTGCTTGTATTGATACTAGTAAAACTAATTGTTAGACTGGGGTTTGATTTTTTTTTTTTTTTTTTTTTTTAAGATGTGGAACAATATGCAGTGGTTGGCATTTCTCATTGTGTTTGGGCCTCAGTGTTGGATTCCTCCATCACCGTTGTACCTCAGGGCAGGTGTGAAATAAAGAGCACTGGACTCAAAGTCTGGGAATTTAGGGGTACGTCCTGCTCTGCGGCTGACCCATAACGTGTCTGTAGGCATGGTTTTTAATCCTGACATCTTTTGCCTTATTTTTAAGTTGAGGAGTTTGAGTTAGGTGATTTCTCTTCCAATGCACTATTTCTCCTGACCCAGGCACACAGCCCCAGCTTTAATTTCAAAAGGAGAACTGGTCAACAACATCGCTGTGCCCCGTTAGCCCAGTGTCACGCAGAAATCCTGGGAAGCAGCTTCAGTACTTTGCAGAAATAACTTTGACATTGTTTCAGCCAAGTGCAGGTTTTAAGACACCACCTCATTCAAGCAGTTATAGGCAGCTTGGCTTTAAGAAACCGAAATGAATTTACAAAGTAAAATAATCATCCCAAAAAATGTGTAGAGTCTGACATGAATAAAAAGTAGTTGAGTTGCTGTTCGGATCTGATGAGGTGCTGTCGGACGTGTGATTGCCTTTGATCTGGAATGGATCTAATAGAGGGATTGGGGCGACTTGTTTAGTGTTTACCGCTTGATCTATCCTCTGCTTTAAAATAATGCATAATCTATAAATGGAAGCTAGAGTTAATTGGTCTTAGATTAGTTTGAAACTAGCACATTATTTTTAATAAAACATGGTGTGTTTTAGGGGGAAAAAAGATACTAAGGATTAACTAAGGTGGTAAGAACCCCGAAGTCCTTCTTCAGTCAGGAATGTAGTATTAGCCAAGTTTTACTGAGTGCTCACCATGTGCCTGGCACTGAGCCGTGGGTGCAGGGGCCCTTTCCACGTGCAGCCTCATTTCATCCTCACATAGGTGCTGTTGTTTTCCTCGTGATGCAGATGAGGGAACTAAGGTTTGCAGGAGTCAGGGAGCTTACCCAGTGTCACCTGCCTGGTGGCCCTGGCCCCAGAGCCCTGTGCTAACCCACTGGGCCACAGTAGTGTTGACTTCCTTTCCAGAACTGGTGGTACAGGTCCTGCAAAATGGAAGGACCCATTGTTTAAATCTTGGGTGTGTGTGTGTGTGTGTGTGTTTTTTTCCTTCTTACATGAGGTTAGCATCTTCTATATGTCAGTTTGCAACCATACAGAGTCTGTTTTTACCAGCATATTGAAGGTTCTAGTCCATACTGAGTCTGCTGGAAAATTCATTCTCTGTCTTTAGAATCCAAGTATGAAATCATTGTATATTTCTCTTTAGATCCATTTGCTTTCCTGCCTCTAAAGATTCCCTTTGAGCAGTGAGGCTTACTTGAGAATAAGGGTACTTTGTTGGATAAAAGTGAAGCAAACTTTGATTTGGGCAGTCACGGAAATAAAGTAAATAGCACTATAGCATAGACCTGTGCTTCCAACTCCGTTTGCTTAACTTTCCCAGACTTCCTGAGTAAACACAGATGGGTTTCCACTTACTTTTCAGTTTTATGTAGAAAGTTCTTGAGACTATAAATTCCACATGCTGCTTGGAGTTTTCAATATTTGCTTGATTATATGCCATGGGCAGGTCAGAAACCTAGATTTAGACATTATAAAGATTTAGAAGGTGATGATGTATAGTAAGGTGTTTTCACTTGGCTGTATTTTGGTTTTTCCTGATGGTAATTCTAAATGTTTTAATTTAGGTCTTGACAGAATTTTCTGGTAATTTGGTGGCTGGGGGAGTTTTAAAGCCCTTCTATTTTTAAGTAGCAAAATGGGGTGGGGGGAGCTCTTTGAAAAGATGACCTTCTGAATTTAATTCCCAATGTGGTATGGTAGTAGGTGCCTATGGCTAGTAGTTCCCAGAATTGTTAATACATTAGAGATGCTGGAAGGTGGGGTGGAAGGAGGCCTGAACACCTGGGTCTGTCCTCATCTCAGCCATTAAGCCCTGGGACTTTAGGGACATGGATTTATACATTCTGAAGCTTAGTTTTCTTATTTGCAACAGAAGGAGCTTTATCTAGCCCGTGATTCTGATTCCACCTCTTATCAACTAATAATTGTAGAAACCAAAAGATCAGGGTGTGTGCTTGGTTAATAATCTAGGAGGACAGGCTCCTGTGTAGCAGAGATCTCCACCGTGGTTTGCAGTAATACTTTGTTCAAAGATTAGATGCCCAGGAGCTCCTGCACAACAGGCAGATGGATAGGCAGATACCGGAGTTAGGGGTTTTGTCCTGTGCCTTGTTTTATTAACAAAAATATTTTAGTGCTTTCTTGATGAAAAATGTTAAGCTTTTAAAAAATAAAAACATTTTCTTTTTTTCTTTTTAAAGTAAAAGGTAATTAAATCAGATTTCCATTTGACACTATCTACTCTATTAAAATCTTCTAGTACTACTATTAGGGCAGGGTGTGTATATAAATATAATTCTCTTTGCTCTCAGCAAATTGTGGAAGGAATGAAGAGGACTTTCAGCTTTCTATAGTATCAGCTAATTGAATTTTTACATGGAGGAATATTGCTCAATGACACTTTTTATTACTGTCATTGTTTAATAGTATTTTGGCCCTGATAGACCAGTTTCATTTGCACTATTAATTTTTAAATTAAGGAAGTTACGTTTTTTAATTTTCTAAATGTACTGCTAAGCATAAAAAAACCCACACAGTTTATTATTGAAATTTACCACTAATTATTTCACTGATCAATACTGTAGAAGAGAAAAAAAGACCTAGTTGTTTAGATTATCTATCATTAGTAAATATCTGTTCAGAGGATAGAGTTCCATGTTGATTTGAAAAAGAACCTTTAGTTTTAAATTGAAACTTAATCCTCTGGCTGCCGGTGCTTCTTCCTTCCTACCCCCCTTAAAAAAAAAATCTCCTAATCTTTTTGTTTTGTTTGTTTTGTTTACTGGCTTTTCTAATAGCTTTATAAATAACTATGTGCTTTCTAGACTAATAATAATACATGGCAAGCAAATGGGAAGAGTTTTTCTTTTCTTTTACCACCTGTGTCTCTCTCCGGGGAAGAATGGTTTCTCGGCTTGCTTATTACCACGGATAAAGCCGTGTCTGCGGGATTGAATTTGTGGAGACCTTACATGTGTGGTCACTCAAATATTATCTGAATACAGCCATAGACGATTCTTGTGGGTTGTTCATTTTCTAATTTTGCTGCATTTGCAGGGTTGATTTGCATGCTAAAATATACACTTATCTGACATAGTAAAACAGCATTTTAGCTTTGCTCCCTTATTTTTATCTTCCTAAGGGAAATTTAGAATACTGTGTGTGATATTTTATATTTATGAAACAGATTAGCATTATATTTTAGTGAAACTAAAGCTAGTGTATTTTATTTGCTTTGCTGTATTTTTACAATTGTTTATTGTTTGTTTCCTATCTCATTCACCGAAATAACAATCACAGTAAATAAAAAAAGTAAATGTATATTGATGTAGCTTTTTTTTTTTTTAAAGGAACAATCAAAAGGGGGAGATTTTTTAAATGCTTTGGTTAGTAGATCTTTATTTTTAGTCAACTTCAGAGTTGTTTAAGATCAAAATATTTTCTCAACTGACCATACCTTATCTGTCTGTCCCATCCTTCTCTTCTCTTTGCTATCCCTAACTGGATGGGACTGATGGGAACAACATCTCTCTTCAGGAGCTGGATGAGGTATTGTGTTTTGAATATTTTTGTATGTTAATAAAATTATGTCTGTTTTTTCTGAAGTCTTTGGTCATATACAGAATGCTAACAGAGCTTAAATGTATTTTAGCATTTATTTTGATTACTTATAATTGTTGTGCTTAACAGTTTAATCCTCAGGATTTATTTAATATGCTTTCACACCAGGTAAATTGGTGGTTTAGAGGAGGGTTTAAGGAACTATTATTATTTACTGCTCTTAGGAAAGGGTCTCAACCTTGGCAACAGTAATGGTTGAGCCTTTTCTTGAACTTCCAAAAAGCCAGATTGTTTTTTGGATTATGTGTGCAACTCATGTGGAGTGCAAAAGGACACGATGTCTAGGGAGAGCCTAAAGGAAGGAGGGCTCAGAACCCCTGGACCTGCTAAGGAGGCTTCACGGCCCCTGGGTTTGGGGTGCAGCCAGTGACCCACTGTGCATGCTGACGGAACTTGGCATTGCGGGGTCCACTTTCTGCGCCCTTCCCGCAGAACACTTTTGGCCTTTTCCTGACTTATTAAGAGTTCACCGAGAAGATGGAGAGGGTGCATACTCCTAGCACTTTACGCTAGGAGCACTAATGAAAGGGTTGAGGAAAAAGGAGACTGAACTGTGGCTGTCCGTTTCGTGTCTCCATTACCTATTTCAGCCGTGAAGGGGTAAAAATATTTTTCCAGAGGATAGGCTTTTTAATAAGAGTGATGGTGGGGGATGATTTTTGGCTATGTTTTAATTTAGAAGTGTAACCAGTGAGGTGTGGGATTAGGGTGACTGTCTTCAAAACCAGTGAGGCTCCTAACTAGATTAAGATCTACCTGTAAGCTCTAAAATCTTTTTTAACTACTTGATAATAGCAATAGACAGGGACCAACTTGAATATCCTTCATCGGGAACTAGTTAAATAAATGAGGTAGCGTCTTGATTGTCCGTCCTTCTTACAGAACATGGCCTGTCCCTGTGGGCTTCAGCAGACTCAGCTCCCAGACCCATCACTAAGTGCCAAGGAGCCTGGTGCCAGATAGTGTGCACGTGTGATTCCCACTCTTTCTGTTTTTGATTTTGAGAAGAACTCACACTGATGCTTGTATGTACTTAGAAGATTTCTGAAGAGATACAATAAACAATTAACAGTGGACATCTTCCAGGAATGGTGTGGGATGGAGGGGAAACTTCCTGTCTATTACTTGCCCTTTTCTTAGGTTAGATATCTATTTTTTTTATCTATGTGTGTGTATTACTTTTGTTATTAAAAAAACAAGTAGGATTTAAAAACAGCTACTCTTAAATGGGTAGCTCATTGAGCCAGGTACCATGGGCTCCCTGCCAGCACCCAGCCTGAGCCTGGGCCCTTGGGCCCTGGAGGGAGAAGAAACCACTGCAGCACATAGTGAAGTGAAGCATCTCTGGAGCACAGCACATAGGATGCATGTGGGTCTTATAGAATAGGTATTATCTCTTCCTGAACAGTTGGGAGATGCAGGGCTTGTGGCCCCCAAAAAAGAAGTGTGTGATGAGGAGCACATCTAGCTATGTTACTTAGGGCTCTGTCCTTGGAGCCCATTTCCAGTCTTTCCTACTTCTTCACAAATTGAGCACCCACTGTAGGAATCAGCAGGCCCTTCTGCTTTTCTTCTTCTTAGCTTCTGAGTGTTTAAGGGGGGTCCCTACATTCTGTCACTAGAGACCCTACATGGAAAGCCAGTTTCCCACACACAACTCACATGCTGTTGGAATTCTCTGGATTCAAAGTCCAGTCACTGTTTTGGGTACCCATGGCCACCTCATCCTCTTGAGCACTTCGCTTGGCCCTTCATGTCCTTTATCCAGAGCCATTATATCTTGAAGTATAGCTTCTAGAACTGTACATGATAATGTATCTTATTTACTTCATTCCACTTGTTTATTGTTTGTTGACTCAGCTAATAATTGTATATTTATAATTATTAAGTTCCCAGGTGCTGAGTTAGGAGCTGGGAATGTTTGGGAATGGTATCCAGAGCCTTGCTTCACCAGAGCTGCAGTGGGGCTTCAAATCAGTGCCCTCTGGGGACACTGAGAATGACCCTCCAGCGCTGGGCATGAGTTAGATGGAAGCCCACCTCTTTGTAGTTGAGACCTGAGCAGACTTTCCTGACTGCATCCCTTGGGTCTCCCAGAGTAAAGCCATCTGGTAGCATCCTGCAGTGTGTCCACGTTAGATCATCATTCTACTCAAATCAACTTGAAAATCTGCACCCTGGGGATACTACTCTTTGTTTTCCAGAAGTACCAAGTGAGGTGTCCCTAAGGAGGAAGCTCACTCACCATTTACTCTCTTATCCAGAGAAGAATCTGCCCCTCGCCTTTGCTCCTGCTCTGATCTGCTTCCCTTCCTATAACAAAGTCATCTCCCAAGCTGTTGGGTTTTTTAAGTTCATAATAGGACATAATAAAAAATTACAAGAAGTAAATGTCAAGCTCTCAAACCAAATAGCCTGGGCAGGGCGAAGTGATACAGTGGGGAAACAGGACATAGGCTGGGCCCGCTGGTTTCTTGCTCAGAAAGTCTATTGCTGGGGAGCTGTGGGCGGCAAGGGGGGGGGTGCTCAGTGTCCATATTTGCACAATATGTTCAGAGGACAATCCCCTCTGAAGACTGGTTGAAGGGAAGGGCAGTACCGACAGCACAGCCCATCATTGCCCCTACGGATTTTTTTTTAAGGGTGTGTGTAATAACTGAGAAAAAAGGAAAATCAGTGCAATAGCAACATTTATATCTGTCTGGATGATATGATTCTCTGATTTTTTTATTTCTCTATTTTTTGTACATTTAAAAAAGTATCTATTTTGAACATTTATTGTTTCATAACCAGAAAAAGTAATCACTATTTTAAAAACTATCACAGATTTTTAAAAGCACAATGTAGTGCTGACATCTCTTGATTCTCTTTTATCCATGTGCTTATTTACTCCTTCAAAAAACTGAGATTTTGTAAGCCTAATTGTCTATTAGCAGAGTCCTCGAGCCGTCCAAGCCCCATGAGTTATGCCCGTGACCTGACTTCATCATACGCGCTCCTAGAGTCTCACGTGGAAGCGTGAGTGGCCAGGCTATGATTTTCAGCATCCTTTCTGGACTTCTTAAATGTTATTGCCACAAACAGTCCAGAATTGTTAGTATTGTTTCTTGTTACCAATGCATTATGGTTGAACTTAGATTATTTTTTTTTAGATGTGGGGTTGGGGTGGCAGGGAGTGTGTCTGACTATGCTAATCTCAACAGAGGCTTTGCCATGTCCTTAATCTTACAGGACACTAAATCAGCCTTCTCGTAAAGGCAGGGTTTTCTAAGAGTAGAAGGGCTCTATATTTGGAGCAGCCAGATTTATAAGGGTATGTAAGTGTGCACGTTCCTTCCATAGATCAACAACTTGTCCATACTGTCTGGTGCTCTTTAAAGGGACAAATGTCAACATCTAAAGTGGACCAAGGGCAAAAGATAACTTCAGTGAGACTAGCAAGAAGCCTTTGGGTGTGCTGTGTTGGTCTTCGGTTGCAATTTCCCTGCGCTAGTGAATCAAGGTTAGGGTCGCACACCCTTGTAGCTCTAGGAGGACACAGCCACAAATCAGAGACAAGAATTCTGAAATTCTTACTTTTCATACGTACAATTTCTGTTTAATTTTAAAAATATGGAAAGATTTTTTTACTGCAGAAGCAGAAGTTCATTTGAGAAAAGCTTTAAAGACACCAGTATCCTATATTCAGAGAGGGGATAAGCCGAAATTCAGCAAGGAGAAGTAAAGAGAGTTAAAAATTTGGCTTTTTCTTTTTTAAAGCCTGTATTGACTAGAATGGTAGTTTGAAAAATGATGTGTCCTGGGTCTTTAAAAAATAGGAAAACATGTTTTTAAATGTGAAGTGAGGTTTTAGAAACTGAAAGAGTGATTATTTTGCACTTAAAATACGTATTTTTACTGTTCATATTCCTATTTCAAATAATTGACATTTATCTTCAATTATGTTTACCTTCTCAAAACGGTGTTTTTTTTTTTTAATTTTAAATTCATACTGGTAAAATAAATGACACGTTTCATTTGAGTACTGCTGAATTTCTTTTTCCTGATGAGCTGTGGCTATACACTGTATTAAAAAGGGGACAACTTTTCCTATATTTCAAGTTGGCAGTCCCAAAAAATCTTATCTTATTGGCAAAACCCTGATACAGTGTACGGGGTTGCTAGGGCCAGCTTCGTGTGCTGCCATCTGTCCCCTTCGGGTAGGGGTCTGTTCATCAACAGGCTTCCTTAGAACATTTAAAGAGAGTGTTTGCCCCAGTTTTAATTTACATGCATTTTTGGGGGCAGCACAACTCTTACGTAAAATTCAGTACTACTTAAAAAGGTGAATCTGCTTCAAGTGACTTTTCATGTGTGATTGACATTTCTCATTTGTTTCAGATAAATTGATACTAATTACTATCTAGATAAATTTGTTTAAATATCACCTCTATATCATTTTTAGTTTAATGTATTTGTATAAACAGTAAAAACGGTACAAAACGAGATTGTGAATTTAAAAGCCGTAAACAAAACAAATTATTACTCTATTGAAAATGATAGAATAATACAATGTAGCAGATTCAATAATAAGCTGGCGTCGTTGGAAGTACCGTGACCCATGAAGAGGTACCTTAGCAATTTTGGGTTTTGCTTGGTATAAACAGCTGGAGGTTGAGGTTTAAGTTCTGCTCCAGTAGGCCCACAGCTCTGTGTCCAGCACCTGCTGTGCAGCTGGCAGATGCTGGGATTGGCTTTTTTGGTTTGTCTCTCCTGTTTTGGTCACTGTGCCTTGCACAGAGTTGCATATCTTTTGGTGACTTTGGAGGAATAAGTGGCCCTGCTTCTCACTGTCTGTCCCTGCTCTGTGTAGGATGAGGTCTGAACCTCACCGCCACACCCGTGGATGGTCAGCGAGGGAAGGTGCTTTTTGTTGATGCACATGCGCTTACTGGGAGCCTGACCTGTAGTCCTTGGAACTGCTGGTGCGGAGAGGGTCTGAGGACTGTGTTTCCTGGTGGTGTTTCGTTCTGAAGACTTGTCCTGATTTGTTTTCTTAGCAAATTGCAGTTATATTTCACAGGCCTGACAAAGTGATGGGCAGCTTGTGGAGTAGATGGGGCTTCTGGAGTCAGCCGACCCGGTTTTAATCTGTCACATAATAGCTTTGTGACCTTGGGCAAGCTACTTAACTTTTCTGAGTTTCAGTTTCCTCATTTATAGATTGAAATAATAGTTCCTAGCTCACTTAGTTTCTATGAGGATTAAAACAATAAAAAGAATCAAAGATCCCTATTAGTGAACTCTTGAAAACAAACAGGGTGGCCGTGGTTGAGAATTACCGCTTCATGGACTCAGAGCCCCAGATCGTGCAGGTTGGATGACACACCATTTGTTTACGACCTGAAATGACACTGTGGTCCTGCAGGGTCCACGCGGCGGCGGAATGCTTGTGACTTAATCACGACTCACAGACGCTCTGGGAGTAGTTATTGAGGATTCTGGTCCCTTCAGTGTGGTCATTGCACGCGGGGTGATCCATGAACACACAGAATGCCCTAAGCCCATGGGGGCAGAACTGGGCGAGGGGGTGGGGGCCTTGGGGGGGGCGCAGATGCAAGATTTGCTTGTAGTTTGCTTGTAGGAATCTTGCTATAAACTGTTGAGGATTTAGGGCTTATTACTTGAAGAATTCTTTTAATGTAGATTTTTCCTTATGTTCTATTTTTTTCCCTTTATCTGTGGATTTTTAAATTTTGTCTTGTTCCTTAATTAGAAAAGCAAACGTGTATTTGCTGAATGAATGAAAAAATAAATTTAGATAAATGCAAGGGGGGGGAGAAAAGCAATATAAATTCTTTATCCATTTTTACACTATGATTTAGAAAATTTACAAAGTATTACCTGTACAAGACTTTTATATACTGTTTTCCATTATTTTTTTTTATCATGATTTGGATCTTTGGAAACTGGCAATTATAAATTCTGAGCTCCGGAGGGCACCTCAAGATTCTTTCAACCTGTTCACTGCCTCCAGGCAAGAGAACAGCTTAACCAAGCCAGACCCACGATCTCCCTCCCCATCTTCAGGACTTTCTAAGGCAGTGTCTTATACAGGGAAAATCAACGAGAGCTCTCGGTATCATTGCAAAGTAAGTGAGAACGTTGCCGGTGGACATTGAGCCGAAGAAAGGAAGCGACAGTCAGGATTGCATTGAGGTTTTTCAGGATTGCTTTTGCCAAATGGTGGGTAATTTGCTAATCGTTTTAGGCAGTTCTTTCACACATTTTAACACATGGTTAATGATCTTGTGACCAAGATAACTGGATCAGCCCCATTTCCAAAATAAGCTAAATGTGTGTAAGTGAACCTTGCTCCTATTGAACATTTTGTGTGAGTTCCATTTGTAGCCCAGTATTTTTTTTTTTAACTTGTATCTGATCTCATTAATTGTTGAGGTTCATGCCATCCTGTCAAATGTAGTACTAGTACTAAGAGGTCTTTCTGTTAAGGATCTTTTGTTGATTCTTTTTATTACATTTCTATAGCCAGATCAAGTCAAATTCATGTTCACAAGTATGTCCAAGAAAATTAAGAACTGGTGCATGAAAAGATAGGAAAACAGTCCCAAATCCTAGCAGTATCAGAGCAAGCTTATGATCAGGCAAGTGCACTTACTCCTCCATTTCTTTGTCTTCTTAGGGAGCGAGATTTAAGAGGGTATAAGAGTATGCATATGAAAATGGAATATGAATAATTTTTTTTAATGTCCCTTTATTTCTCTGTAGCTTGCTGATGACCGTATGGCTCTGGTATCAGGCATTAGCTTAGATCCAGAAGCAGCAATTGGTGTGACAAAACGGTCACCTCCTAAATGGGTGGATGGAGTGGATGAAGTAAGTTGAATTAGTTTCATATTTATTTCTTTTCTTTTTTTTTTTAATTTTTATTTATTCATGATAGTCACACACACAGAGAGAGAGAGAGAGAGAGGCAGAGACACAGGCAGAGGGAGAAGCAGGCTCCATGCACCGGGAGCCCGACGTGGGACTCGATCCCGGGTCTCCAGGATCGCGCCCTGGGCCAAAGGCAGGCGCCAAACCGCTGCGCCACCCAGGGATCCCCTCGTACTTTATTTCTTTAAGTAATTATGACGCCAACATTTGTTAAGATATCTGCCATAAAAACTGATTTGGCTACACTTGAATGCATGTCCCTAGAAATATTTTCCTTTAGGTTTATTTAGTTCACCCACCACAAGAAAGAAAGGGGGATGTTTTGTTAGTGACCTTGGCATTAGTAGTAACTACCTGGATTATAGAGAGAAACTGGAACTGTATAATGAGGCATGGTACTGGACTTGAAAGTTGCTCACACATCAGCTACCCTACAAGTTGACTGAAGCCTGAACTCTGTACTTGAGTGTAGCTTAATTGTCTAGGAGGTAGACAGATGCCTGGCAGGCGTCAGAGGAGTCCTGGTGATTTCATTTGTTTAGATACAGTACGATGTTGGCCGAATTAAACTGAAGATGAAGGAATTAGCCAGCCTTCATGACCAGCATTTAAACAGACCCACCCTGGATGACAGCAGTGAGCAGGAGCATGCCATTGAAATAACCACCCAAGAGATTACTCAGGTGAGGATGAAAATGGGTCCCCAGGTTGGAAGGGGCATTTCCCAACCTTCTTATGACCCCCTCAAAAGGCATCACGAGGTATAGACTGTAAAACAGATCACACGCCCATTTCCCAGAGCTGCACTTCCCAACCTGAGGTTCACAAAGGGACAGGAGGACCTGAGCTCCCCCAGGTATCAGCATGGTCTTAGAGGAATGGAGACTGTTTTCTCAGCTGTTGATAGTTACCACCGTGAATGGACTAACTTCTATTGTACACTAGTGCTTAAAAATTATTCATCTTAAAAAATGGTCCTCATAATTGGAAAAGATTGGGAGCTGTTGCCCTAGGCTTGAGTATATTAGTATCCTCGAGAAACTCAGTACCTTAGAAAAATTCCTTGTAAAGTGTTAAATTTGAGTAATTTTAAATTATATGACTAGCGTGTAAACTTTAGTGTGTACATTTTTTATTTGTCTTCGTCTCCTGATGCTGGTCATCGCTGAAGGGGTGATGTGCTGTAGGAAAGCCCTGGGTGTTGCAATGTTTGAATTCCAGCTCTTAGCAGGGTAACAACACCGTGGTTCTCATTTAAGCCCTCTGACTCTGGTGTTCTTGTCTATAAAATGGGAACAATAATATTAATACCTGCCCCAGGGTAGTGATAGGGATTAAATGAGAAGGTTGCAATAATAGAGCAACACATGGTGATGGAGCCTGAGAATGTGTGCACAGTGCCCCAGCACACAGTGCACAAGCACACAGCGTTTGTTCACATCCCGATCAGTCTTTCTGTGCATATAAGTGAGGCCTCAGATCACTTTGATCTGGTCACCTTTCTCGAGGCTCATCCGTGTGAACAGAGCATTTGATGTCTCTCAGACTCGTGAGTGCAGACACACTAGCACTCAGGGTCTCCCTTCACGGCTCGCTGGGAGCCGTGTGCTTCCTCTCCCAGCTCTTTCACAGGTGCCAGCGTGCGGTGCAGGCTCTGCCCAGCCGGGCCCGCAGGGCCTGCTCCGAGCAGGAGGAGCGGCTCCTTCGCAACGTGGTGGCCTCCCTGGCGCAAGCTCTGCAGGAGCTGTCCACCAGCTTCCGGCGCGCACAGTCGGGCTACCTCAAACGTGAGTGTCACCAGGCTGATTTCAGGGATTTTGAGTCATGAAAGTTTCAGCACTAGGATCATGGGCCACTTTCTGTTTTCATCCTTCCTTTTTGCTGCTAGTTCTCCGTTTCTTCCTGTTCCCTCGTCCTTAACCCCTTGAGCACATTCACACCTTCCATGGCAACTGGCAGCTGGCCCCGCCCCCCGCCCCCATGGACGGAGGCTGAGGACTGGGGTTGCAATAGTTCACACACAACAAAGCACAACGTACTCTGTGTCGAGCTTCAAGAATTTGAAAATCATTCTAGCACATTTATAAAACCTGGAGCTTTCCAGATGTTGGGTTGGGGGAAGCTGCTAACAAATAAGTAAAATAAGTTGTAATCACATGAAAGCTTTATATTTGCATAACAACTGAAGTATTTGAATGCCTGAAAACCTTTTTGGGAGTAGAGCCACTTGCTGCTTTGGCACAAGTGATTTCAGGGTACCTTTTCTTCAGAGGCCGTTCTGGCCACATCTGTATTCGAATTACCTCATAAATTGGGTTTTCCTTTATTGCCATTGTAATCAATAATATCCCCACACACTCCAAAAAAATTTAATAATAATTGCCCCTCCCTCTGACAACTGGCATATTTGTATTTTAATTTTATTACTTCTAAAATTCGATTAGGGTCATTTGGAATTGTTACTAAAGATGCTTCTAGAAAGAAATATTGATTTAAAAAATGTTTTGTAGCAGCAGTTAGATTAAATATTTCTGCCTCTCTTAGAGATTCTCAGATTGTTTTAAGTGTCATTTTGTCACTCACTTGGCATCGAGTGAATAGTACACATTTATAGTGTGATTTTGTCTGGAATAACCCCCAATGCTTGCATATTGTTATATGTTTATAATCCTTTACTCTTCCCCCCACCTCTGTTGGAGATAGGCTTCCTGTAAAGCTAAGAATATCTCCATTTTGACTGTTGAGTTTTACTCTAGATTTCCCCTTTTTAATGGTGGAAAAGTAACCAGGATGGTTTACATATTCAAGTAAAGTGAATTCCTATCTATGATAGGCATGAAGAATCGAGAGGAAAGATCCCAGCATTTTTTTGATACATCAGTACCACTAATGGATGATGGAGACGATAATACTCTTTATGATCGGGTACGTGAAGGGGCTGCAAGGTTGACTGCTGTACATTTGCGCTCCGTTCTGTTCCTTCTCTTCATAGACCTGTAACTTCTGTGCAATGCAAATGGGTCAGCACTGCTTGACTTGTACATCCATCAAGTAGTTTTTGCAGCAGGTGGAAGAACAGTCATGGGGGCCATACTGTTTCTTCCTTTCTATAGGCTACAAGGAGGCCTTGTAATCTGCCTTTCAGAACCTTCGGGAAAGCAGTCTGCACACCCCTCATTGGGAAGAACCCAGAGAAGCGCAAGGCTATCCCTGGTGGTTTTGCTACTCAGCCCTTGTGTAGCTGCAGACATGGGTTCTCTTCGTGTCCCCTGCTTTGGCCACTAGTACTTTAGGTCCTGCTTGTTTTAGGAATTTGGATCTTTCCCGTTAGGGAAAAATAAGTGCTTATGTGTTGTGTTTATGTGCTTTATAGAAGTATTTTCAGAATTCATTCTTTAAATGATACCTACAGCGGTACACCATACCTTTCTGGAGGTGGGAGAAGAGAATCTGACACACAAATCCTGTACTTTTTGTTTTGCTAGGGTTTTACAGATGACCAGTTAGTGCTGGTGGAGCAGAACACTCTGATGGTGGAGGAGAGGGAGCGGGAAATTCGCCAGATCGTGCAGTCCATTTCTGACCTGAATGAAATATTTAGAGACTTAGGAGCAATGATTGTGGAGCAGGTACGTGGTTTACCTTCCTCATCGTTGAGTATTCCTGCCATGACATCTGGTCCTTCTTGAGACTTTTGATTCCGTATTCCTGTCAGGAAACAAAATCTGACCCTCCTGCCCTTCCACATATGTATGTATGTATGTTGTACATGCTCACACTTTTGTGTGTACATGCACTCACAAATATGTGTATATTTTCTCCGCACAGAGATCTGTATATGCAAATTATACGCATATACCAATGTCATTCCCTATAAAACTATTGATAACCTTTTATTTTTTAAGTAAAAAATAGGTATCAGTAGAAGATCTCAGATTCTTTGCCCATACACCAAGGATGCTCATGGGACCGCCCTACTTCGGAGGTCTGGTGGGTTCTGCCCCCACTCAGCAATGATTCTGGCAATAGATAAGGTTTCCCTGCTAATTTTGGCAGGTTATTGTGTAAGGGCAACTGGAACCACTAGCTTTCAAGTAGAATTAAATTGTTTGTTCACTGTTACAATCTGATTAGGGTATTTTATTATCTTGCCAGCAGGGATTTGGGTCCTGATCCCCCTGCAACCAGCTGCACAATGGAGTGTTGAGGCCATGGAAGATCTAGTTACAGTAATTACTCCCACGGTTCCCAAGGAACTGCTCTTGCTATCTCTTGTGATACAGTGTGTTCCATTAAGAGCCCTGTTCTTCCACATAGCCTGGTGTTCCCTTCTCTCTGTTTGAACCGACAGATTAAACAATTAAAAACAAAATTCTCCTTGAGGCAAACGTGTAATTTTACATGGTGGATTGGAGCTCACTGTCTTTGCTCTGACCCATGGAAACCTGTGTTGACGTTTATAGACAGGATAGTCTATTTCCAGGCCTAATCATAACCGGGTCTAGCTTAACCAGCTCTCTCTGCTTACTTGAATCCAAGTATTTAAGCGGCAAATGGGCACAGAAGCCAGCCTTTCGCCTCTCAGAGCCTATTTCCACTGAACCGTATATTTTTTTAAAGCCCCAGTAAGTCTGAATGTGGCATATCTTAGAGTGGCTAAATCCAAAAAAGAAACCTCAATTTGTCAGTATTTCTTTCTCATGAGTTATACTTTATTGTGACTAACACAGCGCTCTGCCATTGAGTGCCTAATATTGCTTGATGATGGATTCCAGAGCTTTCCGTGTGTACCTTTACAGCAGCAGTTAAGTAAAACAGATAATCCTGTGGATAATGATGTCTGCAATTTGCATATCTCAGTTTTGAAATTCCACGTTTCCAGTTGCGGTTGTTGATCGTCTGTAACTGTCATTTATCACCCAGGGTACAGTCCTTGATAGAATTGACTATAATGTTGAGCAGTCCTGTATCAAAACTGAAGATGGCTTGAAACAGCTTCACAAGGTAATGTACGTGTCCAGGTGTCCAGGGTCATTTTAGTCAGAGCTGATCACGTGGGTTGTTGGCCATTGTACTGTGGGGAGTGGTTCGAGGTACACCTCGCACTTCGACTTGAAGTTGTCGAGAACTCCTTTCTGTGACGATAGATTATAAAAGATTTGGGCATTTCTTTCTTTTGGCAAGTCTTTGATTCTTTGAATCATCTTGCTTTAGGGAATCAAGGGAATGGGCACCTGCTAGGTGTGTGTTGAACGTTCTGTGTGCTTGTTGCTGCTGACTCAGGTCTCTTGCTGTGACACCTTTCTGATGAATTGCTGGTGGAGGATCATTCTGGAGCAGATAAAAATCTCATTTTCCCTTTTAATTACTGCAGTATATCTGTGTGCTACCTTGAGAAAAGAATAGTTTGTTGAAGTGAGAGTAGCTCTCTTACTCTTTGCTAATAAGGTAGCTATTTCCGGAATATCTTTCATGATATTTGTTAAAAATAAACGGGAAGCGTCTTAGAATCTTGTCATCAGTGATGAGAAACATACATATGCTGCCAAGTGGATCTCGTATATAATTGGGTGCATGTTTTCTTTAAAAGGAATGCTAATACATCACAAGTAAAATAAATTCTGTCCATTTTCTTGTATCTTTGAGACCCTGTGATATTTGTAGCCATATAATGAACATTTTTTCAGTCCACTAATGTACTGCTCTGTCGCTTTTCTGAAGCTGGTTGCCCTCTGAGGCAGCGGCGGCCCCGTCTGAGAATGGTGTCAGGTTTACAGAAAGTGAGTCCTACCGAGGTCAGACCAGAAACCCTTCGCTTTCTCTTCCGTGTGCTCACTGCCGCAGCAGGGTGGGAATAAGACTCTAACGCACGATGGAAAGAAAAGGCCTGCCTCTGGTAGGCAGAGGGCTTTTTAAGCATTTAGATTCATTTTGCTGCCGAGCCTTGTGTATGAAAACAGTTATAACTAACTTGAGTTTTCCACTCTATAATATCCAGTTTCTGATATGCTGTTGAATTATGCATTGGTTTTGAAGTTTCTTAAATAAAAACTAGTGAAACATGTTTTGTAATAAAGCACAGATAAAGGGCAAAGCTTTCTCCGCAGGAGTGTACAAATCTAGTGGGAACTAAAAATTTTGTTTTAGGTTCTACTTTATAAATCATTTTGAGAGGCTCTAAAGTATATCATTTAGTATTGGTTTCCCTGGTGTTCTGGGTTCCTTATTAGAAACGTAAGCATGCTCCGTCTTATCTCTCAAGTCACATTGCTGTCAGTGGCATGGCTGGCCGTTTCCTTGGCAGTCACCTCATCGAAGGAAGATTGAGCCTTGGGAGTGGCTTCACGCAGGCCAGATTCTCCAGACAGGTTAACCTGTCCATCCTGATGTTTCCTCCTGGCTGATGAGTGGCTCCCAGTGGGTGTAGTTCTTAGGTAACAGAACTACCAGTCAGGAGGTTGGTGGGGAAACATGGAAGTAAAGCAGAAGAGATTGGATTTTCTTAGCAGATGTTTCCATCCAGCTGTCTCCTTCATGTCCTTCCCTGGGAAAGGGCCCCGCCTGGGGAAGGACAGGGCATGCTGTCCCTAGGTATGGTTAGCGACACCCGCAGAACCTCCTCCTTGTCCACGCTCCTTTCTCTGGTCAGTTCCCAGGAACCCAGGTAGGGCATTTTTGCATTTGTGCACAAGAGGCATGGTGTAACTAAGGGTTTACCCCAGCCCGGGGCATCCAGGCTGAAGTTTGCAGGGGAGGACTTCGAGGATGCTGAGCGCTGGAAGCAGAAACACAGCAAGAGGTTATCTCAGGGCGGTTCTTTCTGCACTTGAGAGCCATGGGGCACACTCTTCCCATTGCTATTTCAAAGGGAGGAGTGTGTTCTTATTTCCAAAATCGGGAGGCAGAACACGGCCCCCTGCGGACCCACCAGTTCTACACGCGCTGGCTGGGGTAACCTTAGCCAGTATTTTGACGTCACCATGAAGGAGGTGTACGTTCATCCAAAGAACTGTGTCCAGAGACGGGAGGCTTTCGTTGAAAGAAGGCTTCCTCCCAGTCAGTGGAAGTAGGAGAAGCGGGGCCACGTGGCCAATCCTTGGACTCCTCCTGCCAGCCTTTGTCTTAAGAGTGGATTCCAGCACCCTCCCCCCCTTGCATTAGTGCATCTGGGGTAAATAGGTGGCTCCAGGGTCATGGAAGTTGTCCGCTGTGTTGATTAAATTTGCTTGAATTGGTAGAAGGGATTATAATGATGTGACGTAGCCCATAGTAGAGATGCCAGTGACACAGACAGACTGCAAGCCCAGAACTGGAAACAAGCGAGGCTTGATTTTGGATTTTTGGGAAAATGACGGCCTTTCCCCCCCCTCTCTCTGTAGGCAGAGCAGTATCAAAAGAAGAATCGGAAGATGCTTGTGATTTTAATATTATTTGTCCTCATCGTTGTCCTCATTGTTGTCCTCATCGGCGTGAAGTCTCACTAGGCGTCCGTGGGGCTGCGTGTGCCGCCTGCTTGGACTCCCAGCACGAGGGGCTCGGCCGCCCTGCGGACACAGCAGAGGCGCGGGCCGTGGACCGCGCAGGGGCAGCGAGCACTGGCCTGGACTCCTCGCAGTCGTGCTCAAGCAGAGGGAACAGGCTTCTGGTTTTCCTTCATGGTCAAGAATTTAAGGACCTTTGCTACTGCTGCAGAATAGAGATTGAGCTCTGTCATCTGTTATAATATATATTTTTTTTAGAAAGAGAAAATGAGTTGAATGTTTACAGGCACGCCACAAGCTGGTCGATACTGTATGTGCATATGCTATTTTTTTAGCCGTCATGTCTGAGCAGCATGTTAAAATAATTTTTGGAAACATTTTTTTAAAAACCATGTGGTTTTTAAAAAATTTGGTACCAAAAATTTATGAGTGGAGGCAAAAATGCCTCTTCATCTTTCTCTGTATATTTTCCAGTTGAAAACAAACTGAGAAGTCCTTTAAGAATTTATAATCCGTTCCCCATTAACTTAATTTAGCTTTTCCATCACTGTTAATGATCAGAGTAACAAAGTGTGAAAAATAAGAAACCATCATTGATGTTAATTAACACATTTAGATGGGCCAGTTAAAACAGCTTCATAAGTTTAAATTAATTGTAAATGGACTATTCCTCATCTAGAATTTGTGCCCTGCGTTTTCTACTGTAAACCAAAAGGGGTTACTCACAAAACCACCTAAATTTAAAAGTTGGTGATTTGAACCAACCTCACATGAAAATGGAAGATTGGCAGTGTCATGAAAGTCACCAGAATCAGCCAGTGTGTCCCTGTACTCGTCCCCAGCCGTCCTTGCTCAATCCATTACTTATATACTAACCACATAATGGCCTGTTCAAACCAGACACCATTTAATGAACTGTGAATTTACACAGAGGCCATTCTAAATGGGTCACCCCATTTAGGATTAGTGGATCTCAAATTATTAACCAAACATCACTCCATTTCAAAGTAAAATATTCCACCAGTGGTATGATTTATCGGCTCTTCCACTGCTACTTAACATGCCCCGAAAGTAGGCATGTTCCTGCAGATTCTGAAAATCTTGATTAGGAAATCCCTCATTTGCGTGAGCATGAATCAGATCGCCAAAGTAGTCCTTTGCCGTTTACTTACCTATTATCAATATGGTGCTCAAATGTATTCCTGGAATTGTAGAATGATGTGTAAGGTGATGGTAACTCTGAAAGCTGAAGTTGTTCATGTTCTATTTGGTCTTGAGATAACGGTATCTTTTTAATGGTCTTTGTATAATTTTTGATGGCTTTTCCATTGTTGTTTGCCTCTCCTAAAAACGTTTAAGAAGAGCATGACCTCATTAAATGTGCTATGTTTTATTTGGATCAATCACATAAAATGTCTCTTTAGAATTGACTTTGAAGTTGTTTCCAGAAACTTAAACTCAAGTCCAGAGGTTCAAGTCATCCAAACAGATCATGGTCTCAATACCCAAACCCACGCTCCAGCCTTCCCTTTCCAAGTTGTTTGCGACTTCAGGCCCCCACTGATTTCTCATTACTGATGTGGCTGTGGAATGATCTAAGGGTGTCCCTGGCATTTCGGGAAATCGCATGGTATTCCCTGACAAACAATTATTTATTAGGGAGAAAGAAAGGTCAGGAAAACAAATCCACCACCTCCCTGATCACCCCTGAAATGTGGGGCTTCTACAGATCTTGAGAATAGCTCTAGGGATTGTCTGCTCACAGCAGATTCTAATCCAGTGGCAGAGTCGAGGCGACCCCCGAGACCAGCGCTCCGAGGAACGGGGCCTGAGGATCAGGGGTCTTCCCTCCCTGACAGTCTGCAGTGGTGGTGCTGGATTATTGGTAAAGCTTTTAAGATGCTCAGTCTTCCCTTGAAGGAAGGTGACCTTTTAAGAAAGGATCACCAAAAAAAAAAAAAAAATTCACCGTTTATTTATATTTATTTTCAGTTGATAGGGGGTGATAGGGGTTGGTTTCTGCACCCCCCAACCCATCTGGGTAAAATAATAGATCTAAATAGGAGTGGTTTTAAGAATCTCGAATGGTGTGAAGCCAGTGCAGTGCCAGTGAAAGCCCCAGCTGTCTGCTGCCATTCCCTTGTCCCAAGGCGGGAAGCAGCCCCAGAGCCTGTGCGAAACACTGTATTTTTCTTTTGAGCCTTTACTTAGGGAAAGATCAACAGCCTTGGAGGAAGTAAGAGAAAATTGGTAATGGAGTCCTAGTACCCTTGGGGTCATTCTTCCCGGCTGAAGGCGATGGGGGCTCCTTTTCCTGCCGACAGCCATTGTCTGTGGGAAGGCCAAGCCATCCCTCTCTGTTGGGCTCCGGGGTGGGGGTGGGGGGGGGGTCCCTCCCCTCTCCTGGGATGCAACCAGAGAAGAGGGCCAGCAGGGAGAGCTCCTTCTGGGCAGCTCTGGGCTCAGCCACCGAGCACCTGCTCCCTTTGGTGTCCTGGGGTGGCTCCTCGGATGGGACTGGGGACGAGAGAAGTAAATGTTTACTGTCAGGTCTCCAAAGCTCCTGATCTTTCCCTAGGTCGTAACTGAAATCTACTGTCTCTTGTATTAATTTGGGGGTGGGGGTGCTGGCTTTGCCATGGGCGTGAAGCAGTGTATGTCTCTAATTTAACGGATTTACCGCTTTCTCTGCTAATTGAGAGAGCATTATTTATTTGTTTTGACACAAGTGCTTTCAGTGTTTTATCCTAGCTAATGGCTTCTTAAAGGTAATAAAACCCTTCCAACCTAATTGGTCAGATAAGACTTTTTTTCTTGTGTGCTTAAATAAAGCAATTAGTGAAGCGCTTCTATCCAAAATGACTTTTTTTTTGTCCTTTTTTAAAACTAATTTACTGTTACTGGAAACTTTTTGTACAATAAAGCAATCATGCGGATTAAAGAACATCCTGCAATCCTAGTATTAATTTTAACGATGGGGCTCGTGTTTTCTTCAAATGCATCTGTGTTACGGGAGGGCCTGGTCCATTCTATGATCGTTTGGGCCCATGACTATTTGTTTTGTGTCTGAGGCCTTGCCTCAGTGTCTGAAAGTCCATCCATCTGCATAATGGATGCTCGCAGAGGGACCAATCTGTCTGCTATCCAGTATACAAAAGGGAAACTGCCTAAAAGGCAGACAGTTATTTTTCTTATGAAAATGTATGCTTCATATACATACCAAGAAACATTTGGAGATCTTCCAATAAAATTTAGTCTGTGTGCCTTGCTGAGAAGTCATAGCCAGGCTCCGGGAGACTTGAATATCTAAGTGACTTTGCATGTTCCCTGTTCTATTACACTGAAAACCTCGGGGATGGTATTGGCCAGCTGAAGTCAGAGCCAGGACTGTGTTTCCCCTTGACTGTCCCTGTGTCTCGGCTCCTCCTCAAAGGCCGGGGTGCGTCTTTGTCACCCAAGCGTTACCTTTCACATCATCCAGGCGTGATGAGGTCTGTCTTTGTGTAGTTAAACACCAGAGTCTACTACATGGGAGCGGGCTTTTCCCAGGAGTCACCTTGGCAAGCCAGGCATTTCGTCCTGAGATGCTCCTGTTGCTTAGAGCAATTAATTACCTCCAGTCCTCCAGTGCCTGTTGATGAACCACATAAAGGGAGCAACCTTCTCTGGTTGTGCTCTCACCTTGGTTTTTGGCCAGAAATTCTATCTCCTCAACTTGTTCAAAAGCCGCTGGCTCTGTCCAAGCATCAAACCCACCTCTCAAAGGATAGACGTTCACCGGAGGCTTCAAGAACATTCTGCCCAGCAATAGCATTGAAGAAAGCCCCCACCCCTGATGGGATGATGGGACGGTCGTGTAAGTGGCAACGTGTGTGAATGGCCTGTGGGCTCTGCAGGGGGTGTGTGTGCCTCCTGTGTGGTCAGCTCATGGGTCGTGTTTCCAGCTGAATTTTGGGTGGCACCGCAGGCGTGTGCAGGTGCCGCCAGCCACGTTGGCCGGGGAGCGGAGCGCTACGGAGGCTCGGTCCTGGCCCTCGGGTGCGACCTGCCCAGAGGCACAGGAGCGTGGGCCACCTCGCTCCTTTTGAAGGCCCACGCCGATGTAGGAGGACGGCTGGGTGTAGATTTGCCCGCTAAGTCTAGCACCCCTCCTCCAAGAGCTCTGATCGTCGCCCCAAATTTGAGCGACCTAGCATTCTCGCTGGTCTCTCGTCGCCATGGCAAAATGACTTGCCAGCCTGGCGTAATGTATCGGTCAGCTTAGTAGGAGAGAGCGTTATCCTTTTTTTTTAAAAAAATTTTTTTTTATTATTTATTTATGATAGTCATACAGAGAGAGAGAGAGAGGCAGAGACACAGGCAGAGGGAGAAGCAGGCTCCATGCACCGGGAGCCCGACGTGGGATTCGATCCTGGGTCTCCAGGATCGCGCCCTGGGCCAAAGGCAGGCGCCAAACCACTGCGCCACCCAGGGATCCCAGAGAGCGTTATCCTAACACGCTGCTTAAGTTTGCTCTTCGGGCTCCCTCATCCCCGTGAAAACCCGTGGGGGCCCGGTGGAGAGGCCTGGGGAGCGGCTTCACAGACAGGTGTTTGATAGGCAGGTGCAGGCAGGACAGCACAGCACCAGGTAGGCAAACTCTTGGCTGCCGTTGAAACGGAGCGGCGTGTGTCCGTATAAACGTGGGCTTGGAACTGAATATCTCGGTGTGTGTGAGCTCTCAGAACTTCCCCTGATTTTCTCTCTCCAGATTCCCTTGACCATCCAGATGCCACCTCTGACCCTGTTGCCTGATGTTTCCATTTAGTTTTGTTTTGAAATTGAGGGAAATGGGTATTCGGGTGAGCCCATGTGCACACTGGGTGGGCGTGCCGAGAGACTTCCAGCTCGTCTGAAGGCGTTCCAGACTTGGGACTCGGAGTTAGACCGTGGGCGTCAGCCTTGTCCCCAGCTGCACACCACCCTCGACCTCCTTCTACCGGTCTCCGGCCAGGCCTTCTTACCAACAAAGGGACATTCCATGGAGTCAAATGGCAGAGACTTGTGCACAATTATCTGGTCAATTGAGGCAAAAGAAAATAATCATTTGTCCAATTGTCCAAATTAGCTCTCTGGACTGTCCTGAATGCTTAGGATAATTGTGTGGGCCTCCACTTCAGCTCCGTAATCTGGCTAAAATGGACCATTTAAATGAGACTCCATTCAATACAATGTACATTTAAATTAGACTTCGTGAAAGTAGACCACTGGGTTTAGTGTTTTCTGTTTGTCAACTCTTATTCTGAAATTGCTTTTAGTTAATCATCCCAATTCTGCCATTAGTAATCACTATTTCTCTCATTTTATAGATGTAATGGAGGCAAAAGGGGCTCTGGTTTGCATCATTTGGTGTCTCGGAGGAAGTGCTGAGGGAATCACGTTTGTTTTTTTTAACTTGGTGTTCCAACTCAGGACCCCATGACCGATCTCCCTTCCCCTTGCTGCTTGGGCAGCGGGACCATCTAACCCCGCTCCCCCACCCCCACCCCAACCCCCGCTTCCCCAAGCTGGGAAACTGAGACCCTCCCGTGGGCCCACCGAGGTCACACGACCCGTATAACTCAGGGTAGGAACCAGAATCTTCAACTTTCTAATTTCCAGACCAGCACTATTGCTGCTTATGCCATTTTAATTGTTCATTTCTTTCCATAAAATTAAATGACCTTCTTCCAGAAAGATTTAGTGGTCAAGATGGGATGTGGTAAAGGCTCCTCAAGGATCTTTTTCCTTATTACAAAGACGAGACCAGACTGAGGCTGGGAGAGATTTGCAAACAGTGGTTGTCATTATCCTTAGTTCAGTTTTTCGTGTAATTGGTGTGAAGAGATTGCTGCTGACTAATCCCGCCACTGAACTCTTGTGACTCTTGGGTGACATGACGCGGCGCGTGTGCATGGATCTGGGTGAGCCCTTGCGGAAGGCATATGTGTACACGGAACGCTTCCCAAGACAGAGGATGTCATTTTAAAGTTGTAAATAATAAAAAATAGGCTGGAGCGCAAACTGATTGTACAATTGCCTGAGCATGTAGCACTTCATTTCCACACTATGCAATGGCTAGAAATTGATTTTTTTTTAAATCCAATTAAGCCTCAAGGTTGGTTATCCATTTAAAAGGTCGGCTGAGTTAAACAATGACAGTACCTTCAGTTCATGCTAATAATTAAATTTACACAGAACTCGAGCACTTCCATCGTGCCTCGCGGAGGCAGACGTCGTGCGTGTTGCACAAAAATGCCCCTCTGAAGTCCCCAGCCGCGGTGCCCGCACGCCAGCCGACCGTGACCCCGGGCCCGGGCAGCCCCCAGGCCGCCCCCAGCCCCGGCGCTTCCTCCCCTCCGGTTCCCAGAGCCCACCCTGGGAAGCCCTGGTCCCCGCTAGGCACGTAACCTCACCTAAAGAGGAAAAAGAGAGTTATTCGTGTGTGTATACCCTTGGGGGGTGGTACACGTGGAAGCACTCGGTTTCACGTGAGTTTATAAGGTGGCAAAGAAATCATGTTTTAAAAATCGTCCTTTACACTGTGTATTGGCCGCGTGTTCCCCACGTGTTCCGAAAAGGACTTCAAAATGTCTTTTTGGGGTTCTCATAGGTGACGTTTAAGTATTTGGATTTAGGAAGATGTCAGGAGAACCAGGAACCCGGTTGGAATGCTTTTTATTCTGTTTGGGTTATAAGTTCAGTCCAGTTTTGTAAATCACTGAGCCAGGGATAAGAGATCTTATTTCCAATCTAGCATTTTAACCTGCATTGTAGCATAGGTACGGTTGCTCCAATCCAGTGCTTTCCATCCATAACTATGAACCAGCCTGAGAGATGGAACCTTCTAGAATTAGTGAGGAAAAAAAATATAAATAGATACATAGATAAATATGTATACATATATTATATGTATATGTTGAATTTCCTTCTTGGGGCCCTTAAGAAAAACTAACAATTCCTGCTTAGCTTTTCTGCCCCCCACCCTTTGCTCATGCTGCTCAGCTGCCCCGAGCCTCGGCAACAGATTTGTGACTGTTTTTTTGTTTGTTTGTTTGTTTTTGCTGTGTAAAAGATCCGCACTGACGTGATGCAGACAGACGGGTTGCTTTCCACGAGGGTGTTTCTGGAGGAAAAAAAAAAATGTGCTTCGGGTTTTTTGAAGATTGACTCTTCTTTTTTGACGCACTAGAGAAACAGACAGCTTAAAAGGATCCTGTAGGTGAAGGTTTTCCTAAAGAAAAGACTTCTCTCGATCAAAATAAACATTTGCCCCCCTCCTGCTGCCTTTCCACACACCTGCATTTCCATATGCTGAGTCGCCTCAAGGAACGCAGAGCCACCTTTGGTGGGTTAATGACCTCTCTCCCTGCCTGCACCCGCCCCCCCATCCCAAGGCCCCAGGTCTCCCACATGCCCTTGAAAACTTCTGCAGCTACAAAAATAATTTTGCTGCTGTTCAGAAGTAAATAAGAATTTGGTCCCCGAGACAGGAGGGTTATTACTGTCCGACACGGTGGCCTTCCTGGGAGGATAATTTAGACCGAGGGAACAGCGGGGGACTGCCCAGAGCAACTAGCTCAGCCCCTCATTTTATCGTAAAGTCCTAAAAACTGATGTGGGAAGGAACGCTTTTTGTTGTTAATAAGTGGTTCCTCCAGTACATTTTTATTAACACCATTCTCTCATCGCGCTGATATCAGAAGGTAAAAAGCGCTTTAGATGAAATCACAGAATGTGATTTTCAAGCAAAGTGCAAAAGATTACATGCAACGTGCTGTCTTTTGTATAGATCCGTGAATGCGCATAAGCGGGTTTTTTTTTCTTTCCAAAAAGAACCAGGAAAGATAAACCAAAACCTGATAAAAATGGTTACCTCTAGGGGGATGAGTGGGAAAGGAGTGCAAGGGATGGGGGACTTCTGTGAGCTTTCCCTTCCTGCAGTTTCCACTTTTGAGCTACATAAACGTACAAATTCAGAAAAGAAAATGTAAAAAAAAAGAAAGAAAGAAAGAAAGAAAGAAAGAAGAAAGAAAGAAAGAAAGAAAGAAAGAAAGAAAGAAAGAAAGAAGAAAGAAAACATCAAACCCTCCGGTTCAGTACAGACAGAAACCTAGGAATCTAGATAGCTGTCAGACGGACAGACCACACAAGAGCCGAGTAAATGTTGACTATGCCAGTGGGATCAGTCCCAGAACACCCCCGACCTCAAGGTAGTGGGTTTGTTGTGGGGAGTGCCGTGGGAAAGACCACCCGAGTGTCCGTGGACGGTGCTGGGAGCTCCGGTTCTCACTGGGGGGAGGGAAGCACTGAGGCGGGGGAGGGCACAGGAGGAAGAGCCTGTAACCAACCCGGGCTTCAAATCCGAGGAATCAGATTCCCCTAAAAGGATCAGAAGCCAAGCAAAGGAGCAGTGAGCACGCTCCACACACCCAACTGGATTTCCAGATGGAAATCCAAACCGCCATCCCCCGCGATCGCCAGGAGACAGGGCTCCAGGGAGGCCCAGCCGACTCGATTTGGGGCGAGGAAGGAGCAGTGTGAGCCTGGGATCATCTTCCTGTTCCAAGGAGGACAGGAGTCCTCGGAGACTGATAGGAACAAGTGAAAAAAGACGCGAGTGCCCGCCTGATGGGGCCCTGGCTGGCCTGATGGGCCAGTGACCGTGAAAGATCCAGACATAGGGACAGAACCTGGGCAAGGCCGGCCCCGGAGCCCGCAGCCACCGCCCCGTGACACAGGCCCGGTTTCGGGTTAATCCCCCGTTGCCACCATCTTGAAGTTTCTCTCTTGAAAAAGAGGCCCTGCGATTTCTTTTTTTGCACTGGCCCCCAGATGATGGGAGCTGGGCCTGGGGATGAGGGGAAGGAGGGAGGTCTCCACTCGAGACTTCCAGGTGGGGAGCACGGAAGGGAGGATCCAGCTAGAAAATCCCCCTGTTGCAACCAGACCTTGATTCAGGCAGAGATCAACAGGCAGAGATCAGATGGAAGCTTCTGGGGGAGAGGTCACGAGACGACACTCTGCACGGCCTCAGAGTCTCCTTGCATTTTGAAGAGGACGCCGAGCTGAATGCTCTGAATAACGCAGAGGGAAACGGGCCTTTACGGGCAGGGATCTGGCCGGCCCCCGTGAGCCAACAGCCCACCTTGGCGGGTGACGGGAGACGTGGGTCGTGAGGCTCCCGACGAGGTCCAGGGGCAGCCACGAGGTGTTGCACCCGAACTGAATCATAAGGAAATGATCCAGCAAATCCAGACTGTGGGACCTTCTCCACCACATGTCAATGTCAGGAAGGACAAAGGCAGGGATTGTTCTGGATTCAGGGAGACCGAGAGAATTGACAACCAGGCGGAACGCCTGGTCCTGATTTAGGTTCTGGATTTTGAAAAGGCAGTGAAGGACGTTTTGGGGACAATTAAACAAATTTCACTGTGGACTGTGTATTCTATAATAGCATTGTTTCGATGCTAATTCTCCATGGGTCTGATCAGGATATTGTGATTATGTGGGCTAGTGTCTTTGTTCCTAAAAGAGAGTCTCACACTGAGGTATTTAAGCTTAAGTGTAGGTAACTAACTTTAAATAGTGCAGAAAATAATACATGTACACACACACACACACACACACACACACACATCTGATCTAGGTAAAGGGTATACAAGTATTCATTGTGGTGATTTTTCAACATTTCCATACTTTTTTAAAAAAGATTTAATTTATTAGAGAGAGTGTGCATGAGTGGGGTGAGGGCTAGAAGAAGAAGCAGACTCCCCACTGAGCGGGGAGCCCGATCTGGGATTCCATCCCGGAACTCCAGGATCACGACCTGAGCCAAAGGCAGACGCTTGACCCATTGAGCCACCCAGGCGCCCTCAACGCTTCCATAAGTTAATGCATTGCTGAAAAAAGTTTCTAGAGAAATGTGATTTTCACGGCAGTTAGGTTCCTTTTCAACCCTTCAGGGAACGTTTAGCACGAATCTTCTGGGTGGCACACCTGACAATTTACAGAGTGTAACTGAGGCAGGCAAGGCAGGCACTCGCTGACGTGCAGCGTGGTGGTGAGGGAAGGCGCAGACGTCCACACCCCAGGCCACATCCCAGAAGGAAGTCGTGCAGGTGTTCCATCCTCAACCCTAGGCCAGCTGCTCCAAGGAGGGAGGTCATGGAGCTGAGCCTGCCTCTGGTCCCTCTGGCATGTGCAGCAGCGGCTCGCCATCCACCAGGAATGAACCTTACCTGGGGTCCATGTTAGTCTTTTTTTTTTTTTTTAAAGAATTTATTTATTTATTCATGAGAGACAGACAGAGAGAGAGAGAGGCAGAGACACAGGCAGAGGGAGAAGAGGACTCCCTGCAGGGAGCCCGATGCGGGACTCGATCCCAGGACCCCAGGATCACGCCCTGGGCTGAAGGCAGCGCTACACCGCTGAGCCACCGGGGCTGCCGAGTCCATGTTAGTCTTGACGGAGGCACTTCCCCTGGCTTTGTCACCCACGAGGTCAAATTCAAACTCCGTGGCTCAGCGCACTTCTCATGAGCACTTTACGTGTGCGCACACGAGCTTGTGATGGGTCCAAGGGGACCAGGCCCTTTAGTATTGTGAGCCCTTGCGTGGACAACTCCCTTGTTGGGGATCGGACTGCCTGGGACACCTGGACTCGTCCTTGGATCGCTCATCCAAGCTCACTCTTCTCCCCGGGACTGGACTGCTGGGTTTTACTGCTATACTTGCTCCCCTGGCTGTGCACGCACCAGTGGATCCCCACAGCCTGACCTGGCCTAGAGCCCTTGGGAACTGATATTCAACAAAAATATATTGAATAAAGGAATGAGTGAAAATACCAGAAGGCAGCAGCAAGTGCTCCAAGGGGATGAGTGTCTCTCACATCAGAATAATGGAATCTGAGAATCTCGAGGCAATCAGCCCGAGCAGGCATTAGAGGAGATTTTTCTCCCGGCGCGAAATTAATACATAAACGCGCACTTCGTACACCCAGGGCCATCTTACATGATAGGATCTCAGAAATGTGTTCTAGAACGTGAACTGTACCAAAAGCTTCCTGATAAGTCCTGGGGACTTCATTCTGATTCCGTGCAGTTGAAGCCTTGTTTCCTCAACTGCTAAGTCTCAACGCCCGGTTGAATTCGGAACGAGTCGCACCTCATCAAAAACATGAGTTACTTCTTGGGTTGCGTTAAAGATCTGGTGAGTTGTTTTGAATTTTCACTTTTTAAAGAAAATTAAATGGAGGTGGATTTTTCATTGACAGTGAAATATATACCAAGCCGCGGATTAATACCTTCATAAAAATTTATCTAAACAAAGTGCTGCCTGTCTTATTTATGTTGAAGTCTGGAAAGTCTGCAGTGCAAAGGGGAAAGTGCTTTCCTGGAATATATTTGTATCTGTCACAAGCTACATCTTGAGGAAATTGGCAGGCATTTGAAGTGAAATAATTCCCTAGCTTTCTGTTTAGTTTGGATTTCTTCAACCCGGCAGGGGGGTGGGGAGGGAGGGTGGTGCTTAGACCCAAAATCAGGATTATCTGCTTCTAACAAGCATCTCACATTTTCCTTTGCTTTGTGTATCGTAAGTGTTCGAGAAATGCTGGTTGAACTGAGTCATCTCGTTCATCCTTCCGTGGGGTCGCTGGGGTTATTCTTACATATGGAAGAATTATAAAAGGAAAATCTCCAGAATGATCTCTCCACCAACAGTTTCTCTCCCCCTCCAACTCCCTGTACGCCACACTGCCAGACCTGGCTTGCCAAGACACGTCTTGGATCCTTCCCTAGCGTGCACGAGTCTGTGGAGTGAATCCCCGGTTTGCAACCACAGCCCACTCCTTCTCTGTTCTCTGGGAAGAGAACCGCGGGGCCGGTGTCCCGAAGCCATGCACAGGGTATCCAGAGCTATCAAAACAAAAATAAATCTGTTTTGCATTCAGAAATTCATAAAGCAAGTAAAAGCAACTCCATTTTCTGTTTGAAACATTCAGTGTATTGCATCCAAAATTAGGCTTAACCCCGCATTCCTACCCACGGGATTCAGAGCCGCGTGGGCACTGTGGGTCTCCGCTGTCTTTCCAGGCTTTTCCCCCTTCCCCATATGCCTTCCCCCGCCCCGTTTGTCTGAGGGGGGTTCTGGTTTACCCATCGGGGCTGAGCTCACCCTCCGAGAAGATCCCCCGCGGCCTGGCCCCTCCGCCGCAGTGCTCTGTGCCTGTCTGCAGCGTATTTGCAAACAGAAGAAAGAGTGATAGATCTTCGTGCATGCTCTTCATACCCTTTACAAATGTGTGAAAACATTCAGCTGCTGTAAAAATCTTTTGAGGAAAATAAGATCCAATTAGCGTCGACTTTCCTGTTGGAAAAGCAGTGGGTTTCGAAGGAATTCCTTTCACTCATTCAACAACTGCGTTTTTGGCACCTGCCCTGTGCTAGGCCCTGGAGAAGAAAGGAGACACGAGCCCTGCCTTCAGAATGCGGAGGCTCTCCGGTCTCCGGGGATGTTTTCCACCATCTACCGGGCACCAGGGACCCTGGCTCAGAACCGAGGGGGACACACAGGGCAGCTGCCGGGGCAGATGACTCTGTGGCTCAAGGGTGGGTTGCGAGTCAGGGAGTGGGGGAGACGTGCCAGGAAGTAGGGGCCGAAAGCCTTGGAGGCCATGCTCGGGAGTTGGCTTTGCTATTTTTTTTTTAAGGTTGATAATGAAAAAGAAACTCAAAAGGAGAAGAGTGGCACGTGGAGATAACGGAGAGGGGTACCAGCAGGCCCTTGAGCAGTCAGGATGTGGGCAGGATCTTTATTTTTAAACCAGTCCCGGTGGAGCTTCCTCAGCTAGGCCGTCACTCCCTGAACCATGCATCTGAGTTACAGCGGGAGCCGGGACCCTCACCAGCGGCACACCCGCCGCCCAGCAGGTGCCCCCTCGCCCCTTACCCAGGGCCCCACTGCCACCCACCACACGCCCCCGACACCCTCCCTCCGGGTACCCTCCTTGACGAGCCTTCCCTCGGTGAGAGTGGCTCCAGTGCTGCCCCCTCCTCTGGCTCTTGTCTCCTCCTCCCTCCCCAGGCAGGGCGGGGGGGGGGGGTGCTCCAGGGGGCAGCTTGGCGGAGGGGTGGGCGGGAGCAGGGCCCTCCACCAGCCGGGCCGATGCCCGAGCTTCTCGTCGGCCGTCCCAGAAGCAGTAACCTGGGTGGAAACCCACCTCCTGACCCCCGACTCACGTCCAGGACGGTGCCTGCAAAATAGTGGGGGGCCGATCAATGTCAAGGAGCCCATTAAATGAGGAGAGGGGACCTGCCCGCACCGCCGGGCCAGCCAGGCCCAGGGGCCTAAGGCAGGGGCTGGCACGGGTCCAAGGCATCACGGAGCCGATCCAAACCCGGGAGGCGGTGCCGGTGTGGTAAGGCCCGGCCCTGCCAGCGCAGGGGGCCACCCAGGTCCACCGGGCGAAGCTGGGCCTGCAGGGTGCCCGGCGGGAGCTGCCGGGGCGGACTTCGGGTTGGGCCTGGGTCTGCTGACGACCTGCCGGAGGTCAGGGCCACCGGGCCGCTTCCCGGAAAGGCGGCCTGGAGAGCTCTGTTTGCTCCCGGGGCCGGCGGGACCCAGCCGGGATCTGCGGGGCCTGCGGCCTGCCGGGGCCTGCAGCCAGCCGGGGCCTGCAGCCAGCCGGGGCCTGGCCGGGCCTGCGCGCCTGGGGCCTGCCGTGGCGGGCGGGGCCGGGCCGCGGTCGGGCCGCGGTCGGGGCCGCCCGGCGCTCCGGGTCCGGTGGCGCCGGGGGTCGGGGCGGCCGCTCCGCCCCGCCGGCCCGGCGCCCCCTCGCGCCCCCTCGCGCCCCCTCGCGCCCCTCGCGCCCCTCGCGCCCGGCGGGCCCTGCACGTCTCGCGAGCGGCCCGGAGCGGCGGGGGAGGCGGGGCCGGGGCGGCCGGGCAGGGCCGGGGCGGCGCCGGGGCCGGGCCGGAGCGGAGCCCGAGCGGAGCGGGGCGGCGGCGGCGGGCGGCGGGCGGGCGGGGGGGGGCGCGGGCCGGCGAAGATGGCGAACGTGGGGCTGCAGTTCCAGGCGAGCGCGGGGGACGCCGACCCGCAGAGCCGCCCGCTGCTGCTGCTCGGGCAGTTGCATCACCTGCACCGCGTGCCCTGGAGCCACGTCCGCGGGAAGCTGCAGCCCCGGGTCACCGAGGAGGTGAGCGGGCCGCGCGGCGCCCAGGCCCCCGCCCCCTGCCCTCGAGGGCCCCGCCGCCCCGCGGGGAGCCGCCGAGCTCCGGAAGCCGCCCCGGGGCACCTGGCCCCTGGCCGGCCGGCGGGCCGGGACCGCAGCAGCGTTTGAGGCCGCCGCCCGGCCGCCCCATGCCCAGGGCCTCGGCCCACGCGGGCGGGGAGGTGCCCAGTGAGCGGCCTCGTGCAGGGCCCGGCGCCCCGCATGCGCCCGGTGAAGGGCCCGTGTCTTGTCTGCCCCCTGCAGCTCTGGCAGGCCGCCCTAAGCACGCTCAACCCCAACCCCACGGACAGCTGTCCCCTCTACCTGAACTACGCCACCGTGGCCGCCCTGCCCTCCAGGGTCAGCCGGCACAACAGCCCCTCGGCTGCCCACTTCGTCACCCGGCTCGTGCGGACCTGCCTGCCCCCCGGGACCCATCGGTGCATTCTGGTGAGTGCCCGGGGCCGCCCTGCCGCCGCTGGGGAGCCCCCCAGCCCGCCGCTCCGGAGCTCAGCCCCCCGCGGGGCCGGGCACCCGGGCTCTCGGGCCCTCCGGGGAGGCCGTGCGGCCCCAACCCAGGACGCGGCACCCCTGCTTACAGACGGGGACGCTGAGGTCAGAGACACCAGGCCATTTACCCCAGATCAGCTTTGGCGGCAGACCTGAGACCCAGACCCGGACTTCCCGCGCCCACGCCCCTCCACGTGGTACTTCCCGTCTTGGGGGCAGTCCACGGCCCGGGCCCACGTTTGCCTTCTCCCGCGGGGAGACGGCGGCCCCGGGAAGGCCCCGCGCAGCGGCTCTGCTGCCCCTGCCCCGCCCGGACTGTCCCCACTGAGGCCACTTCGCAGGGCGGCAGCGGGGGGGGGGCTCCCAGGCTCCCCAGGCCTCCCCACTCCCCCGGTCACGGCCGCCTCTCTGTGCCGCAGATGGTGTGTGAGCGCTCGGACGCCTTCGCCTCCGCCTGCGCCCTGGCCCGGGCCTTCCCGCTCTTCACCCACCGCTCCGGGGCTTCGCGCCGCTCGGAGAAGAAGACGGTGACGGTAGAGTTTTTCCTGGTGGGACAAGACAACGGGCCGGTGGAGGTGTCCACTCTGCAAGTGGGTGTCTGCAAGCTCACGCCGCGTCCCCGCGCCAGCTGGGGCGGCTGGAAGGGGAGCCGGGGAGCCCGGGCTGTGCCCTCCCAGGGAGGACGGGCTGGCGGTGCTGTGGCATCCCCGAGGAGGCCCCGGAGGCCTTTCCAGACCCGGGCCGGGCCCTGGGCAGGACCGCAGGGCCTTAGACCAAGGAGCTCCCGAGCACCTGCCCCGCGCCAAGCACGCTGCTGCTTATCGGAGCATCCTGCCGGCGCGGGGACCACGGTTCCCTCTGCGGCGCACTTTGACATGTGTTACTTCACTGGATCTTCCTTTTGAGGCCAGCAGGGCGGGGAGGGATTCCGGGTTAGAAGTCCCGGTGTGGGCCCAACATCGGGTGCCTTCCTGGTGGCGACTCTCCCAGACCCCGCGGCCGGGGCCCCACCCTCCCGGCCCGACCGGCTGCCCTTCCCACCCCACCCCGCGCTGCTGTCCCGCGGCACCCCTCACCCGCCGCCTCCTCCGCCTGGATTCTTTGCTCTAGCAGGAGAGGACACGCTTCCGTGTCTACCTTCTTGCAACAGCTCCTTTTCTTTTCTTCCACTGATCTCCAAACTCTGAAAAAACATGGTCTAATTGCTTTGCCTGTCTTACCTCCCCTTTCCCCCCTTAGCCCACCAAAATCGAGTTTCCACCCCACTTCCTGACATTGTTTTAAGGGCCCTGTCTGCTGGACGTGAACATTTGTCATCCCTCCTTGCAGGGCCTGCCCCCCGCACGCCCCCTGGGAGTCGTGCCTCCTTCCCATGCCCCCTCCAGCCTGCCGCCTTTCCCGAGCAGTCTGGCATTCCCGGCTCACTTCCTCTTCTCTGGGTTCTTGGAGGGCCTTGGGGCTCCATCCCAACTACGGGCGCCGACGACCACCCCTGCCCTCTAGCTGCAGGGAATTCCTTTTGAGTTCTGGGCCATGACCCTGCAGACCCCGGGGCCCGGGGCCTCTCCAGGCTCCATCCTCCTTAGCTTCCCTCTCCAAGCCCCTCCTGCTCCAGGCCTGCCTGGCCTCCATCCGGCTTCTGTCCTTCCAGGGGGAGCTGGCCATGGGCTGACACGGCTTCCCTCGGGGTTGGGCCCTCTACCCACTGGGTGCCATCCCACCTGATGTGACACATCTTTGCTTAGCTTCTGTGGCCTGCACTGGGACAGGAGCTTCCGGGGACAAGGACCCAGTGTGTGGCCCCAGCGTTGGCCCACCGTGTGACGAGGGCCGGTGGGTCGGTGGATCTCCTTGTCCCCCACAGCCAGTGCATTCTGCTTGGGTGCCGCCACGGCCTGGGAGAGCCCCCACCCGCACCCCCCACAGGCCCCGCTGGTCTCACTGCCTCCAGGTGCCCTCCCTCCACTTCCCCTCCCACCGCCGCTCTTCGCTGGCGTACACGCGGGCGGTCGCTTGGTCCTCGGAGATGGGACCTGCTGTTCCTCCCATCGTAGGGCTCAGCAGACAGAGGTGTTGGTGACTGAGCGGGCCCATGCCAGCCAGAGGCCGAGCCAGGTCTTAACGGCGCCCACCACCTGCCAGCCTGCTCTCCTGTCTGTCTCGGAACATGGGCCACCCTGTGTAGCCTTTTCCATATTCTGGGGGCCTCCTCCCCCCGGGTCCCTATGGTCTCTCATACCCTCCTGCTCTGGAGTGTTTGATGGACTGATGTGTTGTGATTCTCAGCTGGACTGGAGAACCTTAGACATCTTTGAATTCTCCGAGTCTCGTGTGCAGCCTGGCATGCAGTAGGTGCTCATAAAAACGTGAACGGAATGAATGAATGAATGAATGAATGAGTGATCGACCCTGGGATATGATGAGGCACAAGCTCTTCCCCAAGGCCCTGAGGCTGCGCGGTGGCAGAGGGTCCCCGGGAGCCTCCCTGGCCGCCCCCAGCCTCCCCCGCAGGTGCCGGCCACGCTCTGGCCCGGCCGCGCTGCCTCGGGAGCTCTGAGCCCACGGAGGGCCTCCTTAGAGACGAGCCTTAGGGCACTGACGCACTTCCAGACAGCCACGGGCTGCGTCACAGATGAGCCACGGTCTCTGCGACGCCCACAGACAGAGACCCTCGGCCTCCCAGAGGAGAGCCCGCTGGCAGGCGGCGGAGACCACACGGTCACATCTCATATCCGAGCTGTCAAGTCCTGTGTCTCTGCCTTTGAGGCTTTGGGGTTTAATTACCTCGGGAGGGCAGAAGCTCTCGGAGCAATCCTGCCGGGCCTGGGAGGTGGCCGGGCTGCCGCAGAGGACAGGGCGCCGGGTGCCGGGAAGGCGACGATGCCCACGCCGTCGGCGCCTCCGCTCACCTGCGTGGCTCTGCCCTCTGGATGCTGCGTCTTCCCTGCGCTGGGAGAGGCGGCCGGCGCGCCCCGTGTCCGAAGCTGGGGGTGGGGGCAGGCATCGGGGTGCGGACGGGGCGCCGTGGGCAGCAGCTGGGCGGAGACGAGCGAGAGGGCCAAGAACCTCCAGGAGCGGCTTTTGCCGAAGCAGAAGCAGGACGGAGGTTCTTTGCAGAAAGTGGGGGCGGGGGGCCGGGGAGGACAGCCGCGGGGGGTGTCCTGTGTGGCCCCCATGCTGGAGCACATATGTCCGTCTCCAGGGCTGGGTGCAGGACAGGGTCGGGTCCCTGTCCCCTTCCAGGCTCTGGGCCAGCGTGCGAGCTGCACAAGGGCAGAGAGTCTGTGACACTCCCACAGGAGAAAAATGCTACCCCCTGGCCAGAGGGCCACAAGGGGGACCAGCGGGTCCAGGGGCACAGGACGAAGAGAACGTTTACTCCTTTGGGAGGAAGCTTCCAGAAGGCATGGCCTTTAAGAGCCACCAAGGGTGGCTAGGATCTTGACAAGAGGCGAAGGGAGGGCACATGGGTCAGCTGGGGCGGCCACAGCAAAACACTGCAGATGGGGTGGCTTCACCGACAAACTTTTATTTTGCACAGTTCTGGAGGCTGGACGTCTGGGATCAGGGTGGGCTCTGATGAGGATCCCTTCCTGGTTTGCAGGGTGGCCTTCCGGCTGTGCCCCCCCTCTTCCTATGAGGATGCTAATCCCACCATGGGCCCCACCCTCCATCACATCGGGGTTTAGGGCTCCGACATATGAGTTGGGGGGCGGTGCAGGCATTCAGCCCATAGCAAAGGACAGCACCTCCCCTGAGAGAGTTCGTGGCATCTAGGGGAGAAAGGGAAGCCCGAGGTGGAAGCGCACAGCATGCATTCAGGGCCAGGTATGAGGACCACCTGCCACCAGGATGAGCAGAGTGAGCAGCAGGAGAGCCCTGGAAAGGAAGGGGGGCCCCACTTACAGCAGGCGGGGATGCCAGGCCGAAGGATCTTTGTGTAACCTGGAGGCGAGGTGCGGAGCTGTGTTGAACTCTCCGTAGATGGCGGGGTGGGTCACAGGCACCGTGGCTCTGGTTTCCCCCTGACCTGCCCCTCAATAACCCATCAGCAGCCCCGAAACCTCCCCACAGTGGCATGTGCTGCCGATGCCTTTGGTCCCCGGGGGAATGGACAGGGAGGGACAGCTCTTCCTCCTTGGTCCTAGGTCCCCAGTGATGCCTCTGGTTTCTTCCCCCCCAGTGCTTAACAAACGCCACGGAAGGCGTGCGGCTGGCTGCCCGGATCGTGGACACTCCTTGCAATGAGATGAACACAGACACCTTCCTCGAGGTTCGTTGCCCCAGGGACTCATAGGGTGGGACCAGGGTGGGAGAGGCGGTGGGAGAGCCCCTGGAAGTCAGAGGGCACCGGGGACACCCGGGGCTGCTGCGGGCAGGGTCCTGCTGTCCACTCAGCTGCGAGGGGCCCCCCGGCCTCTGCTGAGGGTGGAGGGGGGACAGAGCCTCCTCCCCAAGGCCTCTCTGCAGGCCTGCAGCCATGATCTGCAGGAAATTGTAGTTTGGAGGGTGAACCTTCTGTCCTGGATTTCATCGTGCTCAAAGCTGAGAGACATGAGGCCCTGGCTTCTGAGCCCACTCCTCTCCGCCACACAGGCGTCGGCTCATCCCTGGCCCAGAGCCTCAGCCTTGCCTTGATTTAAGCCATCTTCACGTGTCTTTTGTGTTGTTTTTTCCATGAATGTGTCCAGGAGATTAAGAAAGTTGGAAAAGATCTGGGGATCACCCCAACTATCATCCGGGACGAGGAGCTGAAAACCAGAGGATTTGGAGGTGGGTCGGGCTAGGCCTTGTGGGCCGTGGCCTGGGGCTGGTCCTGGGTGCTGGGGGTGGCAGGGTGGCAGTGGGTCACATGCTGTGTTGCCTCAGGCTTCCCTTGAAAGGAGCCAGCCTGTGTCCAACCCCAAGGCCAGACCTTGGGAAGCAGACCATCTCTAGGGGAGAAAGGAGGCACTGATTCAGATTCTGGAAGCTGCCGTGTCCAAGTCCTTCTCCGGCCCACTCCCTGTCCGCAAGGGCTGTTGTCCTGGCTCGCTGGGCCAACTCAGCGGGACCTTTCTGCTCCTTGATTACACAAGCCCACGTTCACATCAGGGCCTCATCATTACAGTTCCCTTTCCCTGGAGTCACTTCCTGAGATACTTTCACAGCGGGGCCATCTCATCCTGTATGTCTCGGGTCGAAGCCACCTCCTCAGAGGGCCTTTCCTGTTGACCAGGCCCATCCTCCCTGCCCCCCCCAGGCACTGGAGGTATGGTGACAAGTAGGATAAGGCACTTTCAGTCCTGCTGGGGTGGTCACCGTATTCCTTATCCATGGCTGCCCATGGGTGCTGGGGGCCCAGTGCTTGGGCAGGTCCAGGGGCGGGGAGGGCTCAGGGTGGCCTCGTTACTCTCAGAGGCGCCAGAGGAACTTACTCCAGAAGGAAGTGACTGAAGGCAACACACAGTCCCGTGTGAGGGGTATCGGGCATGGCCAGGCTGGGTCCTGGGCCTGGGTTCTCTCCCAGGTGGAGAACGATGTGTTGATCAGGTCAGCTGTCATGTGAAGGCTCGACTGGGGCTGGTGATACGGTCCCAGCCAGTCTCACTCACAGTGTTGTCACCAGGCCTTGGGGCCATGCTGGCCGTTCCTTGTCATGTGGGCCTCTCCGTGAGCAGCTCACAGGTAGCCGCCACTTCGCTCGAAGCAAGGTTTCTGGGTGAGGAAGAGAGGAAGAGTGAGCAAGCAAGAGGGAGGCAAGGTCTTTGTTTGCAAACTAATCTTGGAAGTAGGAGCTCAGCACTTCTAACATGTCGGGAAGTGAGACCTAAGGTTCCATCCACACTTGGGGAGAAGGGATCCACGTGTTCCAGAAGACGCAGAGGCGGGGATCGGTGGGGACTCTCCTAGAGGACCTGTGCCAAGGATCATGTAAGGAACACGTGGAGGGACAGGCTACTCGCGTCAGGGAAATCTTCACAGAGGACATGGCGTTGGCAGCGGGTCTTGCAGGATGTACGGGAGTCTGTCGGGCGGCCGTTATCGGTTCTCATCCTGATTTTCGTGATTCTTCATTTCGGTTACTGGGGGACCTTGAGGCATGGTCTCTGCCCACAAGAGGCTTTCTTGAGAAGATGGGGCCCATGAACCCAACAAGGCAGTGGGGCAAGGCAGTGGGGGAGCGGGCTCGGAAAGGGGGGTGCGGCTCTGAGTGCATGGAGGGCTCCGGGAGGGGAAAACGAGCGTGGGCTGGAGTGGCCTTGAAGCATTATCCAAAAATCATTTCATTCTGCAATCCTGTTCATTTCTTTCTGGGAATGATACAGTTTTGTTTTGTTTTGTTTTTCTCAGCGGGTTTTCTTGCTTAACGATACTTCGCATAGAATTCGTTCGCAGTCCCAGAGCATTGGAACTGATTTGCATTCCCCGATCCCACGCTGGCCAGGGGGCAGGAGAGGGAGCAGGGAGCTCGGGCTTGGGCTGCACACTCTCCAGGAGAAATATTCACACACCAGTGGATATTTTGGGGGTAGGGGGAGAGCTGTTGGTTCCGGGGGGCTGCTGGGGGTTCTCCGCTCAGTTCATCCTGAGTCCAACTGACCCTCCCCCTGTGCTTTCTGTAGGCATCTATGGTGTTGGCAAAGCTGCCCTCCACCCCCCCGCCCTGGCCGTCCTCAGCCACACCCCAGAAGGAGCCACCCAGACCATTGCATGGGTGGGCAAAGGGATCGTCTATGACACCGGGGGTCTCAGCATCAAAGGGAAGGTGAGGTGCTGGGGGCCCAGTGCTTGGGCAGGTCCAGGGGCAGGGAGGGCTCAGGGTGGCCTTGTTACTCTCAGAGGCGCCAGAGGAAGACAGCGAGCAAATTTTCTGGGACCTTGGCATTGGGGCGTGCCTCCGGGCAGTCAGGTTCAGGAGAGTCAGCAGGGCTGATCCCGCTTCCCACGGGGAGACAGTTTTGTGTCCACACTCCACGCAGGGGTCTGGGAACAAAGAGTTTGGACAGGATCCAGAGAAAAGCCACAGTCAGGATTAAAAGACTGGAAAACAAGCCTACCGAGGCAAGGTTTAGGGAATCGGTGGTCCTGTCTGAAGAGAAGGCTGCGGGTGGTGCCCACTGTCCCCACAACCGTTGGGGTTTGCAAGGACAGAAAGCTTGGCGCGGTGTGCACGAGCCAGCCTGGCGAGCAGGCTGCCCCGTGAAGGCCGAGGGCCGTGGGCCCACACGCAAGCCGCCCGCCCGTGTTCCCAGGAGGCGCGGCCACAGGGGTCTCTCCTATGGAGCCTCTAGGTCCAGTCGTGTCGGGAGGCTGGGCCCCCACGGACCCTGGCTGCGGCTGCACCTGCCCGCCTCCATGCCCGGCACATTCGGGCCTGCTGTGCGTCGGGAGCCAAGGTGGCACCAGGAAGGGGAGGAGGGACACGTCTTCATCTGCTCATGTCACACACTCGGGTTGAGCAACTGCCGGGCACCGGGCCCGGCCTGGGCTCTGTGGTGCCAGGACCCGGAAGGCCCGAGGAGGAGCAGACGTGTGAAATCCATGTCCCTGGAGACCTGGGAGAAGAGGGGCAGCCTTCCCAGAGAGAAAGCTCTAGAAGAGAGAGGACAAGCCAAGCTCACATCGAGGGCTGGCAGCCCGCGTGCTCACAGATGTGTCCTGTTGGCCCCAGGGCTGGTCTATAATCTGAATTACTTACCAATATTTTAAAAACAGGAACAATGCTCACAGAAGACTGGCTGTCTGACCTTCTGGAAACTCAGGGTATCTGGCGGCAGCCCGTGGGAGCTGAGAGGCGCCGCCCCACGGACGCAGCCCGCACGGTCTGGCTCGCTGCGGTTCTAGCACTTTCTGACCTGAACCGCAGTGTCAGTCGCTATTTGAGGGAGAGATTGTGTGCGACCATTTGCACCATTAGCCGAGTGTGTTTGGTGCCTAGAGTGGATGTTCTTTTGTTTAACGTCCCTCCCCCCCCGTAAGCAATTAGTCTTTTCAGGACTAATCAGGAAATGATCCGATAATAAAGGTGTAAAGAAGCAAACACCAATAGTGAATTCACCCTTGTTGAATTCCATACATATTATCATGCCAATAAAAAATTAAAATAACTATCACAAGGACTCCTGACTGGCTCGGTCAGTGGAGTGTGTGACTTGATCTTGGGGCCGTGAGTTTGAGCCTCATGTTGGGTGGAAAGATGACTTAAAAGCAAAATCTTTAAAATAAATAAGTAGGGGATCCCTGGGTGGCGCCGCGGTTTGGCACCTGCCTTTGGCCCAGGGCACGATCCTGGAGACCCGGGATCGAATCCCACATCAGGCTCCTGGTGCATGGAGCCTGCTTCTCCTTCTGCCTGTGTCTCTGCCTCTCTCTCTCTCTCTCTCTGTATGACTATCATAAATAAATAAAAGTTAAAAATAAATAAATAAATAAATAAAATAAGTAAATGAATATATAAGTATTACAGTGCACATAAAACAGCACCGGGTGGACACTTTTTTTTTGGACACTTTTAAATAATGTTACTGTGATGTTGGGGATGGAAAGAACTTATGCCTCCCTACTGGTCCATTGTGGTAAAACGGATGTTAGCGTTCCAAGTTTCTGTTTTCAGCCCTGTCGCTTCTGCAGATTTGTCACTGACTTTATCAAAACTGATCTTTTCCGCATCTTGACATTCACTACGTGGACAGAGGTACCAGATGTGTCCGTCCGTCTGCACTCGTGGTTGGTCCCACAACCCGATCAGTTTTAATTTTGCAGAGTTTCTATTGCCTGAAGCAGTCAGGACACAGACACCCAGGAGAAGGCTTTCCCATCTGGATCAGTTGGCAGAGGCTGGCATTTCCCGAGAAACGCCAGAGATCCTGATCCCCTCCGTGTCTTCAGCTCTTTGAGCCTGAGTCCAGCGGCCTTCACAGGTCTGTGGAGTACCCATGTGTTAAACCCGAGTCCAGTAGCTCCCGTAGACGGGGGGAAGCTGAGAGTCCCGGCCTCCCCGCACCCGTGCGTTTGCTGGGAGTCCACTGCTAGAGGCAGAAGTGTGGCATCGCAGGCACCGTGGACGTGGCTCCGATTCCATTCCCTGCCAGGAGGAGCCTGTGCCTGCAGGGCCAGCTGGGTACCTGGTGAAGGATATGTAATTAGAACAGCCAAGTTTGAACCTCCTACCTGATTAGAACTCACTCCAGCAGATTTTTCAAGAGAACCATTTTGCCACCAATGACAGCGGCCGACTGACTTTTAGTTGATTTTTTTTTTTTTTTTTACAAAATGTATTTGTATTTAGTTCTCAGACCCTCCACAGACAGTGCGCCCCCTCTAGCTGCACCTGGTCCTGGCAGCCCTCTCTCATCCACGAGGCCACCCCTCTCTCTCTTGCCCTGGAGGCACCTGAGTGCTGGTGGGTAGAATTGTAAGCTCCTTCCTCCTAGGATCCGATGCTTGTTTGGGCTGCTGGCTTGTTGGAGGGCCAGTGTGAGAAGCGGGGGCTCCTGGGAGTTACTCATTTTGCTGTGGGGGGGAGGGCACCCGATCCAGCTGTGGAGGACGAGCCGCCGCTCCATGTCCAAAGATGTCAAAGCCAAACCAGAGTCAATGTGAATGCAGGTCTCACATGTGTTAATCTCAGGACCCCTTCCTCTCTTAAGAAAGCATTGATCCCAAGGAGATTTTTTTTTCATAAGAATGATGTCTATTGATATGTACCATATTAGAAATTAAGACTGGGAAAGATATGTAGTAATTTATTGCAAAACAGCCGTATAAAGCCATTGCACTTTAATGTCAGTAAGACAATTTCATGAAAATTAACTAGATTTTCCAAAACAAAAAGAAGTTCTTGAGAAGAGTGGCATTGTTTTACATTTTGCCAATCTCTCTCGCACATCCGCCTTAATAGGAGAGAGCTGTGATCGTGTATCTGCCTCTGAGTTTAGTCTGTTGTGATATGTTGTCTTAGTCGAAATAAAAGAAAATCTGGCCTCACTCACTTTGTAGTTGGAAAAGGGAGAAATATTTTCGTGCCCTTTACAGATCACGAAGGACATTCTTCTTTGCTATTACACCAAAACTCGACAAGTGCGTAGCTCTGAAAGGCGAGTGGCGTGTGGGCCAGAAACCAACAGTGAATCTGTACGGTTACCCTAGCGTCGAGGGTCTATGTTGAGCTTTGAATACATGATTTCGTAATACGCACGGGTCCTTCAGAAGACGTGGTTCCCGGAGTTCTGTGGAACCTCTGCATTTTGGCCCAACGTGGGATAATTCTTGGAAGTCACGCTTGGTACCACCATCCACCTCATTTTAAAAATTGCTATTAAGAAGCTGTCACGGACGCAGATACAAGTTTTTCAAGATTGCGATTTTTTTGTTTGTTTGCTTGAAAGCTCAAATGTTACCACTGGCACCAGTTACAGCCAGCGGTTCTCCTGAAGGGAGAGGTTCACTTTGCTCTTCTTTGAGGAAACATCAGCTAGATACCCGAGTCCCAATAACCCATCGCGTGGCAGTTGTTGTTTGAAGTAATGACGGTGCTGTGGAGTCCGAGGCTTCCGCTCTACGCACCGGCCAGTGCCCGGGGACAGCAGGGGACGCTGTGTGCGAACCTTCCCCTCCGTCACACACAATATTGAAAACACCTTCGTCCGGCGCTTGAGCTTTCGAACGGTTGGTGATTCTCCTGCTTCAGCCAGGAGACTCCAGTGGGGCCGGCGGTGCTTTATTTCCCTCGAGAGCAGAGGCGAGGCCAGGGACCGTCCCCACCATTGCTCTGCTGCGTCGGGCGGGTGTCAACCCCCTGAAACGGGAGGTGACATCTTCGAGTGACTCCGGAAATCGTGTCTTTCATAAACACAGGAGCAACCTGGGGGGGGGGGGGTGGCGGGGGGCGGTCTGCAAAGCTCACACAGTCAATTGAGTTACATTTGCAGTTTGGCGTTTGTTCTGTCTGGTTGGGAGGCCGCCGGGTGACAGGCGGACACAATTTCAGTGGCCGCCTCGAGCTACTCTGTAGGGGCCGTTTTGCGAGTGGTTTGATTCCAGATCTGAGGCCCCGTTTTTCCATTTAAACAATTCTGTGCTTTCTCGCCGATTAGGTCAAAGAGGCAGCTTATTTTCAATAGTGCTAGCTGGGTCATTTTCACTCGACTTAATTGTAAAAGCAGCTCGGTTTATGTCTAAAAATACTTTCCATTAAAACTTGAGGCTCGTGTAATCCGATAAGGGTTCAAAAAAAATCACTCCGTACATTTCAAACCCAAATCCTGCATCCGATGACCTGTTGTTAATTTAAAGTATGAACTTGTCAATTAGAGCTGGGAACCTATAAAATGTAAAAATGTGTAACCACTCTCAACCGGTTTGTAGAAAATCACAGTTCCCGCTGCGGCGGGAGGGAGCCTGCGCCACTCAGGGCCCTCATTAGACAGCGACAGGGCGGGCGGTGGGGTGGGATGGGGATGCGACAGCGACATTGGGGAAGGATTCACGTGAACCCCGGCGGGTTGTCTGAGGCAGTGACGTCAGGAGCAGAGAGAGCTGAGGCCGAAGGGGTCGCTGAGGCCAGGTGGCGGCAGGTTGCGGGCCCACTCCCCGGGCGGCTGGTGGCCAGGGCAGGGTGGAGTCCTACAGAACGGCCGCCTCGGTGGTGGCGTCAGGGAGGGAGGCCGGGCACAGGGGCAGAGAGGGCCGATGCAGACAGACCCCAGGGGTACTTGGCAGCCCCAGAGACGGGCCAGGGTGGCAGTGTCGTAGGAGCCAGGCCACAGTGCCCCGGGTCCCCATCCCCTCCCACCTCTGGTTCATCAGGTAACCCCCAAAGCTCTGCTCCAGCAAAAAGAGCCCATCGCCTTTGGCCATTCTGTCCCATTGCAACAGCCACTTGACCAGTGGGAGTTTCTTGGGTTCTGTGTGTGCTGTGGGCACCTGGCAGCGGGCCCCGCAGGTCAACATCCACTCACGCTCTTTGTGCCCCTTCCAGACCACCATGCCTGGGATGAAGAGGGACTGCGGGGGTGCCGCGGCCGTCCTGGGGGCCTTCAGAGCTGCCATCAAGCAGGTGAGTGCAGCCCCGCCCTCTGCAGTCCTCACGGAGGGGGGCTCCCTGGTGTGAGCTGTCCACCCTCCTCCCCCAGGTCCCTGCCCAGGTGCTCCTACGACCCCTGGCTCCGTGCTTCTCCCCCACCTCTGCACTGTCACATTGGGCACCCAGGGCTCCCAGAGCTGCCTGCCTGTCACCAGGGCTGCACTACCTGAGTGTCACCTCTCCTGGGGGTGTCACCTCTCCTGAAAGTAGCACCTCTTCTTGAGTGGCCAGGTCTGTCCTGGCATCTGGACGGGCTGTCTGGGAAGTGCCCCAGCACGTAGAATGCTCAGGGCTCGGACTCCCTGTTCATAGGGAGCCACTTGGCAGTTAGCACGGCTTCATCAGCTGGTGGCCTCGAATGGTCTCAGGACTCCAAGGGTGCTGCAGCGGGGTGCTGAGGGTCCCCTACCCCCCAAAGGCCACGGCCTAGAGGCTCCACTCTTAACTCCAAATTCTGTAGGCCTTGATGTGAGCCACAAAGTAAATAATGGTGGCGATGGCTTATAACTTAAACTAAGAACCTGTACATCCCTAAGTAAGAACCAAGCATCGAATGAATAAGTAGGGGAGGGAGCGCTGTTTCTCGAGAGCCCCCTACCCTTGCCCGCTGCAGAGGAGGGATGGAAGCAGCAGGTCGCTGCGGGGCAGGCAGCACTGTGACTACTGCCTCGGGTGAGAGCGAGCACCGTGCTAGAACCCGAGTGGGGCAGTGCCTGGGAGCAGGCGAAGGACTGCACCTGTGGCGTTAGGGGTACCTGCGGCAGGGAATGCCGCCGTGTCTGGCAGAGCTGTCTGTAAGGCTGGAGGGGCAAGAGGGGGCCTGGCGTGCCTGGTGCCCAGAGGAGACGCGTCCCGGTTAAGTGCTGGTGTCTGGGAGCAGAGAACCAGCAGAGATGGCACGTGGGACCCCCTGGGGTGGGCTCAGGACCCCTGGACGGCAGAACCTGCCTCAGCCTGCCTCCTGCACACTTCTCAGCGTACAAACGTCGTATTTGGCATCAGACCCCTAACCTCGTGCCTAAATTTCTGTGAGGCAAGCTGTCCCCAGCCCCCACGCCTCTGCTTGAGTGTAGCTTGCTTTGGTGCGGCCGTGTGCAGCTCGGGGGTTTGTGCCGCGGGGACACTGACCGCTGACCACGCTTTGTGGACGGGCCGCAGGGGCTGGGCTTCCAGCCCGGCTCACGCCCGGCCGGGTGGTAGAGCCAGGATTGCAGTGGGGAGCCCAGCCCCACCCCTGGCTCATTGCTGCATTGCGGGGGCTCTGCTGGAGGAGGCATGGCCCCCCACCATGGGGAGTCTGCTCTCTGCCCCCCGGGCCTCCGTCTGCCCAGGGGCGTGGAGAACTCGGGCCCGTCCTCCCTCCCCCATGCGCGGCCAGCCTCTGTTCCCTCTGCCCCTGTTCCCTCCAGGGTTTCAAAGACAACCTCCACGCCGTGTTCTGCTTGGCGGAGAACTCTGTGGGTCCCAACGCTACGAGGCCTGACGACATCCACCTGCTGTACTCGGGGAAGTAAGGCTGCTCCCCTCGCCACCGGCCCTGCCACAGCTCGCAGGGGGGCCCTCTCCCTGTCAGGGCTGCCCAGCCGGGGGGCTGGTTTCACCCTGCTCACTCCAGCCTGGGGACATCCCGTGGGGAGGATGCCCTGTCCCCGCCCGGGCAGCAGGCCGCCTGCTCCCGGGGGGAGGGGCAGTGGCCGCTTCTCAGGAAGAGGTGGGGGGCTCCCTCCCAGTGCCTGGCGTAGGATCCACCCTGCCGTGGTGGGATGAGCCCCTCCCAACCTTAAGGTCTTGGTGGGTCTGAAGCCCTGCCCTCTCCGAGGCCCTCCTGGGGGCCCTCCCTGCCCTTCCCCGTGAGTCAGCCCTGGGACTGCTCCTTGGCTGCCGAAGGACACCCCTAGAAGGGCGCGGGTGCAGCCCAGGAGCAGGTGACGTGGGCTCACAGTAGGAGAGTCCACTCACCTCCCCATCCAGGGTTGCTGGTCCCCAGGGTGACCCCGAGACGTGCCTCTCCTCTCCTTTTGCATTTACTCAGTGTCTGGCCTTGTGGGCAAGGGCTGGCCCAGCGCCGTCTATGCCACCCGCACAGCCGTGCTCTCCCATCCTGCAGACGAAGAAACTGAGGCGCCGGGGGCTGGGTGGCTTTCCCTGGCTCCTGGGGGAGAACAGTGGGGGAGGGGTGAGTGGAGGCTCCCCGGTTCCCAGGAGCCTCCCCCGCAGTGCCCCAGGCAGCAGGGTCCCTGAGCCGGGGTCTCTGCTGCGCGCAGGACCGTGGAAATCAACAACACCGACGCGGAGGGCAGGCTGGTGCTGGCGGACGGTGTGTCCTACGCCTGCAAGGACCTGGGCGCCGACATCATCCTGGACATGGCCACACTGACCGGGGCTCAGGTGGGCCACTGGGACCCCAGGGACCCCAGGGGCGGAGCTGCAGCTGTCCTAACCCAGGCGGCCTGGCCGATGAGGCCGAGGAGGCAGGGGTGCCCCGGGTCCCTGGTGCCCGGCGCGCTGGGGGGCAGAGCTGGGGGGCTGGGTCCCAGCACTGGGCAGCCGAGGGGCGCCGTCCCCAGGGGGCCGCTCACGCTCTGGTTGCTTGCTCTGCTTCTCACCCGCCTCCTGCCTGCACACCCCCCCCTCCGCCAGGGCATCGCCACCGGCAAGTACCACGCCGCCGTGCTCACCAACAGCGCCGAGTGGGAGGCGGCCTGCGTGAAGGCCGGGCGGAGGTGCGGGGACCTGGTGCATCCCTTGGTCTACTGCCCCGAGCTTCACTTCAGCGAGTTCACCTCGGCCGTGGCCGACATGAAGAACTCGGTGGCGGTAGGTTCGCAGGGCGCCCGCCGAGCCCCGGCCTGGGGGAGCCCAGGAGACCCCAGACACAGCGGGGCACCCCAGATCCATGCTCAGGGTGGAAGCCCCTGGAGTGGGGACGGGTCTCTCGCTGGTCTCCCTGCCAGCGCGTCCAGGGTGACTGGGGCCAGGGGTGCCCCCTCTCTGGGTCGGCTGCCCTGCTGGCTCCAGTGGCCCCCAGGTGAAGGCAGACCCCTCAACCCGTGTGCGAGGTCCTTGGGGTCCCTCTCTGCAGTGTCCTGGCAGCGGGCCCCCACCCCCAGGACCCTTCTTGCAGCCACCAGGGGGAGGCCGTGGCTGAGGGCGGTGGCCGAGAGGGCACAGGGGCATCCATGTGGGTCCAAGTGGAGGCAGCCCCGGATGCACTTTGGCAGAGCGCCCCCCGCCCCATGTCCCGACTGCCCGGGACGGAAAGGTCACGATGTGTTCTCTGTCCCCCCAGGACCGGGACAACAGCCCTAGCTCCTGTGCTGGGCTCTTCATCGCCTCACACATTGGCTTTGACTGGCCTGGGGTCTGGGTCCACCTGGACATCGCCGCTCCAGTGCACGCTGTGAGTCCAGGCCCCTCCCCCGTGCCCTCCTCCCCCACCTGCCGGGACGCCCCTGCACACCCCACACGCTGCCCTGGCTGCTCCCACTCCCACATGCATTCAGAACCCCTTTCTGGCTCCAGGCTGGGCTCTCAGAAGGTTCTGTGTTGGGGTCGCACTGCCTGTGGCCTGACCTCCGGCCAGCTGCACCCCAGCCTTTGGTCTCCTCGTCCCTGGAAACAGAGTGGCTGCTGTGGCGGCCCCTCTCTAGCCAGCCTGTCCTCGGCTGGAGGCCCAGGGCCCTCAGCTCACCCTGTCCCACCCAAGAAGACCTGGGGTTTGGGGCCAGCATGCCCGGAGCCATCCCACCACCCTGTCCCCCACTGGGTCCTGGGAGTGACAGGAGAGCAGGAGGGAGGCCATAGGGTAAGTGGGGGGTGTGTGCCCTCACCCTGGACCGGGAGCCCCTTCCCGCAGAGCTGGGCTCGCCGACGAGGCCGGGCGCAGCCTGCCAGAGGGTCTCCAGCCTGTCCTTCATCCCCAGGGTGAGCGCGCCACGGGCTTCGGTGTCGCCCTCCTGCTGGCGCTCTTCGGCCGGGCCTCTGAGGACCCTCTGCTGAACCTGGTGTCCCCACTCGGCTGCGAAGTGGATGCCCAGGAGGGGGACGTGGAGAGGGACTCCAAGAGGCGCAGGCTCGTGTGAGGCCGGCACTCCCCGGCCCCCTGTGACACAAGGCTCTTTACCTCACTTTGCACTGATTAATTTTAAGCAATTGGAAGATTATATCTTAAGATAGGCTTTGGTTTGTTTTTATTTGTAGTTGTCACAGTGGTAGAAACAGCTCCTTCTGTCGTAGAAGAGAGCTTAGGGTCTGGAGGATGGCCTGGGCCTGGGATGGGTGGGGAGCACTTCGGCTTGCTGGGTGGGGAGCACTATGGCTTGCTGCTGTTCCAGTGATCTTCCAGCCTCTCCGTGAGCCTCTACAGACTCTGCTCCCTCCTGCGGAGGCTCCTGGAGGCATGGGTGGCCCTTTGGGCCTCCTGCCCCTGCTCAGTACACACAGTGGGTGCCCATGGCTTTGTCTTCGGCCCCAGACCCCGCCCATGGCACCCACATTCTAGAGAGCCCAGGCCCGTGCTCCAGCCAGGGCTGCCACTGCCTCCAGGCAGCCCACCCCCCTGGAAGGCTGGAGGTGACTTGTTTCAGGGACACAATCTTACAGCACAAGGGGAGTCTCTGGGCCCTTAGGATTCCCTGGAGGTTGAAGTAAACACAGCTGTATCACATCACACCTCTGCCTCCACCTCCTCTGTCTCTCACCCTGAGGCCTGTCCATGGCTCTGAGGCTCCAGATACTCACACCTTCTTGAAAACCAGCCTCCAGCATTGAGATGTGGCTGCGTGACCTCACTGTTGCTCCTGGGAGTGCTGGGGCCTGGGAGGGGGCCGGAGCGGGCCGGGGTCTCCATCAGTGGCTGCCTGGCCCAGGCTGTGGTGGTTTTTGAGGTTTCATGGAGCAGACTCCCCCTGGAGGCCCCCGGGGCTGTCTGGGGGGGGCTCTCCTGCACCCCTGTGGTGTGCTCCCCCCTGAGCTCATCAGGGGGCCGGTGTTGTATGGAGTCAGGCGTGTCGAGGCCCCCTGGCGCAGCCTCAGTGCTGAAGGACACGGATTCCGGAGACTCCCCTCCTGGGTGCCTGTGGCATGTGAGGCAGGCCCCAGGGCACCTGGGAGCCGGCTTCCCCCTGTTGGGGCGAGAGAGCAAGCAGGGCCCTGCGCTGTTCCATCCCGGTGGGCTGCCTGGACGGAGAGGAAGGTGTGGGGGATCGGGCACCGCCTCCGCTGGGAGGGAGGTGGAGACCACGGCTGCGGGACGCGGATACCCAGCTGTGCCCTGGCCCACTGACCGCCTCCCCCTTGCTCAGGGGCCCCCAGACTCCCAAGTCCCTTCCCCAGCTCTGGCAATCAAGGTGACTTTGTGGGCTCGATCCCACACAAATATTTATTAGCTGCCTGCCGCGCGCGGTGCTGGCTGGGCCCGGAAAAGGCAAGGAGCAGCTCCGAGGCCCCGGCCCTGTCTGGGAAAACCGTGGCCCGACACGCTAAGTGACAATAATAGCAGTCACAAGGTGGTAGGTGGGCAGCGGGCTCTGTGAGCCGAGGGGAGGCACCGTGGGGGGCCGGAGGGGCCAGGAGCCTTCACGGTTCATTAGCCTGCTTAATGGCCTTGCACTAGGCAGCTCTCTCCAGCTTCCCCAGCCGCCCTGGAGGAGGCGGAGGTCACCGAGGTGGTCTGGCTCCCTCTCCCTCTCCCTCTCCGGGCAGCTGGCACTGTCGGCTCCCCCCACCAGGGGGCTGCAGGATGCAGGGTCAAGGAGCAGGGGATGAACTGAGTCTCCCTTGTGCAGGCACAAAGGCAGCCCCAGGGCCGGGGACCCAGCTGGGGACCAGCTGCAGGCTCTCGGGCCAGCCCGCACGCCGGGCGTCAGGGGGACCGTGGGGGGTGGGCCAAAGGCCTCACTCTGCCCAGGGCCAAAGGGCTCGAAGACGGGGCAGCCGCTTCCCCGGGCCACACCGGAGCCCCAGCAGCAGGGTCAGGGGCGGCCGGCACTGGGGGGGCAGGTGGGCGCTGGCGGGTCCCCTTGATCGTGGTTTCCAGCAAGCGGCACAAGGTTGGCCGGCGCAGGGTGCAGCTCACCCAGCTCGTGGTCCCGAGGAGGTGGGTGCGGAGCCCCGCGCACCCAGGATGGTGGACTCGGCCTGCGGAGGTGGGGTGCCCCGCCGGCCTCAGCAGCCCCCCGGGACAGGAGCCCGTGGCCCCACGCCGCTGGGGGCCGGGGGTGGAGGAGCAAGCAGGGGCCCTGGCGGCCGAAGCCTCCTGCGGGTGGGCCTGGGGGACCCCGGCGCCTGCTTGGGCCGGAGCAAGGTCCTAGGTCGCCCTGCGGGCGTGCGTCGCTGAAGATGCCTCTTTGGGAGAGAGAACAGCAGTGGCCAAGAGGATTCCCGGCTTCCCCCAGGCTCGGCGGGCGGGTGGCACCGTCCTCTGTGGCAGCGCCGAGGCCCGGCCTGCTTGGGCCCTGCGTGCCCGGAAGCCAGCGGGTTTCCAGGGCGTCGGGCTCACAGGCCTCCAGCTCCCTCTCCCTCCCAGGAAAGTTCTGGGGAGCCGGCGGGCAGAGCCCAGGAGGGTCTGAAAACCCCAGGGCTTGGGGCGGTTCTTAGGGCCGCAGAGCCCAGGCCAGAGCCAGGCTGTCTGTCCGTCCGCCCACGCCCCACTCCCCGAGCAGCTGGCCTCGGGAAGTCGGCCTCCAGCGGGGGGAAACCACAGGACTTCAGGGGGACCTTGTGCCCGTGGGACGGGGGTCCCCACAGTCAGGGCCCCCCCTTGGCACAGCTCGGGGAGCGTGGCTCATCGAGCAACTGCACCTCCCGCCTGGCCTGGGTCACCGACCTGCCCGACCCCCAAACACCCGCACACATCTCCAGCTGTCACTTCTCATTTCTCTGCCCCCCAAAATCAGGGGAATGGACTTATTTCAAAGAAGCAATTCAAACTGGATGAAATCACCCCATTCGGGGAATGCTGACCATTCAGTCAGTTCAGGACATCCCACCGCCCCTCACGGCCCCCGAGGAATTGCTCCCGTGCTGCTCCCAGTGGCACTGACCGGGCCCCAGGACCTTCCGGCGCTGCCCCCGTGGGCAGCGCAGCGTCCCCCAGGCTCAGCATGGCCGGGGCCCCAAATGTACCCCCTCCTCTCGCCCTGTGCAGGGCCTCCCCCAGGGCTCCCCCCGGCTCCCTCCCCAAGGACCCCGTGTTTGCAGTCGCCTGGCAGCACCAGCCTTGTCCCGGTGCACGCTGGATGCCCCCTCACAGCTCTCGGGGGGCCCTCGGGAGCACCTCCGGGGCCCCAGTGGCCCCTCCCCCAGCACATGTTCGCTGCACTCAGATTTGCTGCGTGATTCTCTGCCCAGAACCTCTGTTCAGACTGTGTTCCCTGGTGAATTGGTGCTCAGCATTTTTGTTTATTTGTTTGTTCTTTAACAAAAGGTTGTTTTGGTTTGAAATTCAGCAAAAACACACACACGTTGCATTCGGCTTCCTCTCCACTCAGAATTCAGTAAATCACTTGTTTTCCAGTCTGCTTCTGAGTCCCTGCCTCAAATGAGCCAACAAGATAATGCATTTAAAAGCCCTTGGAAAAGTACCAGGCCCCACGCACATGTGAGGCATTGTCATCCTGGGGGAGCGGAGCGCCCCGCACCCCACACCCGAGCCAGGCGCAGCTTCTGAGAACGCACCGCCCCCTCACGCCCCTGCCCTGCCCTCCCTTCCCCCGCCGGGGTGGTCCACGGGGCCAGGTATGTGAGCGCAGGAGCATCGAGAGCATAGGGGAGCATCAGCATCAGGGAAGCCAGCCCTCCCCAGGAGGTGGACAGGTCCTCACGCACTTCCCACCGGGGGGCTGTTTCCCAGTGGGTTCCCACTGTGGTCCTGAGAGCTCTTGGGAGGAGTCCAGAGAGCCTTCTTCGGGCAGGAAAACAAAATCAAAACCCAAATCCCCAAACTGGAAAGCTCTGAGGCCTGGTTTACGTTCAGCGTTAGCACGATGGGGACAAGCGGTGGCCTCTGGCCGAGCAGTGGATGGGACAGGCTGCGCAGGGACTCTGCCCCCGGTCCCTGAGTCCCCAACTACGAGACAGTCCCTCTCCTCCCACAGTCTGGGTGGCTTTCAGTGGTGGCCATGAGCACAGCTGGTCCAGCGTGGTGATGGACGGCCTCCTCATCCAGTAGTACTTATTAGATGCCACCTGTATGCAATACCTGGAAAGCTCATCCCTCTTGTGGGCACCCAGCTTCTGGCCAAGGTGGTTTCCAGCAGCCTCACAGGGGAAGCCAGCCCTGCTCGGAGGGGGGGGGGCTGGGAAGGAGACCGTGCCCCCAGCACCCTAGGGGCGTGCGCCGAGTGAGGCGCGGGTGCCAGGAGGACTCCGCCAGGCCTACCTCCAATGCTCACTTTCTTGCACCAGCCACGAGGGTCTTACTGGCAACCACTCGAATAGCTAAGGTTTCATAAGCAGTCGGCCTAGTACGTAGCAAACGATCTTATTTCCCTCCAGGGTGTGGGGTGTGGAGGCTGGCCTGTGCATCAGGGTGGGGGGCAGGTATCAAGACCCTCAACCCAGGTGGCCAGTGCCCTGCACCTGATTGCTGCCTCCAGCGCAGCCCAGCCCGGTGCGCGCCCTCCCACCGGCCTCCCCGCACCTGCGCCTCCTTTAGCGGCGAGAGGGCACACGGGGCAGGTTCCCGGGGGCAGGAAGGCCGGGTGGGTCACGCTCGGCGCAGCGGAGGCCGTGGGGCGGTCAGAGCCTGGATTCCCGCTGCCCGCCATGCGCCTGGACGCTAGCCTTCCTGCCAACCTGCGGCTGCTCCAAGTGGGGGTTCACGGTGGCTTGACCGTGGTTCGGTTAACCGGCAAGACTCAGGCACCCACGCTCGCCACCAGCTGCCCACTGGAAAGCATCTTGGGGAGGTTCTGAGCACAGGCAGGCCACAAAGAGCTTTTTTTTTTTCTTTTCTTTTCTTTTCTTTTCTTTTCTTTTCTTTTCTTTTCTTTCTTTCTTTCTTTTTTTGGGGGAAGTTTTTCAGAGTCCAGTTAAATGTAATCCACGGGTAATGGTCCTTAGGTCAGAAGGGCCTGGTGAACACAGTCCTGCCAGGCTGCTGGGCCCCTAAGGAAGGGCCGTTCGCTCCTGTGGATGCAAGACAGCGCAGTCCCGTTTCCTCCCTGGCTCCGGTAAGAAAACGTGCTGTAAATAAACAACCCACCGACTGCGGTTTGATAGAGGGGGCAGGCACAGCAAGGGAGAGGGCCAGCTGGGGAAAGCTTTTCTTGGGGAAATGAGATCGGAACTGAGATTGCAAGGATGAGTGAGTTTTAAATGATGCAGAACCTGAAAGAATAATTTCAGGTAGAGGGAACCGTGTGTGCAAAGGCCCTGGGCCACAGCAAGCTAGAGGAGCAGACAGGAGGTCAGTTGGCCAGAAAGGAGAGATGGGTGGGTGTACGGAGAGGTAGGGGTGGGTGCGATGAGCTGGGCTGAAGCACACGCAGTCTTGCAGGCCACTGGCAGGACTTGTTTCTATTCTCAGGGCCATGGGAGCCATTGAGGAGTTTTGAGCTGACAAGAAACAGGTTGAATTCACACCTTTCAGAGAGCCCTCTGTCTCCAGCTCCCCAGGGGTCTGCCCCCAACACAACACTCACTAGTAACTGCAACCAACTCCAGCTCCAGTGAAGGCCCAAGCTCTAAGACAGCAAACGTCTGAAGGGCTTTGATTCCTAGGTGCCTGGCCCTAAAAGCCACGTTCCACCTCCGCGGTGGTCACTCCACGATCCCTGCCCTTTGCGGTCCTGCCGGCACCTGCTCGGCTGTTGCCTGGTCGTGTGACCTCATGGCCCTGAGCCTCGGCCCCTTCACCAGGAAAAGGAGAACGTGGTACTAACGTCCACCTCGCAGGAGGTTGTGAGGGTCAAAATGGTGTTGGTGGTCATAGAAAACCCCCTGGATAAGCAAGTGTAAACTCTTGAGAAACAGCACACAACCGTTGGGGTTACTGATGAGTGACGAGCAGTAAGAAACGGTTGGGGGGCGAGCCCACGGGAGGGATGCCCCGTAGGTGACTCCTCCGCTGGGGAGGCCCCAGCCCTAAGCGCAGGGGCCGCAGTCCTCCTGGGATGGGGGTGAGAGGGTGGGGCTCGGGGCTGCGGGGCCAGAGGACGGTCGTGGTGACGGGGGCCAGGGCATGTCCTGCAGGCAAAGAAGCAATGTCCGTGGTCAGCACCCCCGTACAGCTTGGTCTGACCTCCGTTCCAGCCACGATGGCGTTGAGGCACCGGCTTCATCCTGCCCCCTAAGCAAGAAAACCAGACTCACAGAGAAAGCGGGGATTTTCAGACCCCAAAGGCCAGGGAAGGGAAAGTGCGAGCCTCCCGGTTGCCCTGCTGACCGCCCCTGCAGGCTGGGCCCACAGAGGAGGTGCCCGCTCCGAGCCAGTGCCCCTCCTGGGTGGGGAGAGCAGGGGGTTGCCATGTGAACCCAGCTGGGTACACCGCCTGCTGACACCAAAGGGCCGGAGAAGAGGAGGCCGGGGAGAGAGACAGAGAGAGAGAGATCAACATCCTCTAGAGCATTTTCAACGGGATCCAGTCTTCTCACATAACAAAAACAAACAAAATGTCCAGGATGAAAATCCACATTACTCAGCATACCGAGAACCAGGAAAATCTGACCAAACCTCCAGGGACAAGGCAATCAAGAGATGACAACCCTGAGATGACCCAGATGTTGGAATTAGCAGACACAGACTCAGCAGCAGCTGTCCTAATTATCCTTCATGAGGTAAAGCTGAACAGCCTTGGGATGAACGGAAAAATAGAAGTTTTGGCAAAGGAAGACAAACTATAACAAAGAATCAACCGAATGCAATGTGGTATCCTGGATTGAATCTTGGAACGAGAAAGGGACATTAGTGTAAAAACTGGTGAAAGCCGAAGAGAGTCTGGGGTTTAGGTAATAGTCACGTGCCAATGTTAGCGTCTTAGTTTTGACAAACATACCACGGGACATGGCCAAGTAAGATGCTCACATTAGGGAAAACGGGGTGAGGGCTGTTTGGAAACACTCCATATGTTTGTATGTAAATTCTTATGAAAGAAAATTTATTTTTTTAAAAAAATCAATATTTTATTTTATTTTATTTTATTTTATTTTATTTTTTTAAATCAATATTTTCAAACCAGGAAACAAAGTATGTGATGTAAAAAAATCTCACTGGATAGGCTAGTAGCAGAATGAAGGTGACAGGAAGCTAGAAAATATATCAATTGATACTGTCTAATCTGAAGAACTGAGAGCAAAAAAACAATAGTACTTCAAAAACTGAGCATCTTGGGGACTTGTCGACACTCTTACCATTGAAACCCCTGAAAGGGAAGGAATTGGTGCAGAAGAAAAAGTTAACCACTCTCTTGAAGTATGATTGACCCAGAAAAAGCTATATATATTTAATGAATTGAATTACAGATTTATAATCTATAAATTGTAAGAGATTCTATTTTAAGTTGTAAACTATAGATAATTGGTGTATTTGGAGCTGAGCATATGCTCATGACAGCATTGTCACTATCAGCGCCAACCTCCTCCATCACCTCTAAGTGTCCCCTGTCTCCTCTGTCCTCTTCTGTGGTAAGAGCACCTCCTATAAGATTCACACTCTTAGCAAGCTGTTTATACACTACGGTATTGTTAATCATAGGCCCTCTGTATCACAGCGGATCTTCAGAACATATTTATTTTAAATGGCCCCAAAATTTGCAGTTTCCACCAACATCCAAGGGAAAAAAATACGTTTTTGAAAAAAATAATGACCAAACCTTCCCAAATACATCAGAAGATATAAATTTCCAGGTTCAAGAGGCTTATGGAACGCCAGACAGTATAAACTCAAAGAAAACCACACCCAGACACATCAAAACCAAATTACTATAAACCAAAGATAAAGAAAAATATTGAAGGCAGGAAAAAGTTATCCCTTACCGGCAGGGAAATAACGACGGAAGATTTGTCATTGGAAACAGTGGTGAAAGATAGGGAAACAGAACATCTTTAAAAATGTGCAACCAAAGAACTGTCAACTGAGAATTCAAAGTCCAGCAAAGGTATTTTTCAAGAATGAAGGCAAAATGAAGACACACTGAGAAGAAAAAAAGAAACAAAACCCAAGGCATTCATTCATTCATTCACTAGCCGAGCTGCCCCAAAAGAAATATGAAAGAACATTCTCCAGACAAAAGGGAAACGATACAGGATAAAACATGGAACATCAGAAATGAAGAAGAGGAACAACAAAGTAGCTAAATATGTGGGTGAATGGACTACTTTTTTTTCCCCTCGTAGTGCCTTAAAATATGTGTGACTAAAAAGCAAACGTGACATTGGGAGATGGGATGTAAGTAGATACAATACCTTTGACAACTATAACAGAGAGAAGGTGAGGGTATAACCTGGAGAAGGTAAGGGTGATTCTATGATTGTGTTTTACATGCAGTGGTAAAACGTCAACTCTAAATAGATTGTGAGATGTTCGATACGTATATTGTCCCTAAAGCAACAACTGAAAAGTAACACAAAGAGATATAGCCAAAAGCCAATAGACAAAATAAATGGAATACTAAAAAAGTTTTTCAAATAACTCAAAAGGCAGAAAAGGGAACAGAGGAGGAAAAAAATGAAGAAGATAGGAAAATAAGATGTAAAGACCTGAATTCAACTATAGCAATAATTGCATTAAATGTGAACGATCTAAACACGGTGATTAAAAACAGACGTCACCACATTGGATTAAAGAGAGAAAAAAAAAGGCCCAGTTAGATGCTGCCTGTTAGAAATGCACCTAAAATATAATTGTATAGGGAGCAACAAACTGGCCCACAGACCACATGCAGCCTGTGCCCTGTCTCGGGTTTTCCCAAGTTTTAAGGGTTGCAAAGAAGAGGAGGCGGAGGAAGAGGAGACAGAAGCCATATGTAGCCACAAAAACTAAAATATGTATTTACTGGCTCTTTACAGAAAAAGGTTGCTGGCTCCCCGTGTTGGTAGATTAAAAGCACAAGGATGGAAAATGATATATCAAGTTACTACTGATCAAAATAAAGCAGAAGTGGCTACATTAATAGCAGACAAAGAAGACTTCAAAAAAAAAAAAAAAAGCTACCGGGTAGAAACAGGCCATTACATAATGATGCAGGAATCAACTCACAAGACCTAACAGTCCCGAATTCAGACGCCCCCGATGGCAGAGTACCAGACATGGTGAGACAAAAACGGATTGAAGCGAAAGAAGAAATAGACAAATCCACAATTATATTTCGAGACATAATCATTTCTTTCTCAGCAATCGATAGAAGAAGGCAGAAAATCAGCAAGGCTTGGGAAGACCTGAACAACACATTAGCTTGGCCTAGTTGATATTTATAGGCCACTCCCGCCAACAGTAACAGAACACTTATTCTTCCCAAGTGCAAATGGGGCATTCATGAAAATTAATCATATTCTGAGCCATTAAAAAATTAACCTTAAAGGAATTAAAATTGTACAGTGTATATGTTCTCTGACTATAAGGGACTTAAACTGGAAATCAATGAAAGACATCTGGAAAATCCACAAATATTTGGAAATTAAACAGCATACCTCTAAATAACCTGTGGATCACACAGGAAGTATTAAGTAAATAATCTAGGATGCCACTGTAGAAACTAGAAAAAGAGCAAATTAAATCCAAAGAAAGAAGGGAAGCAAAAACAATATATAGGAGCAGAAATTAGTATAATTGAGAATTTAAAAAATAGAGAAAATAAGTGAAACCAAAAGTTATTTGAAAAGATCAGTACACTTGATGACTTTCTAGACAAACTGAACAAAATAAAGACATAAATTGTAAATATAAAAAAAATGAAAGATGGGATATCACTGCAGGCACTACAGATATTAAAAAGATAGTAAGGTGATCTCTCTATGCCATAAATTCAATTTAGATGAGGCAAACAAATTAATTGAAAGACACAAAACACCAAAACTCACTCAAGACAAAAGAGATAACCTGAATATGCCTAGATCTACTAAAGAAATTGAATTTTTAGATTAAAATCTTCCAACAACGAAAACTCCAGGCCCAGCTTATTTCAAAGGCAAGTTCTCCCAACATTTAATGAAGTAATAATAATACCAATTCTGCATAAGCTCTTCCAGAAAATAGAAGAGGCGAGAACACATTCGAACTTATTTGCAGCACCAGCATCTCCTTGACATCACCACCAAAGACGTTAGAAGAAGGCTAAAGATCGATGTACCTCATGAATATATATGCACAAAAAGATCAACAAAATATTGGTGGATGAAAAGAATATATATTGGTAAATCACATCCAGCAATATATAAAATGATAATATACCAAATTACCAAATGAGGTTTATGTTGGGAACGCAAGACTGTTTAGAAAATAAATCAACTTTAAAAAACTTTAGAAAATAAATCAATGCAATTGACCATATTCACAGACTACAGAAGGAAAGTCCTGTTTCAATAGTTGAGGGAAAAGTATTTGACAAAGTTAACATCCACTTTTGGCAAAAATTCTTTAAACAAGGAATGGAGGGGTGCTTCCTTAACCCAGTAAAGGGCATCTACAAAAGTCAAAACAAAATAAAACTACTGCTAACATGGTACTTAGTGGTAAAAGACAGAGTTTCCATTTTAGCAGATGAAGCAAGTCCTGAAGGTGGATGGTGGTGACCATAGCACATTAGGAATGTATTTAATGCCACTGAAACTGTGCCCTTAAAAATGAATACATGGTTTTATGCTTGTATATTTTACCATAAATTTTAAAAATTGAGGGGAAAAAGTGCATATTATGATCCCTGGAAAAACATTAAAAACAAAGTGTAAAGATGCATATTTTAATAACAGGAAACTAAAATGGAATATTAAAAATTCTTTTAAAATGTTGTTAACCCAAGAGAAGGCAAAAAGCAGAGAAGGGAGAAAATGACACATTAAAATCAAATTAGCAAAGGGTAGACTTAAACCGACCTTATCAATCATTATATTAAAATACAGGTAGACTTGGGAGAAGATATTTGCAAATAACATATCAGATAAAGGGCTAGTTTCCAAAATCTATAAAGAACTTATTAAACTCAATAGCAAAGAAACAAACAATCCAATCATGAAATGGGCAAAAGACACGAAGAGAAATCTCACAGAGGAAGACATAGACATGGCCAACATGCACATGAGAAAATGCTCCGCATCACTTGCCATCAGGGAAATACAAATCAAAACCACAATGAGATCCCACCTCACACCAGTGAGAATGGGGAAAATTAACAAGGCAGGAAACCACAAATGTTGGAGAGGATGCGGAGAAAAGGGAACCCTCTTACACTGTTGGTGGGAATGTGAACTGGTGCAGCCACTCTGGAAAACTGTGTGGAGGTTCCTCAAAGAGTTAAAAATAGACCTGCCCTACGACCCAGCAATTGCACTGTTAGGGATTTACCCCAAAGATACAGATGCAATGAAACGCCGGGACACCTGCACCCCGATGTTTCTAGCAGCAATGTCCGCAATAGCCAAACTGTGGAAGGAGCCTCGGTGTCCATCGAAAGATGAATGGATAAAGAAGATGTGGTTTATGTATCCAATGGAATATTCCTCAGCCATTAGAAACGACAAATACCCACCATTTGCTTCAACGTGGATGGACCTGGAGGGTATTATGCCGAGTGAAGTAAGTCAATCGGAGAAGGACAAACAGTGTATGTTCTCATTCATTTGGGGAATATGAATAATAGTGAAAGGGAATATAAGGGAAGGGAGAAGAAATGTGTGGGAAATATCAGAAAGGGAGACAGAACATAAAGACTCCTAACTCTGGGAAACGAACTAGGGGTGGTGGAAGGGGAGGAGGGCGGGGGGTGGGGGTGAATGGGTGACGGGCACTGAGGGGGACACTTGACGGGATGAGCACTGGGTGTTATTCTGTATGTTGGTAAATTGAACACCAATAAAAATTAATTTATTAAAAAAATAAAATAAAATACAGGTAGACTAAACACTCCAATTAAAAGGCAAATCTTGTTCAATTAGATTTAAAGATGCAAGATCTAACCGTACATAGTGTACATGAAATAGTTAAAACATAAAGACATGGCAGGTTATAAGTAAAGGGATAGAAAAAATAGATTATGCAAACAGTGAGCACAATTAAGTTGGCCTGGTCACATTAATATCACACAAAGTAGGCTACAGGAAAGATTACCAGAGATAAAAAGGAACATTTCATAATGATAATGAAAACATTTCACAGTCCATCAGGAAAGCATAACAACCGTAAATGCATGTGCACCTAATACCAAAATTTCAATATACATGAAGGAAAAATTCAGCAGAACCAAAAGCATAGAGAAGTCCGCAATCATAGATGGATTTTTTTTCATAGATGGATTTTTTAATACTTTCTTTCTGAAACTGATAGTAACACTGGACCCCCAAAATCGACATATTAAAGATTCCAACATTATCAAGCACCTTTCCTTATTTGACATTTGTGGAACAGCATACCCAGCAACTCCAGAATATACGTTCTTTCCTTGTAGATGTGGAAAGACCTAGGCAAGCAAAGCCTATGTATCAGGATAGACACTATGCTGGGCCATAAAATGTCTCCATAAATTTCGAAAGATTGAAAACTTGCGCAGATGTCTTATTTTTCTATGAACAGAGTGCATAGACATCAGAGTGCATAATTAGAAATCAATAAAAAAGATAGAAAAGGTCCCAAATATTTGGAAACGATGCAAGACATATTTATTGTTTTAATTTTTTAAAGATTTTGTTTATTTATTTGAGAGAGATAGTGACAGAGATAGTGATAGAGCACAAGGAGGGAGGGGAGAGAGAAGCAGACCCCCCAATGAGCAGCGAGCCCCATGTGGGGCTCGATCCTGGGACCCAGGGATCATGACCTGAGCCAAAGGCAGATGCTCTGCTGACGGAGCCACCGAGGTGCCCTGATACAACACATATTTAAATAACGCGTGGATCAAAGATGAAGTCATAAAGGAAAAATTTTAAATACTAGACTGAATGGTCAGGAAAATTCAACATGTCAAAACTTGTCAGATGTGGCTGTGCAGTGGGTAGAGGGACACCTGTTTGTTTTCATTCGTACTGGAAAAGAGAGAAAGGTTTAAAAATCTGTGATATATTTTACCTTTCAAGAAGCTATAAAAAGAAGAGCAAATTACTGCCATGTCAGAGGATAAAGAAAGTAATAACAAAGGCAGAAACCGGTCACGGAGAAACAAGCCACCGATAAGACGGTGGTCCACGGGGCCGTATTCTGGGCCCTGCGCAATCGTGAGACGGTTCCCGTGGTGGGGGCCGTGCCTGAGCTGCAGGCACTCATCTCCCTGAGGCTTTCCCCCAACGGCTTTCCACCGCCTCCAGCGCTTCCTGGCGCACCCTGTGGTGAGCAACGCTCGGCTAGGCTCAGGGGGAACCCTCTCCTGATGCCTGATGTGTTCTCGGTGTTCACCTTTCTCTCCCTCTTCTGGCAGATTCTCACCACCTGGCCTCCCTGATCCCCAAACTCTGCTCAGCTCATGGAGAGCAGGACTGCTGTCTGCATCCCCACTCCCTGTGCTGTGACCCTGAGGCTCCCCAGCCACAAGAAAAGAAGAAGGGGCACCTGAGGGATTCAGTGCTTGAGCATCGACCTTTGGCTCAGGTCGTGATCCTGGGGTCCTGGGATCGAGTCCTGCATCGGGCTCCCCACACGGAGCCTGCTTCTCCCTCTGCCTGTGTCTCTGCCTCTCTATGTGTGTATCTCATGAATAAATTAAAAAAAAAAGGAGGAAGAAGAAATGGCAAACAGAGGGTAGATGGAAAAACATGCAAGATCATTTAAGCTCAACCACACCAATTCTCACATTAAATGCAAATAGTCTAGACACAGCAGTTAAAAGGAAGAGACTGTAGCAGTGGATATAAAAAAAATTTCAACTCTGTACTGACTGTAAAAAACCTACTGCAAGATTTATGCAGAAGAATGGAAGGATGGAGAAAGAAGCAATTCTAGAATTTACCAAAAAGAAGCTGGAGCTTCCCGGTTAAATATGACAACATGGGTTGATGAGCGAGGAATATTAAAGGATAAAGGGGACTGTTTTTTTTTTTTAAGATTTTATTTGTTTGTTCATTAGAGACAGGGGGAGCAGAGGCAAAGGGAGAAGCAGACTCTCCACAGAGCAGGGAGCCTGATGCAGGACTTGATCCCAGGACCCTGAGATCACGACCTAAACCAATGGCAGACACTTAGCTGCTTAGCCACCCAGGCACCCCTAAGGAGGACTGTTTACCCAGAGAAACTAATTTTCCTGAATATGTATGCACCAAGGAACAGAGCTTCAAAAATTGACAGATTTCAAGGAAAAATAAGCAAATCTAGAGTTAATTGCAGTTTTCAACAGCCTTCTCTTAATAATTGGTAAAACAGACAGAAAGTCAGTGAAGATCTAGAACACTTGAATGGTACTGTCAGTAATAACAGTAGGATTCATGTTCTCTTCAAGGGCATGTGGAACATTTGTCAAATTAGACCACACTGTGGGCCATGAAACAACTTTCAATAAATTTAGAAAGATTGCAATTATACAAATGATATTCTCTGACCACAGTGGACTTAAATTAGAAATAAATATCAAAATACCTGGAATATCACAAATATTTAAAACTATAATATATACTTCTAATTAATTCATGGGTTAAAGAAAATTTCACAGTAGAAAGGATAAAATATTTGAACTGAATGAAAATTAAAACATGACTTAAAATTTATGAACTGAGAAGAAAACTTCAAATATATATGAGAAAAGTGGGGAAAAAAACTTGAAAGACCTAAATTTCCACCTTAAAAACATTTTTTTAAAAAACATAAATTAAACCCAAAGCATAAGGGGAAGGAGAAAAACAATATAGAAAAGTCAATAAAATCAAAAGTTTATTTTTTGAGTCAGTAAAATTGATAAACTTCTGTTCAGACTGATTGGGAGAGAAAAATCAGAATTAGAGATCAGAATATCAAAATTAGCGATCCCATAGAGGTGAAAAGGATGTCATCAAGTGAATATCAGGAGCAACGGTTTGTCGGTAAATTCAGTAACTGAGATCAAATGGACAAATTCCTTAAAAGACACAAACCACAGAACTCACTCAAGGTGAAACAGAGCCTGAACAGTCCTGGAACTGTTAAAAGAAATTGAATTTGAACTTTAAAACCTTCTCACAAAGACAACTCCAGGCCCAAATAGCTTTGCTGGTGAATTCTACTGAACATTTACGGAAGAAATAATACCAATTCCACGCAAACTCATCCAGAAAATAGAAGAGGAGCACGCACGTCAAAGCTCATGTACGCAGCCAGCGGTGCTTTGCAATCAGAACCAGACAAACATTACAGTGAACAGTGAACGACGGAACAACATCCTTCATAAACATAGACGCAAAACTCCCCTGCAAGATCCTTGCAAATTGAATCCATTCATATATACATGTAATATCTCATAACGAGGGGAAACTTGTCCTGGGAACTCAGCCTGCCTTGATGTTAGAAAATAAATCAACATAATTCATATCCATGGACCATAGACGAAAAGCATATGATCATCTCAACAGGTACACGAAAGGCCTTGGACAAAATTCAATATCCATACCCAGTAAAAACTCTCCGCCACCTAGGAATAGAAGGGATATTAACCCAATGAGGAACAACAGAAATCTTTCGCTAACATCATAATTTACAGTAAAAGATGGGTTTCCTCCTTAAGATAAAATAGTGCTGGGTGTTGAAGCTACTGTAATAAGGCAAGGAAAAGAAAGAAAAGGCATACAGAGTGCAACAAATGAATGACACGGTCTCTATTTGCACATGACTTGAGCATCTGAGTATAACCTTTGAAACCAACTCGAACCCCCACCCCCGAAAACCTCTGAATAGTAATAAATAAGTTCAGCAATATTGCAAGATACAATATCTACGTGCAAAAATCAATGACATTTGTAAACGTTAACGGAGGACGCGTGGAAACCAAAATTTAAAACAGAACGCTGGACTCCTGGTTTCCAGCGTGGCAGTGAGAAGCTGGGAGTTGCCACTCTGTCCTACACCGAGGACCCAGATGAACAGGCTGACTGGTCAACAAGTCTTCTCTGATCTGTTAGAGAAGTGAGGTTCCAGGGCAAACTGTAGGGCCCCCCCCCAAATTGAAGAGACCAACAGGCAAGTAGGGAGCATCACAACTCACCAGGGCAGAAACCCGCAACCACAAACCCCCACAGGAGACAGCGTCAAAGTAGAGAAAACCAAGCTATGATTGACTCCGTGTGGGCGAGTCTTAGAGATAAAGACTCCAAGGGGATCTAGTCGCTGGCCCCCCCCCCCCACTTTCATGTGTTCCACCTTCAGGTCAGCCAGGTCCTCACAGTGAGTATCAGAGACAAATGTCCTCATCCTCCTGGCAGGGGTAGGAATCATTTGGAAATAAGACAGAGCTTCGTGTTCTCCTCGTTAACGCGAGCCCTCTGAGAAATGACTTAACCGGAGCCTAACTTGCTGGGGTTTTACCCTGAGCCTTGCTGATCTGGAGGAAGGGAAATAACTGACTCCAGCCCAAAAGAGCCATTCTGTCCCACTGGTAGACGGGGACTGGGGGGGGGGGGCAGGGAGGGAAAGGAGAAGCATGTCTGAAGTTCACCAAAGGATGATTCATAAAAAGAAAACTGACAAGCTATATTTCATTAAAATTAAAAAATTTCTGCTCTGTGAAAGACACTGCCAAAAGAATGAAAAGATAAGCCACAGGCTGGGAGAAATTATGTGCAAAAGGCATGTCTGATAAAGGAATCGTTCTCTGAAATATACAGGAGACTCTTACAGCACAACAGTAAGAAAACAAACCTCTTGTTTTCAGAATGGGCCAAAGACCTTGACCGAAGGTGCCATACGCCCAAATAAGCGTATGAAGACATGTTCCACATCATATCTGGGGAATGTACATAGAAACGGTGAGATACCACTGCACACTTCTTAGACTAAAATCCAGAACACTGAAAACACCAAATGCTGGCGAGGATGTGGGGCGGTAGGCGCGCTCGCTCACGGCTGGTGGGAATGCAAAATGGCTCAGCTGATTTGGAAGACAGGTAGGCAGTGCCTTAGAAACCTAAACGTACCCCTACTGCCCATTCCAGTAATCATGATCCTTGGTATTTTACCCAAAATGAGTTGAAAACCTCCACACAGAGCCTGCACACAACTATTTGTAGCAGCTTTTGTTGATAATGACCAAAACTTGGAGACAACCAAGGTGTCCTTCAGTGAGGGAATGGATAAATAACCTGTAGTACATCCAAACAATGGAATATTGTTCAAGGCCAAAAGGATATGAGCTATCAAGCCGCGAAGAAGAAATTTAAATGCATATTACTAAGTGAAATAAGCCAATCTGAAAAGGCTACATCCAACGATATGACATTCTGGGAAAGACAAAACTATGGAGGCACCAGTGGTTATTGAGGCTTGGGGGCAAGGAGGGATGGACAGATGGAGCACAGAGGATTTGAGGGGCAGTGAAACTACTCTGTATGATACTAGGGTGGTGGTACAGGTCATTATACATTTGTCTAAATCCATAGAACATACAACCTGAGAGTAAACCTACTGTAAACTGTGGATGCTGGGTGGTAAGGACGTGCCAGGGTAGCTCATCAACTGCATCAAAGGTACTACTCTTGGGAGATATTGGCAATGAAGGAGGCTGTGCGTGTAGCGGGGTTGTGTAGCGGGCACGGGGGGGTCACATGAGAACTGTACACCTGCTGCTTGATCTTGCTGTGCACCTAAAACTGCTCTAAAAAAAGTATTTACGATACAGTAGTACGTACAATTGCTCCAAGGAAAACCAAATCCTTAGTGGAAACGGAACAAAACCTGTGCATGATTTATATGCTGAAAATTATAAAATGCTGAAGAAATAAAGACCTAACTAAATGGAGAAACATACCATATTTATGGATGGCAAGATTCGATGTAATAAAGATGTCAGTTCACCCCAAACTGATCTATGGGTTTAATGCAATTCCTATCAAAGTCCAAGTTTGTGTGATAGACATAAAAAAAAAAGCATATTCTAAAATTTACGTAGGTACTGGCCCTGGGATAGCTAAAACAGCAATGAAGAGCGAAGCGGGAGGAATTACTTTACCGGATATGAAGGCTTATGCTGTAGCTACAGAATGAAGACAGTGTGGGATCGGTGGAGGGAAAAGCACATAGATGAGTGGAATAGGATGGAGAACACAGAAATAGACCTGCACATGCATGCCTGACTGACTTTTGACAAAGGTGAAAAAGCTGTTTCACAGAGGAAGGGCAGCCTTTCTACAAATGGTGCTAGACAGGCAATTAGATCTCCATGGGCAAAATAATGAACATTGAGCTAAATACTATACATAAAGCATTTAGAAAAATGCTGAAGAGAAAAATCTTCAGTCTAGCACTAGGCAAAGAGTTCCTCAAATTGATCCCAAAAGCATGATCTGTAAAAGGAAAAACTGATAAAGTGAACCTCATCAAAATTTTAAAATTTTCCTCTGCAAAAGACTGTTAAGAGGATAAAAAGACGGGCTACACACTGCAAGAAAATAACTGCAAACCACATATTCAGCAAATGACTTGTATCTAGAATGCATAAGGAATCCTTGAAACTGTAAGAAGCAACCAGTCCAATTATCATATAGGCCAAAGACATAAACGGACAGTTCACTGAAAAGGGTATATAGATGGCAAATAAGCACATGGAAAGTTGCTCGGCGTCATTAGCCATTAGGGAAATGCAAATGAAACCTCTAATGAGCTATCATGGGGTATCTATCCGAATGGCCTAAAAAATAGTGATAATATCGGGATCCCTGGGTGGCGCAGCGGTTTGGCGCCTGCCTTTGGCCCAGGGCGCGATTCTGGAGACCCCGGATCGAATCCCACGTCGGGCTCCCGCTGCATGGAGCCTGCTTCTCTCTCTGCCTGTGTCTCTGCCTCTCTCTCTCTCTCTCTCTCTCTGTGTGTGTGTGTGACTATCATAAAATAAATTTAAAAAAATAGTGATAATATCAAATGCTGGGAAGGATGTAGAGAAACCAGGTCACTCGTACATCAATGGTGGGAATGCGAAATGGTAGGGCCAATCTGGAAAACGATGTAGCAGTTTCTTATGAACCATGATTGCAACATGCCCCAGCAGTCGCACACTTGGACGTTCGTTCACCCAGAGAAATGAAAACTTAACGTTTATGCAAACACCTGTACAAAAATGTTCATGGCAGATTTATTCATACTAGGCAAAAAGGAAACAACATGGGGACGCCTCTGTGGCTCAGCTGGTGAAGGCTCTTGATCTCAGCTCAGGTCTTGATCTCAGGTTGTAAGTTTTAGCTCCACATTTGAGCTCAGTGTGGAGCCTACTTTAAAAAAAAATGAAAACAACGTAGATGGGCTTCACTGGAAGCATGGTTAAATAAACTGTGGTATGTCCATACTGTGAAATACTACTCAGCAGTGAAAAGGAGTTAGCTGTTGAAACACACCACAGCTTGGATCACGAGAGAATTATCCTAGTGGGTTTCATCACAATTTAAAACATTTGTTTTCCCAAAGACTCTGTTAAGAAAAGGCAAAGGCAAGTCATGGCCTGGGAGAAATATTTGCAGAACACATCATTGACAAAAGACTCTTATCCACAATACATAAAGACTCTTATAATTCTTTTTTTTAAGATTTATTTATTTATTTATGAGAGAGAGAGAGAGAGAGGGAGAGGCAGAGACACAGGAGGAGGGAGAAGCAGGCTCCATGCCAGGAGCCCAACACGGGACTTGATCCCAGGACTCCAGGATCACGCCCTGGGCCAAAGGCAGGCACCAAACCACTGGCCACCCAGGGATCCTCAAGACTCTTATAATTCTTTAATGATATGACAAAAAAATTTTTAATAGCCTTAATATTTGAACACATACTTTACCAAAGAAGATATGTAGATGACACAAGGAAATTCCAGGCCCTAAGTGCTTTATTGCTTTATTTATCAAAGACACAAAGAAAAAAATAATACAACTTTTACACGACTCCTTTAGAAAAAAACAAAAGAAAAATATTTATCAAATCATCTTAGGAAGTCAGTGTAATCCTCACACCAAATCCTGACAGAGGCATTGTAAGAAAACTATACACATGATATTCTTCATGCATCAGATGCAAAAATCCCAATGTAATGTTAGCAAACTGAATTCAGTGACATGTAGAATGATAATACATCATAATTAAGTAGAGTCTTTTCAAAGAATGCAAAGCTGGTATAGGATTTTAAATCAACCAATATTCACCATATTAACAAAATAAATGGGTAAAACCATATGATCATTTCAAAAGATACAGAAAAGGTATCTGACAAAGTTCAGTGCTTATTCATGACCAAAATTGTTCCCAAACTTGGACAAAAAGAGAACCTTTTCAATCTGATAAGGGATACACATATATTAAAATCCTAGTTAACATTTTATTTATTACTGAAACATTGAAGGCTTTTCCTCTAAGACTGGTAGCAAGGCAAGAATGTCTGCCCTCACCATTGGCTGTTCACCATTGTACTGACATTCCCAGTTAGTGTAATAAAGCAAGAAAAATAAAAGTTGTGTAGATTGGAAAGAAAACACAAACCTCACTATGCATATAGATGTCATGACCATGTAAAAAAATTTTAAAGGATATGTGAAAATAATCAAACCTTTGGGATGCAGCAAAGATGGTCTAAGAGGGACGTATACAGCAACACAAACCTTTCTAAAAAAAAAAAAACAAGAAAGATCACAAATATACAACCTAACCTTACACCCCAAAGAGCTGGAAAAAGAACAGCAAATAAAGCCTAAACCCAGCGGGAGAAGAGAAATAATAAAGATTAGAGCAGAGATCAATGAAACAGAAACCAAAAGAACAGTAGAACAGATCAACGAAGCTAAGCTGGTTCTTTGAAGGAATTAATAAGATTTATAAAGCCCTGGTCAGACTTATGAAAAAGAAAAGAGAAAGGACCCAAATAAATAAAATCATGAATGAAAGAGGAGAGGTCACAACCAACACGAAAGAAATACAAACAATTATAAGAATATCTTATGAGCAACTATGTGCCAACAAATTAGGCAATTGGGAAGAAATGAATGCATTCCTAGAGATGCACAAACTACCAAAACTGAAACAGGAAGAAACAGAAAATCTGCCCAGACCCAGAACCAGTAAGGAAATTGAAGCAGTAATCAAAAACCTCCCAACAAACAAGAGTCTAGGGCAGGATGGATTCCCAGGGGAATTCTACCAAACATTTAAAGAAGAATTAATGCCGATTCTTCTGAAGCTGTTTCAAAAAATAGAAATGGAAGGAAAGCTTCCAAAGTCTTTCTATGAGGCCATAATTACCTTGATCCCAAAGACCTCGCCAATTACAGGCCAATATCCCTGATGAACATGGATGCAAAAGTTGTCACCAAAATACTAGCTAATAGGATCCAACAGTACATTAAAAGGATTATTCACCACGATCAAGTGGGATTTATTCCTGAGCTGCAAGGGTGGTTCAACATCCACAAATCAATCAATGTGATACAGTACATTAATAAAAGAAAAGACGAGAACCATATGATTCTCTCAATAGCTGCAGAAAAAACATTTGACAAAGTACAGCATCCTTTCTTGATTAAAACTCTTCACAGTGTAGGGATAGCGGGAACACACCTCAATATCATGAAAGCCATATACAAAAGCCCACAGTGAATATCATTCTCAATGGGGAAAAATTAAAAGCTTTTCCACTAAGGTCAGGAACACAACAAGGATGCCCACTCTCACCACTGCTGTTCAACATAGTACTGGAAGTCCTTGCCTCAGCAGTCAGGCAACAAAAGAAAATAAAAGGCATCCAAATTCGCAAAGAAGATGTCAAACTCTCACTCTTCGCAGCTGACATGATACTCTATGTGGAAAACCCAAAAGACTTGACCCCAAAATTGCTAGAGTTCATACAGAAATACAGCAAAGTGGCAGGATATGAAATCAATGCACGGAAATTGGTGGCATTTCTATACAATAACAATGAGACAGAAGAAAGAGAAATCAAGGAATCAATTCCATTTTCATTTGCACCCCAAACCGTAAGGTACCTAGAAATAAACCTAACCAAAGAGGCATGAGATATGTACTCAGAAAACTATGGAATACTCATGGAAGAAATTGAGGAAGAAACAAAGAAATGGAAAAAACTCTCCATACTTATGGGTTGGAAGAACAAATACTGTTAAAATATCTTTGCTACCTACAGCAGTCTGTACATTCAGTGGAATACCTATGAGAATACCATCAATTTATTTCACAGAGCTGGAACAAATAATCCTAAAATCTCTCAAAAGAAAACCAAAACTGGTAGCGTCACAATCCCAGACCTCAAGTTCTATTACAAAGCTGTGATCATCCAGGCAGTGTGGTCCTGACACAAAAACAGACACAGAGATCAATGGAACAGAATAGAGACCCCAGAAATGGACCCTAGCCCTATGATCAACTAATCTTCAACAAAGCAGGAAAGAATATCCAATGGTAAAAAGACCATCTCTTCCACAAATGGTGCTGGGAAAATTGGACAGCCACGTGCAGAAGAATGAAACTGGACCATTTCCTCACACCATACACAAAGATAAACTCAAAATGGATGAAAGACCTAAATATGAGACAGGAGAATACTAAAATCCAAGAGGAGAACACAGGCGTCAACCTCTTTGACCTCAGCCACAGCAACTTCTTGCTAGACACGTCTCCAAAGACAAGGGAAGTAAATGCCAAAATGAACCATTGGGACTTCATCAAGGTAAAAAGCTCTTGCACAGCAAAGGAAACAGTCGACAAAACCAAAAGGCAACCTACAGAACAGGATAGGATATCTGCAGATGACAGGTCAGATAAAGGGCTAGTATCCAAGATCTATGAAGAACTTATCAAACTCAACGGCCAAAGAACAAATAATCCAGTCAAGAAATGGGCAGAAGACATGAACAGACATTTCTCCAAAGAAGCCCTACACATGGCCAACAAGCATATGAAACAATGCTCCACATCACTCGGCATCAGGGAAATACAAATCAAAACCACCATGAGATCCCACCTCACACCAGTCAGAATGACTAAAATTAACAAGTCAGGAAATGACAGATGTTGGCGAGGATGCAGAGAAAGGGGAGCCCTCTTACCCTGTTGGTGGAAATACAAACTGATGCAGCCTCTCTGGAACACAGTGTGGAGGGTCCTGAGAAAGCTCAAAATAGAGCTACCCTGTGACCCAGAAATTGCACTACTAGGGTATTTACCCCAAAGATACAAATGTAGTGATCTGAAGGGGCACCTGCACCCCAGTGTTTATAGCAGCAACGTCCACAATAGCCAAACTATGGAAAGAGTCCAGATGTCCATCTGCAGATGAGCGGAAAAAGAAGATGTAGGGGACACACACACACACACACACACACACACACACAGTGGACTACTACTCAAGCCATCAAAAAGAAATTAAATCTTGCCATTTGCAATGACATGGATGGAACTAGAGGCTAGTGAAATAAGTCAGAGAAATACAATTATCATATGATCTCACTCATATGTGGAATTTAAGAAACAAAACAGAGAATCATAGAAGAAGAGAGGAAAAAATAAAACAAGATGAAATCAGAGAAGGAGGGATCCCTGGGTGGCTCAGGAGTTTAGCACCTGCCTTCAGCCCCGGGTATGGTCTAGGAGTCCCGGGATCAAGTCCTGCATTGGGCCCCCTGCATGGAGCCTGCTTCTCTCTCTGCCTGTGTCTCTGCCTCTCTCTCTCTCTCTCTCTCTTTCTCTCTCTCTCTCTGTGTCTCTCATGAATAATAAATAAAATCTTTTTTTAAAAAAAAGAAATCAAAGAGGGAGACAAAGCCATAAGAGACTCTTAATCATAGGAAACAAACTGAGGGTCACTGGAGGGGATGTGGGCGGGGAGATGGGGTAACCGGGTGATGGGTGTTAAGGAGGCCACATGATGTAATGGGCACTGAGTGTCACATGCAACTGATGAATCACTGAGCTCTACCTCTGAAACCAATAATCCATTATATGCTAATTAATTGAATTTAAATTTAAAAAATTTTTTTTTAATTTTTATTCATTTATGATAGTCACACACAGAGAGAGAGAGAGAGAGAGAGAGAGAGGCAGAGACACAGGCAGAGGGAGAAGCAGGCTCCATGCCCTGGGAGTCTGACGTGGGATTCGATCCCGGGTCTCCAGGATCGCGCCCTGGGCCAAAGGCAGGCGCTAAACCGCTGCGCCACCCAGGGATCCCTAAATTTAAAAAATTTTTAAAAGAATATGTGAAAGTAACCACTAGGACTAATAAGTACTTTTAGTCAGGCCATAGGATACAAATATATAAATCAATTATATTTTTTATCCTAGCAGCAAATAATTGGAAATGAAATTTTGAAACAATTCCATTGACAATAGCATCAGAAAACATGAAATACTTGAGAATGACTTTAAAGTTGGGCACCAGGGGCACCTGGGTGGCTCAGTCGGTTAAATGTCTGCCTTCATCTCAGGTCACGATTATGAGGTCCTGGGATCAAGCCCCACATCAGGCTCCCTGCTCAGTGGCAGAGTCTGCTTCTCCCCTTCCCTCTGCCTCTTACCCACAGCTCATGCTTCTTTCTCTCCCATTCTCTCTCCACTCCTTCTCCTTATCAAATAAATAAATAAAATGTTTTTTTAAAAGAAGTTGTCCCAACCTGCATCTGCATATAAAAAAGTAGAAGACAATGCTAAGAGAAATTAAGAATCTTAAATGGATAAACCATGTGGATGGCTCGGAGACTCAGTATTGCCAAGGCACGAGTTCTTTCAAACCGAACTATGGAGATTTATAGTTTCAACAGAATTCCAATCCAAATATCGGTGAGACATTTTGTAGAATGTTTCTGACAAATTGTTTCTAAAATGGAAATGGAAATGCGAAGGACCTAGAATAGCCAAAACAATCTTGAAAATAAACACCCAAGCTGGGGAACACACACTTTCTGATTTCAAAATGCATCCAAAGCTACCGTAATCAAGATGGTGTGGTATTGATGGAATCACAGAGAAATAGATCAATGGATCATAATGAAGAATCCAGAGATAGATTTGTATGTATTCAGTCAATTGATTTTTTTACAGAGGTGTCAGGGCAGTGGCACCTTCAATGAGAAAGAAATGTTTTTTCAGCAAATGGACTAGGAAAAGCAGGAAACATATAGGAAAAAATGAGCCTTGACCTCTAGTTCACACCACACATAAAATTTAATTTGAAGCAGATCAGAGAAACTACACACACAAGCTAGAACTATAAAGTTTCTAGCAGAATACATACAAGAGTATCTTCATGATCTTGAGGCAGGCAGATTTTTTAGAGAGGATCCAAAAGGCACTCACCATCAAAATAAAGTATTGACCAATTGGGCTTCTTCAGAATGACAAGTACCTCCGCTCACTCAAAGTCAACACCGAGTATGTAACAAGGCAAGTCACGGAGAGGAAGGAAGTATTTGCAATCCATGTATCTGATAAGGAACTTATATCCAGAATAAAGAATTCCTAAAATTCAATAAGAAATAGAACAAAAACACAACAAGACCTGAGTAGACACTTCACAGGGAAGACACGCAAATGGGCGATAAGCCCCTGCAAACTCACTTGGTCTCACCGGTCACCGGGCAAACACAAAAGCACAATGAGACACTCTCAGCATCGGTCAGAATGGTTGACATCCAAGTGACGGATCGTATGTTTTGCTGGTGAGGCTGGGGAGCAACTCCCCAAGAATGTGCTGGTAGGACTGCAGGATGGCCCGCCCACTCTGGAGACCGTTGCTCAGCTTCTTACAAGGGTAGACGCACAACCAGCCCATCACGAACCAATTTCATCCCATCAAGAGAAAAGAATATACGTCCCTCCGAAAAATGGGCACAACTGAAACGTCTATTAACGTAAAACACATTGTACGTGTTCATACAATGAAATACTCCATGTAAAAGAAAAAAGAATAAACTGATACATGCAACAGTAGGGATGAGTCTGGAAGTGAATGAGCACCTGTTCTCTGGTTACACGTGGATGCGGTTCATGAGCAGGGAGAGTGATCAACAGCGATGGAAATGGGAGCAGTGGTTGTGGGGGGTGTGACCCGGAAGGACCACGAGGGCACTTTCTGGGACAATAGAAATGTTCTCTGGCTTGCTGGGAGTGGTGGTGCACGGGCATTCGCATTACTCGAAACTCATTAAATTGTACACTTGTGTGTGGATTTACTGCCTGTAACTCTTGCCTGGATAAAAGAGCTACCACAAATACATCCTGCTGCTCCCCCTGCAGCGAGCCCCACCGCACCCTCGCGCACCCCCTTTAATGTTCCAGATTCACTGCTCAGAAAATCTGCGACAAGCCACAAAACAGATCGTAGAGCAAAACGATAATAAAATGTCTATTAACATATTGCCCACGTATTTTGGGGACAAGTAACATATTGTTTGTCCCTCAGAAAGTCCATTTTTAAAATGTGCTCTTTCTAAGCGTGTAATTAAAAAGAAAACAAATGGTACTCTGTCTCACAAAATAAAACAAAGCAAAACATAGCGACTGATTTTTTTTTTTAAAGCAGGCAAACTAGGGGTGGTGGAAGGGGAGGAGGGCGGGGGGTGGGGGTGAATGGGTGACGGGCACGGAGGGGGACACTTGACGGGATGAGCACTGGGTGTTATTCTGTATGTTGGTAAATTGAACACCAATAAAAATTAATTTATAAAAAAAAAAAAAAAATAAAGCAGGCAAACCCTAATCTGCGTTGTTGGAAGTCGGGGGGGGGGTGGGTTCCATCGCGAGGGGCAGGGAGCTGCCGAGGGGAGCATGACGGGGGCTCCGGGATATGGCCAAGGTCTGTTTCGGGGCCTGGGTGCCAGTTACGTACGACGTGTGCTCGGCCTGTGGAAATGCATCCCCCTTTGCACTTACTTTATATATCTATGCACACATGCGTGTATATACACTTGACTCCATGGTTCTCAACTATTATAGAATTTAAAATAGAACAAATCATCCAAAGTTAACCATAGTGAGAGGTTTGGCAAACGGCAGATAAACTTAACATAGAAATTGTTTTTTGAAAGAAGGAAGAGGAGAGAAGAGCAGCAGAGAAAGGAAGGACGCGCGGATGACCCGACACGGTGCCTGAGCCCCGCGTGGCCTCATTCAAGGTCAGTCCCTGTGATTCCTGCCCACGCGCGGGCTCAGAGCTCCTCGGCTGGGGAGTCGCAACAGGACTGAGGGTCTGGGTGATGTCTTTTCCTCCAACTGGTCCAGAAGGTGCCGATGTGGATGGGGTGGTGTGGGATGCCCGACCGCTGCTGCTCAGTTGGTAGGGCCGGTGGCCAGTGGCGCGGCTGGTGATCTGGCAAGAATGTCCTCTGGTCTGTCCTTTGCTAGGAGCTACGTGGCAGCGGGAGACCCTGCCTCAGGGCACGATGCGGCCTCTTTTGCCATCATTCGGGCTCGTCTTTGTGCTCGTAGCATTGATGTGACTCCCCTTTCCTGGGCCGAGCCCATCCCACCTGAATAACTGTGGGGTTATCAAGTGTAAATGGCTGGTAGGGATGTAGGGGGAAGAGATGCTGAGGTGGGACTGATTGATGCCTGGCGGCTTCTCTGGGCTTGGAGGACATGTTGCGCCCAGTCTGAATCCAGTAGGGGGACAATCAGTGTGAGAAGATATGGGAACAGGGCCTCTCCCTCTTGCGGTTCAGCCTGCGCTCAGGTCTTGGGTCCTGCTCAGGCCAGGACCCCATCAAACAGACCCCAGTCATCCAGACCTGGGACCAGAGGTGGCCCCGGGGAAGGCCATGCGCACCCCCGGCAGGTCCCAGCCGGTGCATCTGAAGCTGGTTCTCCCCTCCACTTCGGAACAAGACGAGGTTGACCAAGTTGAAGTTTTGGGTCAGGAAGTTGCCACAGATCCAGCTTGGTGGCTGCAGGGGCAGACTAGCCACAGTGGATGCGTTTCATCCGGTGCAGATGCGAGCCACACAGTCGAGATTAAGGCCCTGCACATGCCCCGGAGAGCTGGTGATCCCGCTGCCACTGGGCCTTCAGGTCCCCCCTGGGGCCCAGGCCTCGGGGCCTCGGTGCTCCGCTGTCCTGACCCCTCGGGAACCCCCTTAGCTCACTGGGCTCAGCCAAGCCAAGAGGGAAAAGGAGGTTTGGCTTTCTTTCTATTTATTTTTTTTTTTTGAGGTTTTGCTTTCAAGAGTAATTGTTAGTTGGAGGAGAAAGAAAGAAAAACCATAAAACTACCTTTCCCCAAATGATTCGGCTGGCAGATGGCCCCTGGGGACACCTGGGCTCCCTTTGCTTTCCCGAAAAAAGCAAGTTTTTATTCCCCCTCATCTACTCTTGACAAAGGAGCCGCAGCCACGGCCGCAGGTGCTAAAGCCTCGCCGCTACGGGGCTGTCTGCTGCTTGGTTGCTGATTTATTATTAAGATAATCCTTAAATCTTCTTCATTGGGCCAATGGACACCATCTGATCGGAGGGGCTTCAGGAAGCTCCGGACCAAGTGGGAGGAATGAGCCCCCCAGTAAGCTCCCTGCAAATATCTTTCTCCCCCTGAGAGGAGTTTAGGGTGAGGCCCCGGGGGCCCCCATCAGGGAGGGTTTGTGGCACTGCTCCTCTAAATCTGGGCTTAGAGGAGGAGGAGGGCAGCAGGTGACACCACCTTGCGTCCCCCCACCGCTTCCTTGCTGGGACCCGGGGACAGCTCATTGTGTCCCCAGCCAGCCTGCTTTGTAGGGAGGGAGAAACGTGCAGCTGGGCCGAGCCAGGGTGGTCCCTGGGGGAATCTCTCTGGGGGAAGTTTACGAGGCCTGATAAATATTCCTCAGGCTTATTTACAAAGCTGCTGGGGCCGGGGGAGCTGCAGAGACACATGAGCAGCGAGCCTTTTGCTTTTCACTCCTTTGGAATTACAAGATGCTTCCTTGGCAGGTGGGTCTCCTCTCTTTTTTTCTTCCTGGGGACAGGGAACAGGGAGGACTGACAGGCCAGCAAAGATACCTCCCAGTGACACGGGGCAGGAGGGAGAGTGGAAGTGGGTGCTGAGATTGGGGTGACCTGGGACGCGTACTTCCCCAGCAAGGGTTTCTGCATGTGGAAGGCTTGGCCCACCAGCATTGTGCCAAACTGGATGAGCACCATCGCCAGGAATGCTTCAGCCACCCTGTCCTCCAAGGGGACCCGGCCATGTCGGGCTGAGTATTTCTACCAGGACCAGAGGGCTGGCCTAGGAGGAGGGCCGCGGCTGAGCAGTGGACCCCGGGGCTGAGTGCACCTTCCTGACTCAGAATACGTCCCCTTCTTAGCTTGGATTCTTGGAGTCCCCACCGCCCTCCAACCTGTGCTTGGGCACCAGCCTCCAATTCCTGCTGGTCTTTTGCCCTATGAGCCTTCATGCATGTGGTTCTTCCCTTGCTCCTTGAAAACTGCTGGGGATCCATTGCTCACACCCTCTCCTGCTCTCGCGTGCTCTCTCTGTCTCTTTCTCCTGACTTGATCTTCAAGGTCTTCTTCTAATGTCTCCTGACTCCAGAAAAACCCCTGACCTTTCTTCTCCTGTCCCTAAGCAGAGCCGTCATCCATTGAGTGCCCCAAGACCTTGACCGGCCTCCTGGCCCTAGGGTGCTGGATGCTCTCCAGCTTGGACTGTTGGCTTGTTGTTCCCAGACACCTGTTCCATTTCCTCAGTTCAGTGCCTTTGACACTTCCCTGAACCTCAAGACATAGAATAAGACTTAACGCTTAAGATCCGAAGCTGGAGGGGACCCTGTCTGTTCCCATGGTCACTACCCCCCTTGCCCTCTGGCCACAGAACACAGGCAGAGTGGAGGGTGCTACAGGCAGTCCGGTCTCTTCCAGCAGACCCGCTCTGGCTGGCCAATGCCCCCCACATCTTGGGGTGACGGCCCAGGATTCAATGGATCCTCAAGGGAGGCCAGAGGCCCTGGAAAAAGAGGAGGTGACAGCTGCAGGGCCCCTAAGGAAGCCTGTGCAGTCAGCTCAGTCCAGGTGCCTCACAACGCAGCCCAGCCCCGTTTGTGTCTGGCTTTTACCTTAATTAGAGAGAGCTTTTCAGAGAAACAATAAAAGAACGACATAGCAACTTGGACAGGACATGGAAGGCAAGAGCCATCTCGGTAATAGAGTCAGTGGAATTGCTATTCAAGAGAGAAAGAGATTGAGAGAGAGAGACCGCTCTCTGCTATTAAGACAGCCAATGGCAAAGCTGTACTGTCATTTCCTGGGTTATTAAAGACAACTGATGGCCACCCTGCCCCCCAACAACAGAGGGGAAGTGCAGCTCCGTGAACCCAGAGTTCTGGGCAGTTGTTCCCAGAAAACCAAAGTGCTAAGCTTAGCAGTCTAGGGAGAGATGCGTGGGCCCAGGGCTTACTGGCTTACTCTGAAGGCCCAGTAGCCAAATAGGATAATGGCAAAATTGAGTGCCTCCACCAAAAACATCATGAGGACACACATGTAGCACACCAGGCTGGTTGATAGGTGGGAAAGCTGATTCATTTTCCCAAAACCTTATTTCCAAAGAACACAGAAGGAAGCTGCTCTGGTTTCAGGGACCAACCTCTGAGCAAATGCTAGGCTTATTTCTCATAACATTCATTTCCATGAGGACTGGTTGCTCCTAGTCAAACCTCATAACTAACCCAACCACAAAATCTCTAGGGTCTCACCCAAAGGCAAGTCAGATGCAGCCTGGTGTGGTAGGATGCTACCAGATTCTAACCCTTACTGTTTGAAACTAAGCAAGTTGTTCTATTTCCAAGCTAAATGAGGATGATGAGCCCTGACCTGACTATGCCATGGGGTGGCTATGAAGATAATATGTTGGAGTCAATGCAAAACAGCACTTGGAAATGAGAAAATACTGTGCACATGTGTGATTATCTGCAATATACAGGAACTCCTATGGATGAACATGAGGGTGGCAGACAGGGAACCCGTGGGTGGATGAGTGGATGGGTGGACAGATAAGTGGATGGATGGAAGGATAAGTGGAAGGATGGATGAGTGGATGGATGGAAGGTGAGTGGGTGGATGGATGAGTGGATGGATAGATGGATGGATGAGTGGATAGATGGATGAATGAGTGGATGGATAGAAGGTGAGTAGATGGATGGATGCATGAGTGAATAGATAGAGGATAAGTAGATGGATGGATGGAGAAGTGGATGGATGGAAGGATGAGTGGATGGATGGATGAATGGATGGATGGAAGGATGAGTGGGTGAATGGATGGAAGGATGAGTGGATGGGTGGATGGATGGATGGATGGATGGATTGGTGGGCAAGTGCAAGGGAAGGTGCATGGCCCAGTGGTTGGGGAGATGGATAGATGGATGGATTGGAATAGAGATGATAGATCATTGAAAGAGAAGAAGCATGGAAAGATAGAAGGAGGGTGGTTGCCCAGATCAAAGACGGTTAGATGATGAATGATTGGAAGGACAGAAGGAGACAAGTACGAATTGACAAAGGACTGGACAAAAGCAAAGATGAACACATGGTCTTCTGCAGTCCTACAGAGGGACCAGCAAGACAGAAGGGTGGATGCTCTCAGTAACAGCAGATGCAAGCCTAGCACCTGACTCCCATGTCTGCTCTTCCCATGGCCCAGCTCCACTCCATCTCTAAGACCTGAGGGCCCAGGTCTTCCTCCCAGGGGCACTTGGCTCCGTGGTAACTGTGGACCTCTGCTTTTCAGGTCAGTTCTACCTAGAGCCAGGGGTTCGTGAGGAAGGGGGAGACTCCCACCTCATCAGCTTCCTCTTAGACTCGGCTCTCCCACCGCTCCTGAATGAGCTTTCCTAATCACCTTTTAATGATCAGCTTCCTGGCTTTCTCCAGTGGCTTCTAGATCAGCATCCTTCTACTGGATTGCTTTTGTCTGAATGGGGACTTCCTGACGAGGCCCCATCTCTTCCTGGATCCTGGGTCTTGGGGAACCTCTGGCAAGACACAATGATACAGACCTTCCCCTTGACCTTTTCTTTCAGAAGCTGCTTTAGCCAGGACCATCCTGCTCCCCACCCTAGGCTGGGAGAAAGGGGACCGGTGCCACAGGGCTTCCACGAGCATCTGGGCTGGGGACAGGAGCTTGCTCTGTTGCCTCCCCTGATCCCAAGGGGTCTGGTCTGGACCACAGGCTGGAGAGAAGAAGCCTGGTGGGGTGGGGAAGCTGGCAGACAGACATGTCATGGGGCGAGGAGGAAGTCTGCGGTGGCCAACAGACCCCTCCCAGCCCAGGGGCTTGGAGGTCCCAGTGGCCCACACTCTCCCAGACTCTACAAGTGGGTTGAGACTAAAGAGTGTTCCTCGTTGGGTCAGACCTTGAAGGTCAGGGGCTCAGGGCAAACCTACACCTGCTTCGCATGGCCCGCTGTCCCCCGCAGGAAGCCCAGCAGTGGGTTGGCAGTGGCCGTGGCAGTTCCTGGGATGACCGGTCCTGGCTGGCCTGTCTCTGGAGGCGGCCACCACCTGGAGCCCTTCTGCCAGCTTTGCTTCCCTTCCTTCTGTTCTTTTCTGTTCTTTGCAACGAGCCTGATCAGCCAGTGGCTGGTCCCATAGCACTAAGCCCTGGAGGGATGAGGCAGGCGGTGGGGCGTTGCCACTACCGCATGGGGCGCAGATCATGCACGCCTGCTCCCAAGCCAGCCGGGGGCCAGAAGGATGCCAGCCAGGGACACAGGGGCATCTGCAGGAGGGAGGGAGAAAGGACCAGAAGGATGTGCACCCTGCCTCTTAGGGACAAGGGCGGCTCTAAGGCCCTGAACCCCTCGCAGAAGCAGATCTTGCCAGGCAGAATGGCCGGCAAGCAGGCCTCAGCCTCAAGGCTCAGGGGGCCTTAGAGCCCGGCCGCCTCTCGGCCCTGGCCACCCACGGAGTCAGCAATCAATTAGTCTGATGCTCAGCAAAGGCTTTAAGAGTCTCGTAAAAACGTTCTTCTGGGGGCTGCTCCAAAACCAGACAGACGGAACATGGCCGCAGGAGGGTCCCCAGATGATGAACAGGTGTGAGGTGTGCAGGTTCACCCTCCGCTCCTGGGCCCCGACACTGGGATTCCAGCAACCTAGGAGCAGATGGTGAACTGTGCTCATGGCTGTGTCCCCACACCTAGACTGGCACCTGCAAGGAAGAGCTGGCCAGGGGATGCCTGGGAGGAACTGGGAGGCAGTAAGGTCAGCGGGGAAGGAGGACCCAGAAGCAGGAGGACGCTTCTGCAGGCTGCTCCAGAAATGGGGGGCGGACCATCTTCTGTGCAACAGGGCAACCTCTCAGACCAGCCTCAATCCCGGTCCCATGCAGGCTTTGGTGGGGAGGATGCAGAGGAGAGAGGCATGAAATAGGTCCCTGGACAGGAAGGGGACCCGGGCAGAGGGCCTCAGTGCATGGGCAGGGAGCCGGGGGCTCGGAGACTGGCGGGGCAGGCGCCCCCTGGGGTGCAAGGACGGCTCCTGGGGTCGGGCACCGGGCAAGGGCCGCACGAGGTGAGATGCTCGGACTCCTGCGGGCACGTGCCAGGGATCAGGAAAGCCTCAAACCAAATAATTTAAAACTCCCCTTAAGAGAGAAGACCCTGGAACCTGGAACAGCGCAGCCAGATGCTGAACCAAGCACACAGCACGCGCAGTGTCTGCAGCGGTGGCCCCGGGACAGGGCCTCCTCATCAGCAGCACCGGGACCACTACTCTGGCCCTGGTCGGTCCAGCTCGCGCCTCGGTGACCAGAGACGACGGCCCGGGAAGAATGGAAGCCCAGGGGGGCGGCGGCGAGCAGGCGAGCGACCACAGCCACCCCCCGTCCAATCCCCACCAGACCTGGCAGAGAGAATAGCTTCTCCCTGGTGAGGCCAGCATGTCGTTTTGTGGTCCAGGGAAAGAGTCCAAACTGCAAAAAATATCTGACCGCAACAATGGCCTAACGAAGAAAAGAAGAAAGAGATAAATTCCTGGCAAGCAGCCCGATGCAAGCACGCGCATGCACGCACACGTGCCCTGGAACAAGTGAGGGCCCGGGAAAGCACCTGGTGTGTGCGGACGGGCCTCGTAAACATACATAAGGGATCGTTCTGGTGGCCGGCAGAGGCTAGAGATTAAAGGGGAATTAAAAAAAAAAAAACAGAAACCACCGTGAATACACAAGTTGGCCCCATGCGACGCTGCTGAAGGCTGGTCAGCCTTCTTTCATTTCTTTGAGCTATTACCCGCTTTCTAATTTCTCCTGACATTTGTTGCCTGCTAAATCAATTTGATGCATGGCAGGCAGATTAAGTCAGTGCTCCCAGCCCGTCCCCTCTCCCAAGCGAGTCTCGGGGTGGTGATTTTAAGAGATTGTCTTTTTATGCTGAAAATGCTCAAAAGTGGCTTTGTTTCCTTTGGCAAGAGGAAAAGCTCACCCCCAAGTTCCCAACCTGGTAACGCTGCTGGATTATCACGCATCGCAGGGAGGGAGGCCGTTCTTTATCCCAAACCAGGGAAGGGAAAGCCACACACGCAGCGTCTTGGGATTTCTTAAATGCTTCAGTTTACAAACTTCTAAAAGTTCAGGTTCTCCAGCCAGGTAGACCGGCTCATGCTTAGGGGGCCCCCTCAGGGGTGGGGGGCATTGGGCCGCATGGGGTCAGGCCTGCAGGTGGAGAGCCCCTGTTCCGGTGGGGTCAGGCCCCCGTCTTACCTGCTGCCCGTTGGCCTCCTCGTCTGTAAGATCAGGGGGTGGGTCTGGAGGGCCTGGGAGACACTTGCCATTGGGACCCTCCATCACTCTTTAAGCAGAAACATGTATTTTTGCTGGTCAGTCCACACAGGGAAGGACAATCAGCCCCCTGGTTCAGGTGAACCATGAACGGAGACGCCACAGCCGTCTCTGGGTCCACAAACCCCCGACAGGGCACTTCTTGGGACAGGAGTCTGTGGGTCCCTCTCCACAAAACACCCTGTTCAGTGCTCTCCATCCGGAGCTGGGCCCTGCGTGCGCAGTAGCTGAAGCTTCCCGGGCCCTGGGCAGGAGCAGGTGGGTTTCACCCTGAGAACCACCTCGGATTTGGCAGGACTTGGGGTGATTCGGCTGCTGCCCCGGGGTCCCATGGGGGGTTAGGAAGAGGCCACGCGTGTCAGAGATATTGTCGACTCCTGGCAGCTGTCCAACCACGTGGTGGTAGGGGATGTGGACCCCAGTCAACGACCTCGGCCACGTCTTGCTAGGCCCGCTGCCCCCTCTCTTGACAACCTGGGACACACCCCTGTGCAGAGACCCCGGTGGGACAGAGGATGGGGCAGGACATGAAACCATGCAGATGTGCCAGACCAAGAGAGGGTATGAACCAAAAGTCAAAATTATGGGAGTACTTTTAGGTGAATTAAATTTTATTGGAATCAGCAATAGGCAGTAAATCAAATTAGATGTTTCATTTGTAATTAGGAAGATCTATTTATATATAACAATAAAAAAAAACATAGCACGGACTTTTAAAAGCACATTCCTTCCAGTGGATTAAAATATTCTTTGTAAAATAAATAAATAAATAAATAAATAAATAAATAAATAAATAAAATAAAATATTCTTTGTGATGGCGTTTATTCATTTTTTTTTTCAATGCAAATCTTGCTTCTGCCTCATGCCGTGCTAGGGTATCAGAGTATAAGGAGCCTGAGCGGAGAGAGCCAGGGCTAGTGGCTGCCCCTGGGAGGGTTTTCCAGTGACTCCCAAGGAGGGGCCTCAGATCCAGGAGGCGCCCCCTCCTCCCCGCCCAGGACGCTTGGGGGCAGGGGACCAATAGTTCATTCAGACAGCCTTATAAAAATGATGTGATGGGAGAAAGAACCTAATGACTGGCACTTAACTTTTGCTCTAATTAATTTCGCGGACAAGCTGTCTTCAAGTTTACAAATGTTGCATCTGAGTCAGAAAGTACACCAGAGACAAAGCAGGTGGTAAATCATGTCTGAGATGCCAAAACATAAAATTAAATAAAAATAATAGAAACACGGGTGGCCAGAGCCCACTGGGGTCAATCAGCAAATGTTTGCTGAGCACCTACTGTGTGCAGGGCGCCGCGGGAGCACATTAAATCACTTCCTTCGGACTCCCGAAAGCAAACACACTCTTGGGAGAGCGTGAGCACTGGAGGGAGACAGCCTGAGGACTCTGCCCCTCCGCGTCACTAACTCGATTCCAGCACTAGACCTGCAGCTGTGAGGTCGTGTCAAAGGTGTGCAGGGTGTTGGGGACGGTGGTAGGTGGCGTCCCTCGTCTGTCGGCGGGAGCTGTGTCTGCGAGGGACCCTCCCCTTGGCACCTGCCTGTGTAAGGGATCGCTGCCGTCCGAAAGCATCTGGAGGGCCCTGGGCCTGCAAGTGTGGCCCCTTGGGGGGGGCGGGGGGCAGACAGAGGACGGAGGAAGCCTGGAGCATGCGACCTGTAAGGGTCGCAGGATAGCTCGGCATCGTGCACAGCATCTCAGGCTTGGACACAACCGCCTGGTGCAGAGTCCCCGGCAAAGACAGGCCCCTGACCTCGCTGAGGCGGGCACGGCCCCACCTTGAGAAACCCCAACATGTAAACATAACCATTTTCCCAAACTCTACACGGGGAGCAATTTTTCACTTTCCCGGAGCACTCAGCCATAAAGTTTTCTATTTAACAGGCACTCCCCAGATGCATTTAAAAAAAAAATATGTGATTTGCAAAAAAAGCTCAATCGCTCACAATTTCTCTATTGAGTAAAGTATTTTCAAACAAGTAATCAAGTTCAAAGAACCACTTGCTTTGCCTGCTAGCGTGTCTAGCGTTACAGCCTCTAGCTTAACGGGCCAACCCAAGGACTGCAGTCTGGGCGGCCGCACTGGACGGGAGAAACGTGCTGGTCCCTGACCTGGGTCACAGATCACTCCTGCCTCTTCAGTTTCCCATCACTAGCTGGCCACACCCTGAAAGGAGCCTTTCTGCTGGTGCTGCCGGTCTTGGATTCTCGAAATGGGTGGGAGGGAACGGGAAAGCCGCCGGTTATCAGGGGGCCTCTGGACCCACTGGCCTGCCGCCTGCAAGGGACATCCTGCCCAGGGTCGGCTCCTCCTCATCTTCCTGCTGGGGCTGTCCCCCCATCCCCGCTGGCCCCCAGAAAACGTGCATTACCATCCCTGTGGCCTCTCTAGACCCTAGAGACATCATTTTTTTTAACCCTTTGATAGCCCATCCATTGCACTTGCATCAAAGGGCATTCTGAACTTTTTAAGTGATTCCAGCTCTCTCATCTGGAGATTGTGATCGCTCAGACGGTCTGAGGTTTATTCCTGCATTATCCACGGACACTGCATCACTTTGTTTGACGAGGCCACCAGCTGACACCGAGAGGCTGCTGTGTCCTAGACCGGGCACTGCACGCCGGAGGCACAGGCGCAAACACAGCAGGCTGCTGTCTGCACAGGCGCACGTCGCCGAGAGCAGAGGCGTCCTGGGGACACGCACAGGTCTGGGGCCCCAGGTCTGGATGAGAGCCACTGCTGAGATGGCACGGAACTTCAAAGGAGAGCAGAGAGCCCGGAGGCTTCCTGGAGGGGGGACTGGATTGGTCCAGAAGGCCGGGTGGAAGCCCCGCCGGGCAGAGACGCCTGGGGATGGGACACTCCAGGCACAAGTTGAATCATTTCACAAATCGAAGAACTCAGAGCTCCCCGGGAGTAAGATGCCCATCAGCGCACGAAGGGCTCGTGAGCCAGCTGAGGGCCCGGGGCCTGAGCAGGAGCTGGGATCGGGGCGGCAGCCGCGGGATGGGCTGGGAGCCAGCCGGCCTCCTAGGGAGCAGCGGCTCTGGTCTCTGGGCAGATACAGATCTCCAGGGTCCTTGGGCACCAGGTGGTGGCCTGGTTTGGGGGACAGGCAGCCTGGAGCCCCCAGACATCCCACCCCCCAGAGGCCTGAGGCAGCAGGGTATGGTGGCGGTGTGACCTCGGGCAAGCCAACAGGTGCTGTCTGGCCTCAGTTTCCTCCGCTGTCAAACAGAGATAACATCATTGCCTTCCTCTCATGCTCCTGCCCTGATTCCGGGGACCCGCACACATCCCCACCCAGGGTGGGCTCCTCGCAGCCAGGTGTCTACACTTCCCTCCATCCTGCAAGGCCTCGGCCACGCTTGGCCACCGGGCAACAGAAGGAAGGTTCCGGGACAGGCCCCCTTTGCTCCCCCACAGCCCTCCCTCGTGCTCTACCATTAGGTGTGCACATGGCACCTGCTCCATCCAGCCCTCCCGGGCGACTTTTTAAAGTGGCCCATTTACAAAGTTACAGCTCTCGTCTGCATCACTTAAAGTGCACAGAAAAAGGGACCCCGTCAACATCAGCTGGAGCCGCTTCCAACTTCTCTAAAAGCCAGATTTCACATTCGAGGAAAATGACTTCTGTACCTGCCGTGGGCCACTGTTACTCGACTCAGAGGGTAATTTCATGGCATTAGCAAAAATGATCCCTTTTACAGCTCTATAAATGTCCTTGGCCCACAAAACAGTCTTGACCTTCAGGGAGACAGAGATTTCAGGGGGCCCCTCACCTGCGACCCTCCGGGGGCCGGGAGGCTTCTGGGGCAATGGGTACCTGCTGCCACCATCAGGGCCCCCCCGGTGGCCCTTGGGGGGCCAGCCTGAAGTCCCGTTTGTGTCTGTGGTGCTCTTCTACGGCCCTTTTTGTTTCCATGTTGTCAGCAATCGAGTGTCCTCCTGGAGCAGATGTTGAGACCCAGGTAACCCCCTGACTACCTAGGTGCACCCCACCTCCTGTCCCAGGTCTGCTGTGGCCCCTTTTGCAAGGGGGAGCCTCCGCGTCTCAGGGGGCTCTCCGTGGAGGCCTCTTCCCTTCAGAGAGATTTCAGATCTTCATAACCTTAAGGAAAACCATGGAGAGAAGCCAGTGAAGAGAAGGAGGGGAAGGAAGGGGGGAGGTCTCCTTTCCATCACAGGGACGCCCCCCACCCCATGGAGGCCCCCAGGACGGGTCCAGGAGGCCTGGCGGCAGGTGGCCGTTCCCCGGGGCCGCAGCCCGCCGAGGAGAGGGTGCACAGAGCCGGCGGGGCGGTGGCCCAGGCCTTCGGCCGTCATCGCCAGGAGCTAATGCGGGGCATAAATCATCTGTCAGCTTACCGAGTGACTTTCAAAGTTGTTGGGATGGAATAATTAAAAGAAATTGATATCGTAAGAGAAAGCCATGTCTGCCGTTGCAAGGCTTGCCTTCCTGACAGCTCGCCACCACACATGATGCTTCCCCAGCAAGGCCACCGCGACAGCGACACGGGGCCCCGGGACCCCCCCTCCCACCCCGCGCCCGGAAGCACTTCAGGGATTGGCCTGCGGGCCGCGATCTCTGCGGGCAGAGGGCAAGAAGGATCCCAGGGAGCCTCCTGAGGCTCATCAACTCGCCACTGCTGGTGACAGAACCAACCCGGCCCAGGGGATCGGTGACAATCCGCCCATGAGATGCCCACCAAGCCCGTCACTATTTCTTTTTTGTCCACTTGCCTCACAGAGACAGAGCAATGACATCCGTCGGGTCCACCGGCTAAGGACCCGGGAGCGCTGGGTGGGGGCCCCTGTGCTGGGAGGAATTTCCCTGGACGACCCAGGCTCCTGTCCAAAGTGGGAGCTGAGGTGAAGCCCGCGGGCACCGGGACAGAACTGAGAGAGACCTTCTCGGGGTGCCCTTAGCCAACCTCACCCCGCCCGCCCCGTGAGGACAGGGCGGCTGTGCGAAGGTCTGCATCATAAGTAACACTGATTGGCCACTTACTGTCTACCGGGCGCTGGGGTGGTTCTGTTTTGACCCTTTAATCTTACAGCAGCCCCCTCTGACTTAGCGGCGCTCGTTAAGCCTCCTTGTGCAGACGGGGAAGCTGAGGTGCAGAGAGTTAAGTGATTTGGCCAAGATCACACCAGCCAGTGAGGGTGGAGGTGGATCTGATCCCGGGCCGCCCAAACTCGCTCTGAGGGAAGGATCCTAGGAGATCACGAAGGGGGAATGGGATACTCTGGGAAGGCTGACTCATAGATGGGCAGGGATGAGCCAGAAGAAGAGCGTGTCCAGCAGGAGGCCCACCTTGGTGCTCAGTGCCGGGTCTGAGCCTGGATCCAGCACGTTCCAACTGAGGGGTCTTGAGCCGCTTACTTAACCTCCTTAACCTCTGGATCACCGTCCTTACCTGGGCAGAGAATCCGGGGTTGTCTAGATCGTGAATGGGAGGCCCGGGGTGAGGCCAGCTGTTGGGTTGAGTGCTGCCATCTTCGCATGAAGATGCGCCCATCTTCCTCAAGCCCAGGGACATGGGTTGACTTCGGCCCTCTCTCTTATGGGTTTGTGAGTGGGAAAAGCACTTTGAGGGATCCAGGGTCCACTCTGGCCCCTGAAGACCACGTTTTACAGAAACAAAGGCCCACCTCATGCTGGGAAGGGCTGGGGTGCCCCTCTTTTCTCTCACTTTGCTAACACTGGGGCACACTCAGCTAAGTGCCTTCTGGAAAGCTCAATAGTTTTGCATTTAGGATCAGGTTTTACTTGGTCCTTGTGTCTCTGAACTCTATCTTCCAGGTTTATCCCCGAGTGAGCTGGTCAGAGGTCTGCACGGGCTTAAAAACGTGCCTTTTCTTCTGTAGTTACTTCTGTGTTAGACACGTCTACTGGGTTCGTCTGAATTCTCTGCTCCAGCTTCAGCTTCAGCCTCGTGACTTTGTCAGCCCCTCACCTCGTGAATCACACCAAAGAAAAATAAAGATAGGTGGCCAGGTTGGGGATTCTTATCTGTTTTTGGTTTACGTTTTCATAAACGTCGGCTCCATCCCAACAGGGCTATCTGTATGTCCAAGGCGGGTGTGTCGATGGGCCGTGGAAATCACGGTCCACCTTAGCCATACGTAACACCGTGGGCACTTTTGGGGGGGGGGCGCTGGTACACTGCAGGCATTAATGTTGAATCACCTGAGCGTCATTGCAGATGCTAGGAAAAGCAGGTCTGTCTAAAGAGGAAAGCCTTTCCAATTTGTATTGGCTCCTGTCTACTGCTTGTCGGGGCCCAGGGTTGAAACTCCTGTGAATGCCTCACTTAGGAAAGATTGGACCCTCGACAGACCACATATTTATCTCTCGCTGGGTCCGGTCAATGCGTTCCAAAGCTCAAGCCATTATGGAAAACAGGCTTGGAAAAATGCATATCCCACCCCCAACCCCAGTCTCTCAGACTAACAAGTTGGCCCTTCAGCAAATATCCCATTGTCCCAGCTGTGCGGACACCTCCATAATGCCCCCCTTCATCAGCGCGTATAAAAGATTCCCTATGCTTCCTATATGTGCCCATGACCTCATCTTTCCTGCTCAGTCCACTTGCTCTCAATGGACCCAGTCACAAGCCAGATCTGTTTGACGCCACTGTTTCCTAGCGGACCATCTGTTGACGGGAGTCAGCACACAAGCCCCGCTTTGGCGACAGCACCTCGGCGTCGGCGCCGCCCTGGCCCTCCCGCATCTCTCCCCTCGCCTCCCGCACCCCTCCTCGTCCTGGGAGCCGACGCGGAGCGCCCCGCGGGAGCTGGCGGACACGCAGTCATAAACCCGGCTCTGTTCTCGGGCGGTTTCAGGCCCAGCCGGACCCAGACCCGCCTTTTCTTCCTTAAAGGTCACAAAATCTAATTAGAACCATTGCTAACTGTATATTCTCGTTGTCGGTAAGCCTTAAATAATAAAAATCAGACCAAATGAGACTAATCAAGGGAGATGGAAAATCCATGTCATATTTGTTGCAAGTAATTTCCTTTTAGAAGAGAAAAGGCTCTTAGGAGTGGTTTGTGAATTTAAAAGATGTTTACAGCTGCATCTAGACGTCGGAGCGTCAAAGTCAACCCCAAACGGAATTTCGCTGCATGACCTCTCTCTTCATTCCCGGAAAAGCCAGCGCTGTTTGGTATAAAGGCTAAAACGGGGTGACAGCCTTTCTTGGGTCTGTTTTAAGTAGTTCTGGCTTTGCAAAAAAAATAGTAAAAGGGATCCTTTAAGACAGGAGCAAAGAGCAAGTAATACATGGAATTTTTTTCCCTTTCTTCCATATTTTTCTGAGTGATTACTTTTGACCAAATGCACACTTAAGTAAAAAAAAAGACCCTAAATAGTAAAAGTGCAACAGAGACATGCAACCAAGGCATAGCAAAGAAGAGGATTAAAATATTTCTCCAAAGAATTTATCCTTCTGTCTGAAATACCCCAAAGATAAAGGTGGATGACCCCAGATAAGCACCCCTGATCTCCACGGGGTCCTGCATGTGTCCCTGACAATGAGAGTCATTTGCACCAAGACGACCAGTTGACCTGCTTCCCCATGATGCCTCCGATTTTTCACAAGAGTTGGAAAGGAGCCCCTTGGAAGGAAGGCACCGTCGACGTCACACCCCGAGCACCCACCGTGGCAGGCCTCCAGAGCAACGGTGGTTCTTTTTACCATTAGAAATTACCCAGTGGAATCCAGATAAACCCAGGCTGAAGTTCAGCTCTTGGCCTTTTGTTCGACAACGTCTGACATCTACGCGTGGATCCAATCACACACACACACACACACACACACACACACACACACGTTTCAGTTGACGCCGAATGGTAGGGGGATGCTCACTCACTGCCCCTCAAACCACAAGAGGCATCCTACTGCATGGACACACGCCCTGGAGTCCGGTTCAAAGGAAAGTCACCTGGAAAGCTGTTTTGGACTTTGGCCAATTAATTGTCTTTCATTTCTGCTTCGGCTCCTCCAGCTGGTTCTTCTTCCTTGCTATGGGTCGCAGAGAAGCCGTGGCTACCCCCTGGATCGCTTGGAAATGTGTCCTCAAAAGCCTTGGAACACCTTCCCTCCTGCCCCTTTGCCCACAGATCTCACGACAAGTCCGGCCGTGCCTGAGACAAGTTTGGATGTCTCGACGACACGGTGGGCATGTCATTTTGAGTGTAAGACTTCCTCCCTTCTGGCACGTTCTACAGCAGAAGTGAGCACCATCAAAGCAGGTTTACCTTTTTCCCTAACTGGATTTAAATTATGTATGAGTATTGATATTTCACATTAGACCCCTGTGGACTACTGTTTCCCTTTACTATCCATCCACCTTGTTAGCCGTGGAATCTCCGACCTCCGGTCTCTGCTGCGTAAGCTCAGAGCCACTGAGCACACATCGTTCACGGCAGGACAGCGCGCGGCCCCCGGTAGGTGGAGGGGGTCCTGCTCCCCCACCACCCCCAACGGCGGGTGCTCAGCTTCTTGTTTCTAATAGCCCTGGCAGAGCGGCAAGCGTGAGCCACCTGGCTGCCTCCTTGCCACATCCTTGTTTAAAATGACAGGCATTTCCCAGAGAGTGGGCCCTCGTCAGGGAACGCTGGTGCGGAGGAGAACCACTTGGCCCAACTGGCCCCCAGTACTGGGTCTTCCAGAGGGCTCTGATCCAGGCAACCGTGAACACTCCCTGCCTTACTGGGAGGATGCCTCACCCAAGGCTGCCGCCATGCTTCCTCTTGAGCATCTTCCATCACGCTGACATCACCTCAGTAAAGGTGACCCCCAAAAGCTATCAGCCGTTACCACACTGGATCAGGTTGTGGTCGCTCAGAAGGGGACTGGAATACAATTCACTCTTCTACTGAAGAAATCAGAACCAGCACAGGGGAGCTTATTAACCACCCTTCCCCCCACCCGCCCACCTCACCAAATTAGTCATTTGGACAAATGAGTTTATGCAAATAAAATTCGGAAAGGAGTTGTTCAAACACCCTAAAATAATATGCTGTTTTCAAGTGCGTGCTCGTCTGCCTGGCATGTAAGCTGACAAGCTCTTCTTTTCTTTGCTTCAAGAAAATTCGCAGGGAGACTTCACTGGACACTACTTCGGAAGACCAGTTCTAATGGTTTCATGGACTTGAAAGTACTCAAATGGAATATTTTTTTTCTTAAAAGCACCATAATTCAGACTTGTCACTAATTCAGACAGTGCGTCCCCCAATTAGGAAGGTTAAACCATACATCACACTCTGCATATAAATTGCCAGATAAAACAGAATCATCTTAGTGGTCGGTAGCCAAGAGATGACATTATTTTCTTCAACTTGTTCAACCGAAAGAAAGAGAAAAATCCAGTCCAAATTAAAAGTAACAACTTTGGAAAGATATTTTATTTATTTCGTGACCAATGAAAAATGAAACGCCTTTCTTCTTTAGCCACCTGGCCCTTTGGGGAAATCGTGTTTCTGAAAAACCTCAAAACTGGAAGGCAGAAAATGTTATTTAAGTAATCCACAGATTTCCAGTGAGCCAGGGCTCGAGCAGAAAGAACACTTGTGGAGCAGGGGTGTTTTTATTTTGCAAATGGGGAGGGGTCCCTACTGCGACTTCAGGTTGGGTTCAGAATTTCACCTCAAAGCACAATTTCAAATCTGAAGCCTTGAGATGCATCAGACAAAAGGGCACTTCCATTATTCCGGTCCTGAAGGGAGAGAGCCGTGTTCCTGTTGGCTCCCGGAGGGGCTGGGGGCTGGGCGGGTCGGTGTAATGTCCCTGTTTCAGGACCACTGGGGGCAGGTCGCCTTGGACGCAAACCCTTCTCGCAGCCTCCTCTGCGGCCTGGCGGCTCACAGTAACCGCCAAGCCGTCAGGACTCCTGCGGGCTCACTGCAGAGCAGCAATTTTCTTTTGCTTTGCTTTGATTTTCTCCATCCTGGCAATTGAAGACAAACAGAGAAAGCCATTTTCTTCTCCACCAGTCAAAACACCTTTGCCATTTTGTCAGTCTCTGTGCTTGCCTTTTCCCCTAACCCCAGGGCAGGGCAAGAGACGCCCGGACGTCCGCCGCCAAGTTCCCCTTAGCTAGAGAAGCCACAGAGCAGCCCCCATGCCCAACAGCCAACATCTCGTGCACCCAGGTGGACAGGATGCTGTCCTAGGGGCTGCCCAGGATCGGCGGTGGGGGAAACGAGAGCGCCAACCTGCTGTCCGCTCCAGAGATGGGGCGCACATTACAAGCAGGGTTTGGTAACCTCCGATTGGGAGGTGAGGGTCCAGGCTGGGGAGTCTTCATGAGCTTAGACAGTTTGGGAATTCACACCTAAGCCAGCAGCGAAGCAGTAACCACCACCCCCAACTTCAATCATGTACACACTATGGTTTTTCCAATATTATTTACTGTTTAAAGCTGATGAAAGTCAATTCGCCTTTTTTTTAAAAGATTTTATTTATTTATTCATGGGAGACACACACACAGAGAGAAAGAGAGAGAGAGAGAGGCGCAGAGACACAGGCAGAGGGAGAAGCAGGCTCCATGCAGGGAGCCCGACGTGGGACTTGATCCCGGGTCTCCAGGATCACGCCCTGGGCTGACGGCAATGCTAAACCGCTGAGCCACCCAGGCTGCCCGTCAATTCGCCTTTTAAACTTAGCCTCATCCTAAGCGATAATCCTTGAAATCACTATCTAGATGGTCTAAATATCCCCCCTCAAATGTGCATTAAGATAATTAACCGGACCTTTAAGCAAAAATACACTCATATGTGTGCCACCTGACACCTTCCTGGGTACAGCCAGGGGTGCATGTGTCATAGAGCGTCAGAGAACGGGGCATGGTCCCGGCCAACTAGCGTAGCAGTAGCTCCTTTTAAAGCCCAGGACAGCTTGGACTCGGGCTCAGACCCAGGAAAGCAAGTGGACTTTTGGGGGACAGTGAGTTCAACCAAAGCAAACCAAAGGGGGTCTGAGCTGTCAAGGCTCAAAGCATCACCTTCTCAACTAGGAATTACATCAGGTGATGGGTCATCCCAGGGGAAACTCATGTTCCCACCACACTCAAGAGCCCTGCCTTTGTTTTCTGAGCTAGAAGAATCAGCCCTGCAATTTCTGTCACTTCTATCCACTGATTGACCCGCACGTATAGCTACTTAGCTCCCCACACTCTGAACACTGGCATAGGTCCAGTCTTAACCAGGCTCTTCCTCATGGTGAAATTCAAAAATAAGAGAAAGGAAGCAAAAGGGGGAGAGCTGTATCAAAGAAAGAAATGAGCAAGAAGAAGATGGCAGATTGTTTGGGAGGCCTGTGCTCCCAGGGTGGGAAAAGCAGAGCCAACTTAATGGCTTCATGGTGGCCAGTTGGGACTTGATCTTTTTGCCAGTGCTCCAACACCTTGCCTAAAGACAGCTCCAACAGCCCAGCACCCCTACGTGTGCAAAAAAATAAATTGAAGGAATCATCTTAGCCGTGGTAACATCTTTGTGGTAACATCTTTGTTGGTAAAATGTCACTATCAGTTTTTTCATCAAAATTCAAGATGAAGGGATCCCTGGGTGGCGCAGCGGTTTGGCGCCTGCCTTTGGCCCAGGGCGCGATCCTGGAGGCCCGGGATCGAGTCCCACGTCGGGCTCCCGGTGCATGGAGCCTGTTTCTCCCTCTGCCTGTGTCTCTGCCTCTCTCTCTCTCACTGTGTGCCTATCATAAATAAATAAAAAAAAAAAAATTCAAGATGAATTGCATTGATCATTCATATAACAAGACAGGTCTAGCAAGCTGCTCAAAAGGAATCCTTTCCCACCTCCCACCCCCCTTTCTTCCAAAAGAGCGTAAACCTGCAGAGCATAGAAACCAAGTTTAGCTCAACAGATTGAGGACAGAACACTCAACAAACCATGGAAACCCTGTAGGGGAACAGATGCTTACAAGGTGCTGGAAGCCTGGCGGTCCTGGACACGATCTCTGGGGGAGAGGCTGTGGAGTTTGAAGGGACGCAGTTTGCTGGGTGGCATATCTGAATTCTGGAATGTTGGTCCACACCACCGAAATGGATGGTGCTATCCCCTTGAAACCGACTCTGTCCCTTGCCCTTGGCACAGGGTTAAAGTACAGCGTGAGGTCCTTTCTCCGGGCTGTTGCTTCCATCAATGAAGGAAAATGGACCCAGGGCTGTTGGGTGACCCGTTCAGTAACAGATGAATAATCTGTCACTGTCAGGCTACCCGGCAAGCCAGGAGAGCAGACATTTAAACAAGGATGCAAGCTTAAGGCCGGTGGACAGGAGTTGCATGGGGTGGCCTGCACCTCTGCCCCTCAGCAGGGCTGAGCCGATTCCGCACAGAAGTTACACAGCCTCTCCTTTGGACTCTCCGCTGAACTTGTCCCCCATGGCCACAGGGCTGCTGCCACTCACCCAGAGGTGGGCAAAGAGTGTGGCTGGTCTTTTGCCGCCCTTGCCCTTCCTCTGTGTTTACAAAGTTAGTGTCACACAAGATCTCATCGTGCCACACGATTTGAGACTCTGAGGGGATAAAAAAACTAAGTCCCTGACTCTGGAGGATGTGGCCACACTGAAAAGGCCCCGGGAAGAAGGGCTGGGGTCAGTCCTGCCCTGTGCCCAGCCGGTGGAGCGGCCCCCTGGCAGGTGACCCACTGGGAGCTCCACTCCTCCTCCGTCCAGCGGAGGGGTGAGATGTGATCTGAGGTTTCTGTGATTTCTAAAGGGTTGTCATCCTGTGGCTGAAGATCCCTTCTTGTCCATTTGAGCCCCTGAAATCAGACGTCTTTCTCCTTGGCTTCCTGGCACCTGGATGCTGAGGCTTTGGTGGCCTCCAGATCAGCTACCGTGTAGACGGGCCTAAGAGCTCAGGAAGATTTGTCACTGGACTAACAGAAAGACAAAACGCACGGCATCCCAAGGGCCACCCCCCCTTCCTTTTCCAGGAATTCACAGGGTGTGTCCTTGGGGAGGGCTGCATGGCAGGCCGGAGGAGCCAGGAGTCCTGTGGCCCGTGCCTGGGGAGGCCACCTCTTTGTTTGTGAAGGGCCAACCTTGCTCTGCATCCTTTGGGGCTCTTTTGTTCTCTGCTCCCCTTCCTGCCAAACTGGTGGCTTTCTAGGGGAACGAGGAGGCTGAGGCCTTCCATCTGCACCTCCCTGGAGCCGTGGCCTCCCCTCGTCCCGATGCCTTGAGGTGACTCATGCCGAGAGCCGCCCTGGCCTTCCCCGTGGGGTAAACAGCGGAGGTGATTGACAGTGGTGGGACAGGTAATCCGTGGGCTTGAGAACCTTCCATCACAGCCCCCGCCCCCGCGGCCCCAGCGCTAAGCCCCGGAGCTCTGAACTTGTCTGCGAGAGATGAGAGATGTGTTCTCACATATTTTCTTAACAAACTGAGCGAGAGCAGGAGAGCAGGAGAACCCGACCCAGGCTGTCACTCAGAGGCAAGAGTTCAAATAAACACATTTCTCCTTTTCCTTCATTCATAAAAGGAAGCCAGTGAGAGCTGCACTGGGGCAGAACCCAGGGCGCCGCCCTCGCTAAACAGGCCCGGAGCCACGCACGCTGCGGAAGCGCCTTGGCCCAGACGCAGAAGGGCCCTGAGGCCGGGAGGCTGGGCTGGAGGACACCACCGCCCTTGACCTGACCTTGGGCTGCAGGGCGGAGACTCCGAGGCCTGAACCCCCTCCTCCCTTTTCACTGGGTCTTGGATTCTCCCTGGGAGGGAATGACGCTTTCCCAATTTTTACTAGGGCTTTCCTGGATGTCCCTTTAATGAGGAGTCTGGCAAAACAGGCAAACGTGGCACGTGACCTGGGATGGCATCCTGGGCCCAGACGCCAGTGGTCACGGCACAGCTGTCCACGGTCCACAGTAGTCTAGGAGCAGCCGTGTCAGAACGTGCCCCGGGTCCCAGACGACGCTGGGGATTGGAGTGACCTTTCGGAGGGTGTGCTGATGACCACGGGGTCACGTAGAAGGCCTTGGGGTCCGCTCCTCTCTTGCCAGTGATTTCACGAAAATACACACAGATGCACAAATGCAGGGAGAGCAACGTGGCACCACCAGTGACGATCTGAGTAAGCGGGCGCTGCTCTTTCAGCTTTCCTGTGTGTTTGGCCTTGTTTCCCCAACACGCCACGTGGGCTGCGCATCCTCGGCTCCCCCGGTCCACACCTGGGCTGAAGCATTCCAGGGGCTTCGCCGACACCTGCCGGGACCTGCTGAGACCGTGCACCAGCCAGCAGTGGGGGGTGAGAGACGCGCCCGGGGACGCACACGCGCTGCCCGCGCAGAGAAGGTGGGAAAGACGGGCCAGCCCTTGGTCGGCGACCCTCCCGGCCTCACCAGCCTGCACCGTCTCCGCTCCTCTGTCATCATGGTCTCGTGGATGCTCGTCGGCCGAGATCTGATCACGCTCCTCCCCAAGGAACGTGATGAGCAACCTGGAGCCCACAGAGGAATCTTCTGTGTCAAGAAGGACAGAGCAGAAGATCGGAGGACCAGGAGCCACTCACTGCCTTTCTCCTGCCCACTTCTCGGTGCTCTCGTCTGCAAAGCACCCTGTCATCTCTGAAGACTCCTTCCCACCCTCGTGACCAGGGATTTTTATCTGGGAAGTCCTGTTGGCCATTAGGAGGATGAAATTCTAAGATGTATTACAGTAAAGGACACTGTGGTGTCGCCGCCCACGGAGATGCAATAAGATAAATTGGTAATATGAATGTCACCATTACAGTAAAGCCTGGTCTATTTGACAGGCAATCACTCAGAAGTTTCGGGCCAAGGAAGTTTCGGGCCAGTGTTCTGAGGGGCGACCCGAGGCTTCGAGGCCTCCGCAGAATGACCCCACTACGCCGAGTGGAGTCCTGACGTGTGGCTGAGTGGGGAGTTGTGCACAGGGAGTGGCAGATGACGCAAAGAACCAGCGCTGGGAGTCTGGACATGGGAGCCCAGGGTCTCTGGGACTAGCCAACGGTGCTGGGCTGGCCCCTCACCTCTCTGTCTCCAACCTGTGGAAACCTCGAGTCTTACCGACCCAAGACGGGAGAGGGAGGGAGGCACCTATAGGAGGACTCTCCTACAGTCCCTTGCAGTTTTCAAACCCATGACTCCACTAGCCTTCGGTCTGCTGGATTAATCCACTTTGTTCCGTATTATTCAAAAGTGACTGCACTTCGAAAGACACCAGGCTAACAGGACACCCTCTAGGACGGTGAACAAACAGCAGATTCACTGGGGCATCGTCCCGGGATATTAGCTGGATCAGAAAGCATGCTTTCTCTTGCGTTTCCTTCTGCCTCTTGGTTTCCTTTAAGCTCACAGCTCTTCAACATCAAAAGCAACTCCCAAAGCACAGGCTGCATCATGCATGACATATGGAAGATCGTTTCACATTTGTCCACCTTTGGTAAACATATCTTTGAAAAAGGCCTTTTAAGATGACTGTTGGTTTTGGCAGTACCTTTTTTTAGGGTATTAAGACAGTCAGGCTAGGAAAACAAAGAGCAGCCTTGAAAGGAGGACTATCCCCTACCGCAGGGAAGTCTTCCCGGCAACCACCCATGCCCAGTAAGCGAGCAGGCGGTCCGATGGCCAGACGATGAATTTCACAGGCTTTGGGAGAAGGTGGCTTCCATGCGGCTCGGAATATCCAAAGGCCACCAGATGCCCAGCAGCCAAGACGTTGAGCCAGGTCATTCCTGCAAGAAACACCAGGCAAAGCACAAACCAGAAACGATACCAAACCCCAGCAACTTCCACCACGTCCAAACAGGACCTGGAGGATTGAAGAGGGAAGTGAAAAGCAAAGATGATGTCCCCTTGACAGACACAAACACACCCCCACAGTTCATCTTAAAAATCGAGGCACATGTACATCGGGGAGGGGAGAGAGAGGCGGCGAGCTACAGAACTCCAGAGACCCAGGACGGTGCCCACAGATAGGAAGCTCCCTGAGGCCAGGGGCTTTCTAAAGCCAGGCTTATGGACGCACAACTCGTGTGGGGTGAAATTGCCTGTTTTTAGCTGTGTAGTTCTTTGAGTTTTGGCAAATGCGTACAAGCCCTGTTGCCGCCACCGCAGTCAAGACACGAAATGTTTCTATCACCCTCAAAAGTGCCTTTCCAGTCAATCTACCGCCTCCTGCCAACCTCCAGGCAACCAGTGATCTGGTTTCTGTCCCTATAGCATCACCTTTCCCAAAATATCATGTAAATGGCCCCAGACAGTGTGTCACTTTTTCGTGTCCAGCAGAATGCCTTTGGGGGCTCTCCACGTTACTGCCCGCGTGAGCAATCCACTCCCTTCTACAGTGTACCACGATCTCTGCATTCACTAGTTAATGGGGCATTTGTGGTACTTCTAGTCATCAGTGATTATGAGCAAATGTTCATAAACATTCACGTGCAGGTTTCTGTGTGGAACTAAATTCCCATTTCTTTTGGGCAAATACCTGGGAGCAGAATGGGGGGTCAGGCGAGGAGTGAACATTTAACGTTATTAAGCAACCACCAAAGCGTCTTCCAAAGTGGCTCTGCCATTTTACCTTCCCGCCAGCAATGATTGAGAGCTCCTGCTGCTCTGCATCCTTCCCAGCACTCGGTATTAAGTTTTTGGTGTTTTGGTTTTAAATCTTAGCTATTCTAATGAGTGTGTAGTGGCATCTCGTTCTAATTTTTAATTTGAATTTCCCTAATGACTAATGATGTTGAGCATCTTTTCAAAGCGTGCTTATTGTCTTACTGTCTTTTTTGATTAAGAGTCTGTTCAAATCTTTTGCCCATTTAAAAAATTGTGTTGTTTTCTTCTTGAGCTGCAAAAATTCTTTATATATTCCAGATACGAGCCCTTTATCAGTCATGTAAATCTTTTCCCCCAGTCTGTGGCTTATCTTCTCGTGATCTTAACGGTGTCTTTTCAAGAACAGAAGTTTCTATATTTCAATGGAGTCTAATTGATCAACTTTTTTCTATTATGGCTCATATTTTTTGCATCTTATTCTTTTTTAAAAAATCTTTCTCCAACCCAAAGTAACAAAGAGTTTCTCCTATTTTTTTTCATAGAAGTAGGTCTATAATCCATTCCAAGTTAATTTTTATATGTGATATGAAGTATGGGTAAAGGTATTTTGTGTGTGTACTTTAGGGCTGTGAGGGGCTTGAGACAGAGCCAGAAATGTTCCAGCACCACTTGTTGAAAGGCTGTCTTTTCTGAGCTCTCTGTTCATTGATTCCCTGGATCTATTCATTCACTGATAACACGCACAATCTCAATGGCTGTGTTTTGCGAAACAAACAAACTTTGTGTAAGTCTTGAAATCAGGTAGCGTTAGTGTTCCAACCCTATGCTTCTTTTTTCAAAATGTTTTGGGGTATTCTAAATTAGGACATTAGCATGAACATATAAATTCACCAATTTCTTTGAAAAAACAATAACCTGCTAGAATAAGAGCAGGAGTCTTTTTTTTTCCTGTTGAATTCCTCATGCCTTGAACCGTGCCTGGCACATACAGGTAATCAATAAATATTTTGGAATACAAGAATGAACATGGTGGGGACCCAGTCAACATATGGTACGTGACTAGGAGGGGAGGCATTCAGAAAGTCATGGAAGACGGTACAACTACTTTGGGAAACTCTCTGGTGCATTTTCCCCATGATCCAGCCATTCCACTCCTAGATATTCATCCAGGGAAATGAAAATGTATATGCACAAAAACTCTGAACCAAAATGTTCATGAAAGATCTTCATACTAGCTCCAAGCTGGAGACCACCCAGACGTTCATTAACTCATCAACAGATAACCAAAATATGGAATACCCATACTACGGAATACTGCTCAGCAATAAAAAGAGATGATCTGTTGAAACATACTACAAAATGAATAGGTCTCAAAAATATTATGGTGAGCAAAAAATGGCAGACACCAAAAAATACATACCATATGCTTCCACTGAGATGAAATTCCAGAATCAGTAAGACTAACCTATGATGCAGAAATCAGGTCAGCAGTTGTGTCAGGAAAGAATTGACTGGGAAAAGGAATGAGGGAAATTTCTGGGATGATGGAAGTGTTCTGCGTCTTACCCACTCATGAAAATGGATTGAATGTCATTATTAAGATCTGAACATTTCACTGCATATAAATAATGCATCAATTTAAATGTTTTTTTTTAAATTACAGTAATTTCTTCTCCAAAGGAAGTAATCCTTGGGCTCATGATGCTGTATGGGAGTGAAGACTGCCCACCCACGACAGTGCTTCGGACCAGGATCTCAGTTCTTAGCAGCAGAACCTACAGCTGGGAACAGGGCTGAGCTGGATGAGGTCTTCAGACCTTCGCTTGTGGCTGACCCCAACATTGTCCCCTGCCCACATTCTCACGATACTCTGTTCTCCTGCACAAACACCTGACATTGCTAGGAGAAGTCAGAAGTCAACTGCAAAGATCCAAACAAGGGCTCGTGGTTCTTAGCAGGGCAGTGGCTGCTCCATTCAGTGCACATGGGCACCCAAACGGTAACCTCATGAGTGTCCATGCTGCAAGGAGCTACCATGGCAGGGAGAGCCCCTGGGGTCAGTGAGGCAGTGCTCACAGGGCACCTGCGTCATCCTCTCACATTACCTGGGAGCTTCCCTCATCAACCATCCCCTTTGTAGGGAATGCAGGACAAGAAGGCTGTGTGAGTTTCCAGGAGTCCCTAGCAATCCCTAAAGGTCACAAAGCATGCTGTCCCCGCTCCAAGCGTGAATTCACAGCCAGAGGCAAAGATGGAGCTTTTTGCTCCATGTGGAACCTGGGTGGAACTTGATCCTAAGGTAGGTGAATGGCACAGAATTTGGGACTCTCAGCCTTTGATGGATAGGTGGGTGAATGAAAACAATGGCTTTCTCATGGTACAGAATTCAGGGAAGACGTAAGGAGGGGAGGAAAGTTAATGAAAACTGACTATTTCCCCAGTGCACAGTTAAATCTGCTCATTTATGACTCAGCCTATTTTCAAGAAGATGGATATTTTCTAGACTAACTGAGAAGGGCAAACCCCTAAAAGAAAAAGGTTTCCCACTTGGATGGGCAAGCACTAACTTACAAAATCCAAATTTTGGAAGGTCTTTGTTGGAGACGATATTTGGAAATCTTACTTACAAATCAGCCATCCCCTTTTTATTTAGTATCTAAGTAAGTCTCTGGATTTTAAATCATCTGTTGAAAGTCCTACCCACCCCCCAACACCCCATCGGAATAATGCTTATGAATTAAAATTCTCTCCGATGCAAGCATTTTTTAATTAGATTGAGCCCTTGGAACCTGGTAACCATATTTCTTCTCTGAGTACTGTCCGGGTGATTACAAGAAGATGAAATGGAGAAATATTGGAAAGAAGATTGGCAAGGAAGGAAGACTGAAGATGGCCCTTGGCGCGTCCAGGCTCTCAACTGCCTGCCCAATCTGAAGTTCCCGGAGTGGAGAGGCGCTCAGACACCCTCGGTACTCACACAGAGTAACAACTTGGCATCCAGCTCTTGGCAAAGTCTGGAAGATACAACCACTTAATGAGATTTGAATGTATTTCTGTACTGTGGTTCTCCGTGGGTAATCTGTAAAGGAAGGAACAATTTTCTTTTTGTCTTCATTATTTCTCTAAAGATCATTGAGTCTATATTCTGTTAATGCTTCTTTCAAATCATAGGGAATGTCTAAGATGTCAGATGAGATGTCAAGGTCAAGAGAAGGACTCTTTTTTTTTTTTTTTACAAGTTGAGAGGATGCTGAGAACAGCCTCAGAGCCCTGTCAAGTGACTTGCCTTGGGAAGCCTGGACCAGCTCTGCCTCTTGGTGTTTGGAGCACCTCACCAGGATGTCTGCCTTCCCTGGGGGGCCCTTGGTCGTGGTCCACAGGTGGCAGAGCCAGGTGGCCCTCTCCTCCCTGGGGCCTGGGAAGCAAGAGGGAGAAACTAGTAGAGAAAAGAGAAGCACCAAGAAGGAAAGGAAGGAAGGAAAGGAGAGTTGGGGGAAGGCTGGGAGAGCAAGGGTGGAGGGAAGAGCGAGGTGGGCCGGTGGGCCGGTGGGAGGCAGAGGCACGGCACACCAGAGCCTCCAGGAAGAAACATGATGGTAGCCTCAGACATGGTCCCAGGAAACTCGGTAATGACCAGAACTGCAGGTGTTAGGGAACCAGTACTTAAGAGGAGAACAGAGGTTTTCAATCTGACTCAGGACATAACAATCCAAGGAACAGGCTACCCAGGTCCCGACCTGCAGCCCAGGGCCCCTTTGGCCTGTACCAACAGGAGCTGTTAACCATAGTCAGGAAGTGGCAATGTCCTTTTTCCCCATCCCTCCACAGGGGATGGCAGCCTCTGGCCAACTTGTCCCCATGGGACCATCTCTGGGGACAGAGGTAGGAAGGGTTGGGGAAGCAGCGTGCACCCGGGTGGAAGAAGGTGAGGTGTTGCCCTGTGCCCTGCCCCTTTCATCTGAATTTGCTTTTTAGGACAGAACAGCATCAACTGCTCCTCTCAAGGCAAGCCTGGGTGGGCTTGGTGGGGCTCAACTCGGTCCCCAGACCGTGTCAGCCTTGCTACAGGAAGTCCCAGGTATTGGGCCAAATGACTTCCAAAGCCCTATTGTTCCTCAGTACAGTGATTCTTGTAGAAAAAGGAGCTGGAGACATGGGAGCCCAGGTGCCCCTGCCCAGGGAACCCAACACATCCAGGGCAAAGTCAGCATTTGCCAGAGCTCAGCATTTCCCCTGGAGGGTCCAATGGGTGGGCAAGTGGTTCGGTTCACCTTTGCAGAAAGCAGGAGGCAGCCCCAGACACAGAAAATACTGAAAGGTCATAAGACTGACGAGAAAAAGCACAGTATCTGGGCCAGACCTCAGCAATTGCTTTTCTCCACTGAAGATTCAACAAATAAATCACCCGGATGACAATGGATGAGGGAGTAGAAATCCATGCGCTGCCCTGTGGCATTGAGGGCGGCCACAAAACACAGCTGAAATGCAGGATGAAAGACATGAGACAAATGTCCATGAACGCCAACAAGTGAAAGGCAGGAGCAGGAATGGCCACCTCGGTCCCCAGGGCAAGAAGGTTTGGGGCTTTGCGGAGGGTGGGGAGTTGGGTTCGTTAACTTGTTTTGGCTTTACTGCTTGTACGAAGCACCCAGTAGCCTGGAAATTCGTTCCAACCATTTGACGTATTAGCAAATTGGATAAATAACAAGACACAATTTGTTAAAGACTGTCCAGAGAGAAAACAATTTGTTAAAGACTGTCCAGGGAGAAAATGAAGCGGAGTCTGTCGACCGCAAGTGATAAGGAGGCAGGGGGCCGCTCTGCGGGGAGTGCTCTCCCTGGGTCTGAGGTTTAAGAAGAAAGGAAGACAAAGGGCAAGAGCTTGTGACAAAGGTCACTGGTTGTGAAATTGAGGGGTTCCCCCTGGCCGAAGACGGGGCAATCTGAGCATTGCTAAGACAACGGCTTCAAAAGATGGAAACTTTGAGAACGCGCTGAGCACCTCGGGAGAGAGCCCTACAAAACCAGCCCCTGTTGTGAAAAATCAAGCATTTTTCTTGCCTTTTTGTTTTTTAAATAAGAACTGTATCTCAGGGAAATTGAATGGTTGATGAGGGAGTGTTTCTCTTCATAGAAGTCTTTCAGTTAATTAATAAAGAAGACACGATAGACCCAGAATATCACCATTTGAAATGACGCCGTGGGGATGCAATCAACAGCATCTAGGCAGTAAAAAAAAAAAAAAAAAAAATCCTACTGCATTTGATCAGGTTCCTTCAACCAATAAATTGCAGGGATGTAGAATCTGTAGATTAAGAGCTTAAATGCTGTATCGACCAAGGAACCAATTACAACGTGTGGGCCTTATTTGGATCCTGACTCGCACAAATTTTCTATTAAGTTTCTGGGCCTGTTAGGAAAATCTGGACAGGGATTGGGGATTTGAGGAGCTGCTCACTTTTCAGGTGTGATGATGGTACTGTTTCTATGGTTTCTGAGGAGTTCATACTTTTGAGAGATATACATGGGAATATTCACGATGTTCAGCATTTTCTTCAAAATAATCCGTGGTTGGGGTTTTGGGTGGGGGGAGGGACCGTTGTTGGGGGAAATAAAAGCAAGACTGGCCAAGAGATGATCATTGCTAAAGGCCAAGAGCGATCCGTAGGGGTTTATGATACTATTCTCTCCACTTTCACATACGATTGATATTTTCCTTGCTAAAATTAATTAATTAATTAAAGCAGCAATCTAGGAAGCGGGAACATATGCAATGATGTCACCCCATGCCCAAACTTGTGAAATCCATTGTTGATTAAATACGGCAAAGTGCTCAGTAGTCAAGATATCCTTGAGTGGTGGTGGTATCAGCGGAGCAGGCTGCTGGGAAGCTGGTGGGCCTCTGATGCCACCCACTGTCACCCGCAAGGTCCTGAGGGCCAAGATGGCCAGCTGCCCAGCGAGCAGAGTATGCCTGAATCTGTGCCCGCTGCAGGGAGCCTCACTGCATGTGGCTGCTCATTGGCAAACAGCTGAAATTTGCACCCATGCTCCCCATCTTCAATCCCCTGGGGAAACCGTGGTTCAGATGATCAAGGCCTTTTACCAACCCAGCCAGCCGCGTACTCCCAAGAGAAAGCCCTCGTTCCAGCAGCAGCTCTGACAAAGAAGAGCGGCTGCTTCGAGACCCGGGCTGTCAGAGGACTAAATCATATTCCCCATGTTTCCCAAACACTTCCTTTCATTTCTTCCTATCAGAGATGCTCTCCACAAATACCAGGGTATTGATTTTCCAATTGATCGAGGTAGAGAATGCTTCATACAGTTATGACTCTTGACAAGCTGGGAATAAAAAGCCAATCATAATGAGTTCATTTACTTTGCTTGATTATATTACTTTATAACACAATGTGTATACCATCACACCCTTTCAAGGACGCCTCCCCTTCTAAGCGGCCGGCTCTTAATAATGCTACTGGTTAATGCTCAAATCCATCTTGCTGCATGATGTGTGAATTTAAAAATCATCCTTAGTGGGCTGCTGCTGCTGCTTCTGCTGCTGCTTCTGCTTCTTCTTCTTCTTCTTCTTCTCTCCTTCCTCCTCCTCCTCCTCCTCCTCCTTTTTTTTTTTAATGCCATTGCCATGCTATGGAATCTTTCCTGCACCAAGAAGACTTGATTGATAGAATGAGAACCACTCAGATTAGGGTATAGGGTCTATAGAGGGTGTTTGTTGATGAGCGATGGGGGGTGGGGGGCAATGCAGTGAAAGCCTAATTGTGGGTTATAAATATGCTGTATTTTCCCTATTGATTATATGACATGGAAATGAAAAGGATTACCTTATTAGATCATAGCCATAAGTATGCCCTGTGTGCTTCAACTCGGGGCCCTTGCAAGAGACTAACTAATTATTTGAGATGAAGAGCGAGGTCTGTTCGGGGCTCCAGACGGTCCGCACACTGTCCCTATTCCTATGCAGATGCTGTTGGCCTCTTCGCCGTCTTTCATGAACCTCATAGAGATTCTCTGTTCTGACCAGGCTCCCATGGCTGCACAGGGACGTCCTATGCATCTTCTCCACAGATTAGAGGCTAAGGCTAAATAGGACTTCTGTCTGAGGATTTGCATGGCTGGCTCATCCTATTCCATAAGTTTTTGGGGGCAAGGTCTGGAGTCGAGTGGTAACCAGTGGAGGCTGACACTTCTTAAAATAAAATGTCTCACAATGAGGCTCCAGCTCTCTAGAATTCCCAGGAAATGAACAGGGGGGTGAAGGGGTGCTGCCCATGGTCACTTAGAAGACTGCGGAGCGTTGGCCCCCTGGGAGCACTACAGAAGCTTGTTGTTAATCTTCTTGGGTAACTTGTTTGCAAAAATGGATTGTCCCCCCACCGGCCCCCCGCAGCCCTTGCCTTAACAGTGTGTATTGAACACAAGCAGTTCTTCCTTGATAAGCGAGGTCGGTCTTCTGTCTCCTTCTGGAGCCCGTTTCGAGAACAGGCTCCAAAGCCAGGCCGGTATGGTCGGCCTCTCCCTATGGAGCTGAGCAGTGGTGGCCTGAGCCCTCGGCATTGAACAGTGCTCTTCTGAGAAGTGTCCCTCTTGCAGAGCCAGAAGAAGAATTCACTGAACAAAGGCAGGGGTCGGCCCGGGGGGGATGCCAGGGAACCGGTTCTGGCACACAAGCATTAGCAGCTTTTGGTCATCACCTGCCCAGTGTCTTGCACTAGATTTCTGGCCCGCCGTGCTCGCTTCCTATGTGCATAGGCAGCGACTCGGGCCTCCCTTTATTTCCTAGCTAAGTCCTCCTCTTTGTTCTAGGCTGAGCCGGGAGCGCCTGAGCACCTGGAGCGAGGACAGCGGCACGTCCCGCTCTGCTGCACCTGTCCTTCCTGCCCTCTGTCCTGCTGCTCGGGGGGCAGGGAGAGGGGGAGTCTCCTCTGCTTCATGCTCCTCAGGTGTGACCTGGCAAAACGAGATGTTCCACCAGCTAAGTGGTGGCCCTGAGATGGGATCTCATTCCGGCCCCACCGTTCCTTCTCTGCGTGACCTTGGACGTAGCACTCTGTCTCTCCGGGCCTCAGGATCCTCCTCTGGAAAATGGGGCTACGACCCTTATGCCACGGGGTTGGGCTGAAAGAGGATCACGAGAGAGAATCCCTTGCAAACTCCCAGCACTTTGGAAGGGGCTGGGGAAAGGGAGCAATTAATCTCCCCGCTCATACAGGCAAGGCGCTACCAGGCTTCGATTTTGGCTGAGTTGTTTAATTTTCACTTCTGCTAACAGCCCGGCTTTAATGTCACCTCTGTCCTTATTCATTCCTGGCTTTCCGAGCTGCCACAGAAACCTCTCTAGGCAAAACAGTAAAAGTGAATGATAAGTCGGAGCCAGGTTCATTCTCAGTAATATATAACTTGGCCACTAAAGCAATTACTTAATGTAATGCTCCCCGGGAAGGGAAGGAGATGCTAAGCTTACTGAGTAGGTGCCTACCGTGTGCCAGGCCTAGGCCGGGCACTTCAATCTCCTCCCTGGTGTATGGATCCCAGAGGGGTGCGCTTCCCTGACGCCCCACTTGTCTGTGCCCCCACCTTCAGACAAGGTGACACGTGACCACCACACCTCCTCAGGGCTCTGGACCTCTCTGCGGGGCCCACAAGCTGCAGGTGGAGGAGTGATCCTTTGGCAAACTTGGCTGGTGGGCACATTCTGCTTCCTTTCCACACCTTGGGGTAGACAGAAATGGTGCCAGGGCACTTGGTGGTGAGTCTTCCCCATCCGTGGATCCTAGAAGTGACCCAAGCTGCAGGATTGCCCAGGAAGGGCCTCTGGCTGAAAGACCAGGTGGGCCCTTGGACCCTGCGAAAGCCCAGGATGGACCAGACCTTTCTGATGACTTGATCCTTCTTTGCAAGTCCTACAGGCCTCCTGCCTGTATTCCTTCCCCAGCTTAAAGCAGAAGGCCTGGTGGAGGAGCTCCCTGTTAAGAACGAAGCCATCTTTTCAGTCTCTTCCAGCTCCTTGTCCGGGTGGGCTGAGCAGGCCTTGGACCAGCCTGGGCAGGCTGGAGTTGCAGAGGGGTGGCACAGTATGGCCTCTCTTGTGCACAAAAGTCCTGCGCCTTCATAGGCATGGCCCTCAGGAAGCTGCACCTCTCACGATCCCCCACTTCCATGCCTGGCCCCCACAGAGGTGACTCTGGAGCCTCCTGCAACGTGAGCGAGGGCCATGGCTGCTCCAGTCACCCCTCTCCCCACCCGAGATGGGCTGTGTTCCCACCTCACCATCTTGCATGCCCCTCAATGAGCCAGGGCAGGGGGGTACCCAAGGCCCTGTTCCCTCCCTGTCCTGCCCCTACCCGACTCTTCCTGTGCCCTCCTCAGGGCTGGCTTCTTCACAGCTCTTCCCACTCCCTCTAATTACATGGTCTCTGTGTCCCTGCGGGGACCCATCTGTCCCTTCAGAATCTCATCACCAGGGGCTCCCGGGGTGCCCCACTGCCAGCACAGCCCCCGGCGCAGGGCAGACCTTCCGTGGAATTTGTGGAAGGAGTAGATGGATGGAATGTGGCTCTCCAGCGAGTCCTTCGCACCCCTCCCACCCAAGTCTTAATTTTCTCACTCTTGAAAGAGCAGACATTGCACTAGACAGCTTTTCCCAGATCACTGTGTTTTAATGGTTCATCCAGTAGCTCTCCTTGGAGAAGACTCCACGAAGCCAGAGGCTGGGGACATTGAGACTTAGTCCCTGCCTCTGCCCAGGGAGCTCCAGTGGGGAGAGAAGCTGCAGCTCAGAACAGAGCTCCTCTGTGCAGCGTGAAGGGTAGACAATGGTTGGCCCACCATCTTGCAGGCCAGCATCACACATGCCCAAAGGGTGAACACAGGGCCGGGGATGCAGACGGGGCCAGGGATGCAGGAGGGCGTGATTTGGATAAAGGTGTGGCTGCCACCAGGTGGGTATAAAATGGGGAATTCATCAAAGAAACCTACCGGAGAAAGCGTTGAGGTCTGAGGGCGATCAGAGCATTTCAAATTAGGGGGGAAATGGGAGTTAAAAATACACCCACCAGATCTTCAATAAGAGGTCAACGTTGTGCAGGAGAAAGAGAAAGGCCTCAAAATCTGACTCTAAGCCTCCAAAACGTGACAGCACCTGGTCCCCCTGAAAGGCCACTGACCTCCTGCAGCGTGAGCCAGATGACTGCGAGGACGCAAATCTAATGACGTGTGTTTCCAGGACGCACCACAGAAACACTTGAGTTCCATTAACCATTTCTAGAAGCTTCAGAAAACCAGCGGTCAGCTTGCCAACTGCCGAGTCCCAATCACTCATTCCCTCCTCTGGGGGGAGAGAAAGGCTTTAACTGGCTGCCCCCGGTGATGCTGTGGGTCTAGTTCCTTGTTTAAAACAACGCAAAGGCCTCTGCCTTTGAGAGAAAGCCAGAACAAAGCCGAGTACTAGGAAGTGGTTGTTTTTGTTGTTGTTTTTTTAAAGAATGCTTTTTCCCGGTAATACTAACTGCCTATCCACATGCTGACCTCCCCCTCCGCTGCCTGGACATCATCTGTGTGGCCGTCTGCCATCACACAGCCCCCATGGGGACACTCCCATCCCCCTCCAGAGGGCCCCATGGCAGGTGGTGTGGACACGGGGTGGGGGTCACCCCATCTCTGTCACAACTCAGCTCCACCCATGTAGCAAGAAAGCCCCTGCGGCCAGTGGGTAGGTAAGTGTGCTTTTGTCCACAAGCAGGAGGGTGGGATGTGGCCCAGGGGCCACGGCGAGCCGGCGTGTACGAAGCCATCAGAACAGGCCAGGCACCATACCGAGTGTCTCCATGTTTCTTCTTCTTACCCGAAGAAGCACAGGATGAGTCAGACACATACGTGGGCTCCAGTCACCTGCAAGCAGCTGGCTCCCGAAGGAAGCAACACAGATTCCAGGAAACTCTGTCACTTTTAATTCACAAACTGTGTTGTGATTGAAAGTATGGCGGCAACTGTCAACCCAGCCGCTACCAGAAAGGTCATGGAGACCTGACTTTGTGGGTCCAATGGATGGGAACTGGCTCCCCATCTGGAGAAGGAAGAGAGGCATGACGGTGTGGGCCAGTGCAAGTGGGCAGATGGCAGGGGGGACGACATCCGGGCACCCTGCACCTGGGACAGCTTGCACGTCCCCTAAAATAAAATGTGAGGAGGGTGTGCGGAGGCTGCGTCGCATCAGAGAATCAAGTCAACCACCTTGGTGGATTTTTTTTTAAATGCATCAACTATTTGCCTATGTGCCCAGGGTTCTTGGAAACACCAGAAAGCAAGCTGGACAGCATCATGCAGGATTTCTTGGGGCTGGGGGGCGGGGTAATGGCATGCCGACCCAGACCTCCCCCATCACAGCTTCCCAGCCCCCTTGGCTTCCATCCATTCTGCACAACACTGCTTGCTTTGTCTGCAGAGTTCGGAGCTCCCTCCCGTCCCCCACCAGGTCCTAGGCTAAAAACTGAACGCAGAGCACCCTTAGGCGCTTAAACACAGGGAATCAAGTGCCAACTGGCAAGCCTGTTTCATCGAAGCCCTACATGAAATGGGTCCAAGGCACGAGGAAATACGCGTAGGGGACACAGTCAAGTCCTTGGTCATTAGACAAGTCTTCTGTTTGGGCTGGTTTGCTCCGTCCTGTTAGGAATCACATTTATGCTTTTCCTCAGGGCGCCGCCGACCGCAGACGTCAAGCTGAAGAACGCATTTTCCTTCACTATTTGGTTCTTCCTTCTTCTGAAGTTTCCAGAGTGTATGTAGCCTTAAACCTGAGAGAGAAAGAGAGTGGGAGCGAGGGAGGGAGGGAGCCTCCTCTGTTTATAAAAAGCATCAGTTTTCTATTGGATTTATTTGAACAACAAAATCTCCAATAGATTTTTAATAGTGTATTCATTTATTATATTGGCTAGACGGTGCATGCTCATAGTTAAAGAATAATTCAAAAGGTACAAAAGGGTGTACGATGAAAATTAACTGACCTTCCCACCTCTATCTCCCTCCCCATTTACAGGCGTTTTCTGAATTCTTCTGGAGCTACGCCGTGGATGCGTGAGCGTGTGTGTCTATATATCTTTTCCTTAAACAAATGGTAGCACATTCCACGTACGGTGTTCTGCACCTTGCTTGCTTCGCTTGGCACTCTATCTTGAAGCTGATTCCCTATCAGTATATACGGAGCGGCCTCATTCTTTCTAGCGCCTGCAGAGCGCCACGCTGCTGAGACACACCATCATTTGTTTAGCCAGGCCCGAGTGATAGGCATTCATCCACTGCTGGAATTTTTTTTTTTTTAAAGAACTAGATTAACACTCGAGCGCACAGGAGCGGGGAGGCTGAGCTGGTGCTCCCAACGCGGGGCGAAGGCGCCCAGGAGAGAACCCCTTGCAGCAGGAATTTTAAAGAAGAGCCTCACACGTCTGCCAGGGGCTGCACGTCGGTTTCCTGCGTGTTGCTGGGGGATACAGATCACAGGGCGCTGGTGTTGGCAATGCAGTGGGGGCTGGAGCTCGGATTGCGTTACCATGGCAACCTGGTCCCAACCATCATCAGCCGCCTCTGAAAACCTTCACCCCTTCATGCCATCCCAGGAGCTGACCCGGTGGGGCCCTGGGCGGCCTCACAAGACAGTGTTTGTCCCCACGGCGTGTCCTTCCTCCACAGCAGGGCTCCGTTGGGTGTCACGCGTGTCCAAGCACGTCATTGGGGGGAGTGGGGGAGAGCGCGCCACGCTGCTCCCGGGTGTGGCTGCCCTGCTCCCGGGGGACCCATCGAGCTCCAGCTCCCAGCACCCTCGCCATTTTCTTTAGAGCTTTCACGTCCCACCTTGGATCCGAACAAGAACCGAAAACAAACCACACGATGTTGACAAAAAGGAATGTTTTACGACCCTGGGGAATAAAAGAATCAATCTGCGGTAGTACACAAAATACTCTGTGTACTTTTTCATGTAACCTGTGAGGGGTTTGCACAGTTGGAGCTGAAAAAACAGATCCGGGCCTTCAGAAGACCACAGCCTCGTGCTTCATTTTTCTTAGTGAGAAAACGAATGGCTTTGGCAGCCTCCCCCCCTTTTAAAGGAAGAATTCTGCGAAATAGCCTAACGTATTAATGACTCAGTCTAAAAATTAGGAAACCTTTAAAAGCCAAGTTTCACAGCCAGAGTCTTAATTTAGAGTGCAGAATGGTAAAAAACTAAAATAAACAAACCCTCAGGCACATAAAACATCCCATGAGTAGACTGCTCTCCCAGTGTCGCCAGAGGAGCCAGAGGGAGAGCCAAGTGCCAGCTCGCCCGAGCGCGGGCCGGCCCTGCAGAGAGGTGCGGAGTCCCGCTTCCCCACCAAGTTCACAAGAATCCCCACAAATGGATGACTCAGCAGATGGAAAGTAAATCTAATTCCCATCCCCTGAGCGGAGCCCGTCCCTGAGTCTATTAGCAGAATCTCCAAATGGTACCCCAGGGACAGCGGTACCTGTCACATGTGCCCTTCCACTTAATGGGAATATTATGCAGATTGGAGATCTTTGGGCGGCTTCAGCAGAGTAGCAACACTGAAGGGCACATGTCGGCAGAGAGGCAGCAGGTGCCGAGCGGGAGCCCACAGGGCTAGGCTGCCAAATTCCTCCAGGCCCGCGAGGCACGGCCAGGAGCAGGTCGGGAGGACAGCCGAGGAGCCTCAGGGGCAGGCCCCCACCTGGGTCCCACCTGACAAAGACACCTTCCCCCACAGGCCCCTCAGCCCTTCTGTTGGTAACCACACGGTACTGATCCCAAGGGACCCAGGCGTGGCTACCACAGGCATCAATGGCCCAGCTTTGGGCCCCAAGGGGTTGCTTGGTAGGGGTGTGTGGGGGGGTGCGACCTGGGAAGCCCAGCTCTCTCAGGAGGCCATCTGGGACGTGTACTCCTGGTGCAAATTCAGACTCCCAGTTGAGAGTGAAGGCTGCGCAAGTCCGGCACAATCCTGAGGTTGCGGTGAAGCCCCGGCCGCAGAAGTAATCTGGTAGCAAAGTCTGGATGGGCTCCCCGCTCCCTGGATTTGGGGCTCTGACCTGGAAGCCACAGACCTCGGGGAGCCGAGAGCTTCGCAGACGTGCCCAGAGAGCACAGTACCGACTGGAGGGGCCCCGAGCCTGCACGTTCACCTCCGGGGCTCCCCGTAGGGCCTCACGAGCAGCTCCTTTGGCAAACGCCCACCCCGGTGAGTGACGGCACTATCTCCTCTGCAGGTTTCCACCTGATACCACATTTGGTCCCCATCCCAGAAAGTCATGGGTTCCGGCAGGACTGGGAGCCTTCAAACACTGTGGGAGATGCCACCCACCCGCTTCAGGGGCCAAATTCTTAGTCCTCCCCAGACCTCCCCAGACAGCCCCAGAGTTGGGTTGGAAAATCCAGCAACGATCTGAAGTGCTAAGTGTAGACTGGGATCAGGACCACCTCTGAACGAGAGGCCGTAGCCATCACAGAGTACTTTGGACACTTCTCCATGAATTATAGCAAATCTGCAGTTCAGACACGCACCCTGGTAAATGCACTGCAGTGATTACAGAAATGGACAGGCACCAGCGCCAGCCAGGGCCGGAGCGGCTGCCACCGGAAGGGCCAAGAGAAGGTTGGGAAGGAAAAGCTCCCTGTGCAAAATCATCTTTTTGAAAGACAGAGGCTTTGCTGGCTGGAGCCCAAGCTCATTCTCACACAAGCGTCGAAGCAAGTTTTTATGAGACGCCGAAGTGAAGCTAGGGGTCCGTGCCTTGAGCTAAGTCACCTGCAGAAAAGCAAACCGAGAGCTTGAGAAGTGCACCACCCAGAGAGCTTGCGGCCCCGGGGTGGGGAGTTGTGACTGTTGAGCGAGGGCGTGGGGTATTGGAAATCCACACGTCCCTCCACGTGTGTGGCTCTCGTACAGGTGCCCTGTCTTTCTACCCGGGCATCAGAACTGCTGGGTCATCTCAAGTGAAGTGTTGATGCATCTAGTGGTGGGTCAGGCTGTATGACCTCACTCCCCAGTGCGGGACTCTCACTCCCCAGCAGTGGCTCTCCAGGCCTCCGTGGTCCTATCTTGCTGCGGGAGGTGCCGTGCTCGCCACTGAAGAGGCCCGCAAGCCCAGCCCCTGGCCTGCTTAGTTAGCTCTGTGGTTCTCCAGGCCTTCTGGCCAGAGCGCTGGAATGCAAATGGTACGGGTGCCCACAAAGCCAGAGTGTCAGGGTGGGAGGGATCCGAGGTCGCTGGGCCTCATCTTCCGCCCATCTGATCCCCAGAGGCTGCTGTACGAAGCCCCTGCTCCCTCCGCATCACCTGGTACCGGGACGTACCAGCCAACCCAGCCTAAGTGTGCATCCCTGAAGCCCTTGACTCAGGGTCAGGCACTGAGCTAACCACAGGGGTGGAGCACATGTGCGGCGAGCTCCCCTCCGGCACGGCCTAGCTGGGGCTGGACGTCAGTGTGCAGGGGTTGGGGGGCACCCGCTGCAGGCAAGGGAGCAGGGACGGGAAAGCAGAGCAGGGGCTGGGGGCTGGAAGACAATGGTATAAGGTCACACAGGACGGGAAGAGAGAAATGGACGTGATCTTGCACGTTGACATGGTGAAAAACATGGCAGCACAGATGTAGAGCCCGTCCTTGGCCAGGAGACCCTTGAAGACAGAGACTGGGATGCCCACCAGGACACCCCTGGCCCTGTGCCAGAGCGGGGGAGGTGGAGGGAGCAGGCAGGCAGGCTCCCCAGTTCTGGCTTTCTTGCCTCTCCTTAACTCCTAAAGACAGTGCCAATGTCCTGGGGTGACCAGCCATAGCATTCACATTTTTGGGGTTTCTACCGCGTTCCCTTCCTAAAGGAGCTAGCGTGGCCCTCAGTCAGATGTCTCTCACAGACAAGGGCAAGAAGCCTACAGGGGTGCTGAGAGAACTGGACCAGAGGTACCGGAGGTCAGCTGGAGACCCCCTTGCCCCTTCCCAGTGGCCAGGAAGAAAGTGTATTCAAGGATAGGGCCCTGGACTCAGAACCATGAGCGGCCAGAGGGCTTCCTCCAAAGACCCCCTGTTCACCCCCACCCCAGGGGGATTGCTCTTTTCAGGATGGGGGCTGTGGCTCAAGTCCCACCCACGGCCAGGGAGCTCTAGATTCAAAGTCTTGAAGGACACAGCCCAGCACCAGAAGAGACCTTGCTTGACGCTGGCCACCTCCCTGGTCGAGGGGCTTGCCGTGGACCCCGCCTGAGCTTCTGGGAGTAACGGGGCCGGTGGAAGGCAGGCCAGGCCAAGGGCTCAGGGAGTTTCTTTCTCTTGCCCTCAGATTCTGGGATTCCCAGGAGGAATGGTTAACTTCAAAATATGCGCATAAATGTCCTTTGAAGCTTCTAGGGCAGGAGGCAGGCCATCCAGGGCCCTCAGGACTCTCTCTCTCTCTCTCTCTCTCTCTCTCTCTCTCTCTCTCTCGACTCTCCTCAGCTTGCTTCTCCAAATTCTTGCCTCTACGTCTTCCTTGGCCTGTGCCAGCATCCGCCTCTCCAGGACCTGCTGCCGTAGCAGCAGCCAAAATAAAAATGCATAGAGACTCTGCAGTGGAAAACAAACGATAACTTCATTGCTTACCCGCAGCCTCCCTGGGATATGAATCATGAGTCTCCATCCTGTCACTGAGTCCAGGAGCGGAGATAGGCTTCTGTTTCCTTTGGAGGCCCAGGGGGTGTGAGCCGCAGAGCCCTGTGGGAGGAGGCACTGCTGGGGGGCTGGGGGGTGACTGGGATGCGTCCACCCTGCTCTGGAGCACACCTGCTTCGCACCACTCGAGTCATGCCCCACAGAGCCCACAATGTCAGATTGGAGGGGTCGTGCTGCCATCTCCTCCCCATTTCAGAGGTCAAGGAATCTGGAGCCCAGAGCTCCAAAGATGACTGTGCACGGGTCCCCAGGGAGCTGGGGCCTCTGATTCCCTACCTGCCAGGCTCCCATCCCTGCCCCACTGGACCAAACCTGGTGCTGTGGTCTGATCTGCAATGGAAAATCCCCAGGCCCCATCCCCACCCTGAGTGACCCAACATTGGCACCCAGGTGGAGACATGGCTGGGGGTAGGGTTTGAGATCCAGCTTGGTGGGGATTGAGATCCAGCACACTTGCAAACAGCTCCTCTGAGACAGGCAGAGACCCGCAGCGAAGTTGAGGAGGACCAGGAGGCTGGTGTGGCCAACCAGGCAGAGCGAGCCACTCAGGGCCAGGCAGCAGCCCCTCTGGACCATCCAGGTGACCCAGGCCCAGAGCAGTGGGACAAAGCCCCACCAGCTGGCGTGGGGGATGCTCCCCACCTGCGGGCAAGGCAACACAGAGGCCCATGCATCTCTCATCGGCACATCTCAGGGACCATGAGTTCCAGAGCCTTCTTAGGACCATGTTTCCAAATCGAGCTTCTCCCTCCCCGACCAGGAGCTGTCACCCTGTCACTAGGGCCGCCAAGCAGGGCTTTCCCCCTTGCAGCCCGCACTGATCTGGCCCTCTCGCAAATCCCCTCTGGATTTCAGGTCTTGGGGGCATTGCGTTCTGCCAACTGCTGGAGCTCCATCTCGAGCAGGGTGGCTGGACACTTGGGGCTGCAGGACTTGGGTCTTAGTGTCCCGAGACTCTCCCATTCTCGAAGCCACCATCAGACAATGAACAAGGAGGCCCAGCCCCTCCTCCAAGATCCCCCTTGACCTGCGAGATTATTTCCCACATGAGGACCTTTTTAATAGTGACCAGGCTTGGCCATCCCAACCACAGGGACAAGCAGAAGACACATTTTACCCAAAAGAAGCCTCTGTGAAGATGGTACATGGGCCTCCAGCCTACCCCTCCTGCCCTTGGGCCCCAGCCAGGGCCCTCCAGCTCACGTGGGCTCCCTGAGCCTTCATTCCACGTGCAGGGACCACAGACACACCTCCTTGAACATGAAGGCCATCCAAAGGCCATGGGATGAGGTAATGCCCAAGAGGGTGCCATCCCCAAGGGCACCGGTCAAAGCAGCTGGTGAGAAGTGGGGAGTTCATGGAGGGGAGTGAGTGCATCTATAGAACCAGCTTAGGGTTTCCTGAGCCAGTCTCCTGTGTCCCCGAGCCTAAGCAGACTGCACCCCAGAAACTCCCTCTGCTCCCCAAGTTCATGTGCCAGAGTTGGGCACACAACGCAAAGAGCCTGTGCCTTCACCTGCAGGCAGCCCATGGCCTACTGCCCCCACGGTGGCCGAGAGATGGCCTCCCCCAGTTTCAACCTCTAGGTTACAAAGTGCCCCAAACATTCTGGGTCTCCTTTAGAGACTTTGTGTTCCCTGCACCCACTGATTCACCTGAAAGCCTCCATAAGGGTCTGCTATTCCCGGGGACCCAGGCCTTTCCTGTGGGAGTGTCTGTGATCAGATCCAGGAAGAGGTGGCTCTGCTCCCAGGGCTCACCACCATGCTGTCAGGTGGCCCCAAGTCATGACCCCTGACTCCCTGGGGGTGGTGATGTGCCCCGCGAGCAGAGGACACCTGCAGGGGGGCCACACTGGGCCCCCATGGCAGCACAGAGGACCTGGGACATGCAGGCGGACTCGGTCAGCACATCGGGGACTCTGGCCTAACTCACCCACCATGGCCAGACAAGAGGGTCCCGGCCAGCTTCGGCCTGCCACCCACCCACCTTTCGCTCGGAACAAAACACGCATCCTATGAGCCTTGCCTGTCCTTGGACCCATTGGCACCTCTGGCCAACAGTCTTGAGCCAACATCATGGCTGTGAGGGGCTGTTCCTGGAGCCTCTTAGAGGGCCGAACAACTGGTAGGTTCTTGGTAGGTATTTGCAGAATAAATGAATGAGACAGAAGTCCCCACTACAAGAGCCCAGTGCAGCCTTGGGAATCCCCTTTCAGTGGTCCCTGGTATCCCCTCAGGCCAGAGGCCATGATCGAGTCCCTCTGTATGCCTCACCCATGCCAAGTATCACAGGGGCCACCAAAGAGGTCAAGGAGGTAACATGTGGTTGGTCAGAGACAGTCCCAAGAAGTCATTGGGAACCAGAGAAGATGGTGGGTGACCCCGATGGGAGTGAGGATGGGAGATGAGGACGTCGAGGTCTGTCTGCCCTCACGTCTTTGGGTCATCCCAACGCGTCTGGAGACATTATTAGCTGCCACAACAGGGGCAAGGCCAGGGCGATGAACTGGCATCTGGAATCTGGGCGCGGGGTGGGGGTGTCTGGGGTGCTGCTCAGATCATGCAACGCACAGGACAGCTCCTGGCGAGGAGCGTCCGGCTCCAGGTGCTGATGGTGCCGAGGTCCGGAGACACTGCTCTCCCGTCGGGGGGTCGAGGGCGTGGATTGTGGCGTGTGGGCCGTTGCTTAAGCACCACGACCCCGCTGCCCCGTCCGAGCGAGGAGCACGATGATAGCACCTATTTACGCTGCTCGCTTCATCTCCGGGAGGATGGGAGGAGAAGGCGGAGGTCCTGAAGGCTCCAGGGCACGGCCTCACTTCTATTCGGAACCTAAAAATCGCCAAACTGGGACAGAAAGTCCTGAGCTTTGCAGCCCCAACCCAGATTGTTCCTGCCCCAAGAACATTCCCCAAGAGAATGTGGGCGGCTCATGGCTTCTCTGGGGAGCGGCTGTGAGGCCCCGCCCTGTGCCCATCCGAACGCTAAACCCCTCCAATGGGGGGACAGGCCTCACCCTCCAAGGTCTGCGTCCTTCCGTCCATCTGTCCAGGAGCCTGAGATGTGCCGCGCATATGACAGTGAACAAACCCCCCCATGCCTGCCCCTGTCCAGCAGAGGGACGTGACAGGGTCACACGCACCAATGTGAAATTACAGCCATGATCAGAGCCCGGGGGAGAGGCGCAGGCGTCAGGAAGGTCAGGCGCAGTCTCGAGGGGAAGGGGCGGGGGGCTCGAGGGAGGAGTCTGGGGCCCTGCGGCCCAGAAGGCAAGGGGGAAGCGGGTCTTCCCTGAGACAGGGACATCGTCTGGCGCCCGCCGCCAGGCTGAAGGTAGTGTCTTGATCCTAAGAGCGATGGGGCACTCCTGAAGGCTTTCGGGGCAGGGAGCAGGGTTGGACATCTTGAGACTGGACCAGCAGGGACAGGACAATGGGCCTTTGCAGAGGCCCAGGGAGGGTGGGAAGAGGTGTACGCAGTGCGCAGGGGTGAAGACGGACCTGGGGGCTCCCGGATAACTCAGGGCAAGGCGACAGCATCCTTATGTGCCCTAGGTTCCGCCTGAGGCTGAGGGAGGGAACTTGTTGGCAGAACTTTTGGGGGGACAGAAATACCATGTCCCTGAGAGGGGACATTCAGGGAGACCAGATCAGGGGGACGTCTAGTCTGGTTTGGGGGCAGGTGCAGTCTGAGGGCCCCCCAGAGCGTGACGCACTTAGGCCGATGCCTTTTTCCGACCCGAGGGCGACCTGTTTCCTACCAGCACCTACAGACTTCGCCGGGGCCATTTCCGCAGCCAGGAGTGGGCTTCCCGCCGCCTCCGCCTCCCCTCGACAGGGCCGGGGACCCACATATGCTTGAAGCCAAGCCCTTGGTGCAGGAACCAGCCGGCACCCACCCAGGGGTGCCCGGCTACAGCGGGCAGCGGCTCCCCTCACCGAAGGGCTTCCGATCGGCTGCCAGGCCTCACCCCGCGCAGCAGTGACGCACGCACACCTCCAGCGCCCCGGCCGGATGTAAATCCAGAGGACAGGAGCCCAGCCTTGTAGTCCCTGTAGCCTCCACGACCCCGCGCCCGGGGGCCTTGCCTGGAGCCGTCACTCAGAGCCTCCCCTCGGCGCCCCGGAGGCCCGAGCCACATGTACCTGGGCATACGCATTCCAAGCAGGCCGCGGGGGTGCTCGCTAAGACACCTCTCCATCTTGCGCTCAGGGCCGAGGTCAAGCGAATGGATCTGTGCAGAAAATGCTCTTTAAAATGCATTACGTGCCGGAGTTTAAAGAGATGCCCGCTGCTCGGTGAATTTCAAAAAGGCCCAAGCCGGTGATGAACGACCTCGGGTTGTTAGCAGCTAAGGAACAAGGGGCTCTGTCTGTCTGCCGGTAAATAAAGTATGGTCATATGTCACCTTCGGGCTCTGCCGGAGGGAGGCTCCCGAACCTGTTGGACAGGAAAGTGCACTTCCCAGTTCATCCGAGCATCATACAATAAGGTTCTGATTGGGATGCATTGTGGAAGGAGCCACAGTGTGCAGCGAGGGGCCCCATGGCCATCTGGGGCGCGGGGTGGGGGGGTCTCAGCTCCTCTGCTCCTGGGCAGTAAGGAAACTCTGGGAGGCGCCCCCAGGCATGGACCAGCACGGCCTGATCCTGATGGCTGTTGGTTAACTGTCGGGCAGATTCTGCCGTGGGACGTTTCTCCCCGGGCAGCACTCGGAGACAGGCCGAAGGCGCTCCTAGGCCCGCGTCGTGGGCGGAGAAGCAGTCGGTTCACCGACAGTGTATGAATTGCATCCTCCGTTTCCTTGCCTCTGAGGACGGTCAGGGAAATCAAACCGGGAAAGCGGGGTGGTTTGGGGGGGGTTCTTAACAAGCCGGCAGGACACATGCCCCGTGTCCCGAGCACCCCGCCAGGCACGGTGGGGAGGCCGGCACCCCCGAGGCCGCTCTGACACCCCCCGGGTCTGCAAGCACGTGCAGGGCGGCCACGGGGCAGCCACGACGCGTCGCTGAGTCCAAGTGACAGACTCCGAGCAGACGAACTCGGGAACGCGCCCGGGCAGAGGAGTCTCAGGACCGAGAGGGAAGGAACGTGTCCCGCGGCTTGCTGTCGCTTCAGGGGACCAGGGGACGGAGCCGGCTGTGTGCACGTTTCCTCTCCCTCGTGTCTGACAGATGCATCCCGGGCTTCCCAGGGCCTGGGCGCCGGAGTGCGTGGTCACGGGGCTGTGCACAGAACCAGATGCGAGATAAAGGATGGGCCGTCCCGCCAAGGTGAGCGGGAATATAATCACCCTGGAGAGACTGGCGTGGGCAATTACTCGTCCCGACCCTTTCTTCCAAGATGGACAGCTTCTCATCGGGGCTCGGGAAGCTGGGTTTGTGACCTTGGGCAAGTTGTTTGCTTCTGGGAGCTCCACCTGTCATCTGTGGACGGGCAGCGCCTGCCAAGCAGTCCCCAGCACATCTGCGAGCCACTCGAGCCCTGCCCCCCAGGTGCGAGCGCCCCGGACTCGGCCCGTGCAGAGAGGCCGGGCCCCTCCCCTGGCTTCCCCCCAACCCTGCAAGCCGCGTGCACTGAGCTGCGTGTCCCGCGCTAGCTGGGTGCCGAGGCCTGGAGCCCCCGCTGCCAGGCTGCCCGTGGGCACCATCTCAGTTTGCAGACGTGGCGATTCTCCTGGTAGTTTGGACTCCAGATGGGCCTCGTTCACAGCAGGCCTCCCGCCTCCTCCTGCTGAGGAGGCCGTGCCGCATGCTGTGAAGGCCGAAGCTCTCATATCACGCTGCCCGGGCTAGGACTTCAGTTTTACCACCCGATCCAGGCATCGGCGGAGTGGGTGCTACTCCTCTGGGCCTGGTCCTCATCTCCAGGACGGCGATGAGGATAATGCAAAGGACTTGAATCCTTATAGGGAGGAGCCCCCTCAACAAATGAAGGTCTGATTGTAGCCGTTACTATTATCATGATGCCGGTCTGAGAAGACAAGTGTGTGGTCGCTGTGGCATGTGCCCCCAGGGATGTCTTGCTCGGTCCTCCTCGCTTACCTGAGATGCATGGGTCTTCAGCTTTGCGCGGCCACCCTGTGCGGAGCACCTCGGTCTCTTTCCATCCTCAAGGCAAATCCCCGGGCACCAACGGGATCCCCCTGTGAGACCCCTCATTACCCGAGAAGCCCTCCACCGGACAAGGCCTCAGGGTAAAATATTTAAAACTGAGGCTTTCCTGCCAAGAACCCCTGGCCTCTGAGGTCTCTGGGCCATAGCGTGGGAATCCCTCCTCGAAATCCGGGCTCCACTCGGCCCTCCAGGGGCAGGGACCACTCTGCTGGTAGGAGTGGGGCCGTGAGCCGCGCGTGGCCGCTCACAACACCCGAGACGTGAGTATTTCAACAGGTCAACGATACGCAAAGCTGTTGGGATACCTCGCGTTCTTTTCGCCGTAGCAAGTTCTCAAAATCTGGTGCGTGTTTTGCTCTGATCACGTGTTGCAATCTGGACGCCAAGTTCTCGACAGAAGTACTCGATGTGTATTGAGAGTTCGTAAAATTTAAAGCCGAAAACACAGATAGATACACGGCACCCAAATTGCTCCCAACAAACTTCAAAGTTTTCCGATAAGCGAGTCAAGCGTTAGCTTTTAAATTCTCAGTCTTAATTAAGTAGAACGAGACATCTGTTCCTCAGTCACATGAGCCACATTTCAAGCGCTCGGAAGCCACGTGTGGCTGGTAGCGGCTGACGGCACCTGACAAAGACCGTCTCCTCCATCATCAGAGGAAGTTCTGCTTGCTGGGCAGAGCTGCTGAGAACGGTGCCCTGGGGGGCCCTGTGTAGACGCAGACCCCGACCATCGGGGGCGGGGGGCGTCTAGGGTGCAGGGGGTCCGGCCCCATGGATCGCACTTGGGGTGGTGAAGCTATAAAGAGCAGGGACTCTGGATGCAGCCGGGTGTCCAGTTCTGGCTCTGCCTCCCACTAGGGCGGTCGACTCCCTTCGCTTCCCTGGGGCTCCTGCCCCACTGATTACCAGGCTTGGCCGGACCTCCATGGAGTTCTGTGAGCCTGTCAGGACACTACAGGGCTTGTGCCGGGGATGCTCAGGGACCTCTGTCTCCGTCAATGAGCAGCTGTAATCTCGTACAGCTCTTTTGCACAATAAACTGAAACTTGCCTCTTCGTACCTCACACCCTCCCACCTTCCTTCTGTTCTCCACAGCTAAGCGGAGACACGCAGATTGCCTGAGCCACACAGTTGGCCTTCAAACGGTTTAAAGCAACTATCCCATCTCCTTACCCTTCCCTTCCTGCACTCTAAACCATCGCACCCACTCTGTGTAGTACCATGGGAGGAGAAACCTCGTAAGCCGCTATCAGCTGTCCACACTTTAGTGAGAACTGGCTCATCAGCTTACTTTCCTTTGTAGGAGCGGGCAGGCAAACAAACAGTCCGACTCCCCAGGAACAACTTACCTGAGGTTGTGGGGTAGCAGGACAGCAACAGAATTAGAAGGTTTACAGGCTCTGGCCATTTGCCGCATGGACTGTACAGTTGGTCCTGATGAGCCCCAGTCATCCCCAGCAGCCTGCATGCAGAGGCAAATGGAAAGTCGCGAGATTGTACCATGGACACCCCACATCCAGCCACCCCTCACCTTAGCCTTCTCTGCTCCAAACAGCCTTTTGCTTGGAGGGTAGATGACCTGCCTTGGGGTGAGGCGTGAGGATAGGGCGAGGGGTCCTTCTCCCCAGCTGCCTGAGACCAGACGCTTCCTAGGTGGCCTTTCTTCCCTAATATGCCCCCGAGGTCAGCTTAGCGGCTTACCATGTGCAGTCCCAAGGCCCCCTGCCCTTTCCCTGCTGTGCTACCGTCGCCCCATCCAGCTACTGGTCTGCCTCCCCCGACAGACTCCAAGACCCCTGGGCCTCGGTTATTGTCCTCAGCGCTCACCACCCCGTTGTGACTCCCTTTCCCTTCAGAAGGGCATTGGAAGCCAGTCTGCAGGTAAAAATCCCTAAAAGAGGCCGTGTCTTTCCTGCTCGTCCCTCTATCCCCCTGGGCCAGTGTCTGGGATATTATAGGACCTTAATTCAGGCTTGTTGAGTGAATGAATGACATGACATGACAGCAAGTAGGACAGGACTGTGGGCACAGAATTTGGATTTCCCACTCTCACGTGGCTCTGCCAGCCTGAGGCTTCCCTGGGGTCTCTCCAGGGGATGCACGGCCCAGGGCGCCAGCACAGTGATCAGGCACAGCCTCCAGGCTGCATCAGCCATGGAGGGTTACAAGACCCTAAACTGGGGACATGCCAAGTAACTGGGCCGGAAGGGTTCACCTGTCCAAACAGAGGTCTTCCTTTAGCCCGCGCTCCTGGGAGGAGGAGATCTCTAAGCCCTAGGGATGTCCTGATAGGGTGCCTGTGTTTACCTGGGAGTCTTGGGTCATGCCTGATGGTCTATGCTGATGACATGACTCACCGTGGGCGCCTTGGCCCACCCAGTCTATCAGCCTGACCTCCAGAAGCGCTGGATGCCAAGGTCAGCCAATGGGCCGTGAATCATGTCTATGTGGTCAGGCACCCACAAAAACCCTGGGCCTGGGGGGTGTGGGGGAGCATCCTCGCGGGCAGTGGCAGGTAGTGGCCAGCGGCCAGATCGTGGGTACTTTGCCTTCATTTATAAGGATTTCATTTCTTATAATGAGCATGGATTTCCATTGTAATCGCAAAAGAGCTTAGGCCATAAAAATATATAAAAATTGATTTAGAGGGAATAAATGTAACTTCATGTTCTTACTCGACCTCTCCACGGCTCACGAAACCTTGTGGGGAAGCCCCAGGAGGGGGATTACAAGGTGGGGGTCAGCTGGGGAGTGAGAGTGGGGCTGTGGGGAGAGGATGCTCTCCTGGTCAGGAGGCACATAGAATACAGCACAGATTCCCAAATGGGACAGACTTGTACTGAAAAAGTATCCGTTGTTTCTCTGAAATTCTGTGTCACCGGGCATGCTTTATCTGAGTTTGCTAACTGGCAGCCCTGTGTTGTGGCGACCTGGACCCCTTCGAGAGTTTGATAGAAACCCCGGGCTTTCTTCTGGAAAAGTGCCTGGGCCCCATTCTGCCAACAATTCCAAGGAATTCATGGAACCCTCTGAAAGCCTATCCAAGGATTTAGTTAGATCAGGGCTCGGCAAACGTTTTCTGCAAAGCTCCAGATAATAAATATCTTCAGCAAAAGCAGCCATAGCTGATACATACACACAGGCATGGCCGTATGCCAATAAAACATTATGGGAAATTCAAATTTCAGTTCCCATAAATAATTTCTGTGTGTCAAGAAAAAAATCTTTTTGATTTTTTTTCCCAGCCATTTAAAAAAATATAAACACCGTTCTCAGCTGGCAGGTCACAGTGTACCTAAGCCCTGCTCCAGAGCCCCCACCCGCCCCCGGTGGGGTCTCCTCCTTGCCCCCGAGTCCACCCCACCCCACTGCTGCCACTGCCCCCTTTCAAATGAGGCCTGAGCAGTTTGGGAGGTGGGTGTTTGTTTGTTTTTTTTAAGAAAACAGTTGTTGGGGAAGGAATAAGGGCAGGTCCCAAGTGGTCTTTCTGTGATGACTGAGTCACCGGCCCGCCCACAGCCTGGGCCCCTTGCTTCCGTGCTACCTGCAGGGGAGGAAAGGTTGAGTGACCTGAGCAAAAGCCGGTCCGCATGGCCCTTTGCGGCTGGTGGAAGAGGACCCTGTGGCCCACACGGCTCATAGGACGTTCTCGCAGGAAGCAGGGGAGGTGACAGACGGGCAGGGGATCCGGCAGCACGGGAGGTCACAGGCGACTCTCCTTGTGATGCCAGGCCCTGCCCTCGGCACCAGCTAGGTCCCTGGGGATCCTACAACCTCCAACAGGGTGGTGGCTTTCTCGAGGTGTTCTGGAGCAGCAATTGAGTGGGCCACCCCATCCGCCTGTCTCCTGTCACTCAGCCGTCCTGGAGATGTGGGTTGACTGGCTGCCCTTCTGGTGCAACGCCGTCCAGCCTGGCTAGCTGTGACACAGGCGCGTTCCAACCCCGACAGCGTGTGTGACTGGCCGCTGCAGGGGAGAAGCAGGCACTCGGTCGGCAGGGCGCTAGTGAGCATAGCACGGCGGCCCGAGTGTGGGGCCGCTCCACGGGAAGGTGAGCCGAACGGGCACAGACAGGTCTTCGTGGGGCTGGACGCTCTCCAGTCAAGGGGGAGCGTGTGCGGCAGGACCCGGTTCGCCCCGCAGCCCGGGGGCCTCAAACGCTGCTAGCCCAAGAGTGGGTGCTCAGCAAACGTCGGTCTGGGATTGAGTGCTTCCAGCTCCCACTGCCCTTAGAAAGTCTAGGGGGATCCCTGGGTGGCTCAGCGGTTTGGCGCCTGCCTTTGGCCCAGGGCGCGATCCTGGAGTCCCGGGATCGAGTCCCACGTTGGGCTCCTGGCATGGAGCCTGCTTCTCCCTCTGCCTGTGTCTCTGCCTCTCCCTGTGTCTCTCATGAATAAATAAATAAATAATATTTAAAAAAAATAAAGTCTAGATGCTCCCCCTTTCTGGAGAATGCACCTTGGAAGGTGGTTGCTTTGTAATGCCCTTTCTCCATAAAATAAAAAGTGGCTATCTCCCCTCTAATTATATATATATATATATATATATATATATATATATATATATAATTTTTTTTTTTTTTTTTTTTTTACTGCTCCGCAAAATCTCGAATCCGACGACCAATCAGTCCATCGGTGTGTTCATTGCCTGGAGAGGAGTATCCCTAGAGCACCTGAAAACTGCCCATAGTTACCCATCTCCTGTATATACTACAAAGGGTTTTTTTTTGATACCGGATGTTTCTGCCTTGCTCTGCCAGCTTTGTAAAACAAGGCACTGCCAAGTATTTAATATTGATCTCTGGGAAGACACTGAGGACACTCGGGCTCAAGCCAACATGCATTAAAAGGCTGGTTTTCTCAAGGCTACACAGTGGAATCCACACGTTCGGCATCTGTTTTTGTACCACCACCCCCCAGGCCTGCTGAAAGAGGCGCTCCAGGTGGGGTCGGCCTACCCCTCCCGGAGCCGCCGAAGGGATGGGGAATAGTGGAATCCCTTATACCTGAATAAAACGGCTGAGGCAGACATGAGAAGTGAGCTGGGTCTAAGGTACCTTGGGTAGCCAGGCAGGAGAATGAGTGGAGAACAGATGTGCTGAAATTTCATTAAGAGGGTCTTGAAAATCAACCTGTCAGGATTAGATGCTTGTTCTTTCCAAGTGGTTTCTGAATGTTCAAGGTTTTCTCTTTCTTTTTCTTTCTTTCTTTCTTTCTTTCTTTCTTTCTTTCTTTCTTTCTTTCTTTCTTTCTTTCTTTCTTTTTTTAAGGAAATAAATAATTCTATAGGTCCTTCTCCCCAATCAGTGGCCTATCTTTGAAATTAACCATTTCTCTGGCTCTCCCTCTGATTGGGATCATGTTCCTCCTCAGTCTTTCTGAAGTGCTATTGTGCCGGGTGTTATTCGCTTAGCCACACACAATGTAACTTCGAAATGTGATGTAAAAAAAATTAGCATTTCCAGTGAACTGGAAAGAATGCATCTGATTTCAAAATGTGTACTTAGAAAAGAAAAAGTGCACCCAAATTGATTCTACAACTTGAGGGCTTATTCCGGCAAGCCAAACCTGAAATGCATTTTTGCAAAGGGACAACTTTTATTTATGATTCTTTAGAGGAAGGAAATATGAAGATCCAGGCACAGGGAGGGAGGGGGGAGCGGGAAAAAAGCATCTTGAGGATTTAATATAGCTTGGATTAATCAAAGCGCCTGCTTTTAAGCTGTGTGCCCCCACAGAGGAGTGAATTAATGAGCGATTTTATGCAATGAATATATTTTTTTCTTTAATTATCTAGGTATTTCAGATGAGCATGCTTCTTCTGACTTGAATTCTCCAGATACTTCTCTGAAATTTTAGCTTCACTTTGCATGGATAATTACTGCCTCCAGTTGTTCGGAGAGCAAGTCTCGAGGAAGTGGAAACCTCTCTCGCCCCGGACCCTCATGCAAATCAAGTGAGTTGCTCGCAGCTCAACCTCAACTATAGCCTGAATCCTTTTGAATGAAGAATCTGTTTTAGAATTATCCTTAGGCCGGTGTCTCCTAGGTTGGTTTGGGGGAGCGGTTGTTGTTTTTGTTTTGGTTTGGGTTTTTTTTTTTTTTTTTAAGAGTGCAGACCCTGGACCCCACCCCAGGAGACTCAGAACCAGCAGGCCTGGGGTGGGCCTGGGAGCCTGTATTTTCAAAGGTCTCCCAGCAGAGTGGCCAAGCCCTCCCCTCCCCCTACTCTCTCTCTCTCTCTCTCTCTCTCTCTCTCTCACACACACACACACACACACACACACACACAAGACACAGAAGAAAGCCTTTGATGAGGCAGGTTAGCTTCTCCGCTGCCTGTAGACCCAAGGCTGATCCCAAAGGCTGAAGGTCTGTGAGCATGGAGAAGATGGGTGTCCTTTCCCACAGCACTAAGCTCAGCAGCAACGCAGACCCCCAGGAAGAGGGTGGGGGGCCCTGGAGACAAGCTGAGCGCTGTGGTCGGTGTCGCCCCATTTGTAGGTTCCATGACTGTCCCAGCCTCCAGGAAAGGGGGGAGGGGACGAGGACGCTGGGCGGTGGAATTCCCAGGCTGGGGCCTAAGCACTCAAGGTCAGTCTTATCTCTGCCTCGCAGCTTGACCCAAATGGACAGTCAGGTTTTGAGAAACAATAAGTGGGCACCGCCAAGAAGCCTGGAGCTATTGAAAGCCCTGGGCGGCAAATGTCGTTTGGAGGAAGGATTGCCCCTTCCTCTAGTAAAAACAATCCTGGATCTTACCTGAGCATGGGGGCAGGGCAGCAGGGCTCAGGGGCAGGGCCAGAGGGCACCTCAGAAGCCATGGCCCCCAGGCCACCCAGCCCAACCCCCATGGGCACCTGCCTGTCCTCCCCTGGGTCCCTCCCTGACCAAGCCTCTTCTGAGGCGGGGGGGGGGGAAGGGGGTGGTGCCCCACCTGATAGAAAAGTGCTAGATCAGCGGGAAGCCTGGGCCCTTCCGGCCCTTTCCCCTCGCAGCCAGCACCTCTGGGGTCTGCGGAGTCAGATCCCACCTTCACTCCTTCCCACCTTGCCCCTGCTGCCGAGGAACAGAGGGAGCCTACTTCTGACGCTGGCATCTCCTCTCCCCCACCCAGAATATTTGGGAACCAGAAACCTCAAGTTCAGGAAAGTACAAGTGTGGCCTCTTCTTCTGGCCACCCCTCCCTCTGCCACATTTCCATTAGCACCAAAATCATAGCTGCCAGAGCCTCAGCAGCTTCCCGGCTTGGATAATTATTTTCTTCTTATTTCCATTCACATTCACCTGCAAACTTCATTAGACACTGGTGTATAAAACAGTCATGTCTCGGTACACGTGGCCAACCGGGCCCAGGTCGTGCCGGGGCCTGCCTCCCAGCCCTCCCTCCCACGCCCTCTCCCCCTCCTGTGGGAACTAGGACGAAGCCATCCTGACCAGGGGCCTGCAGAAGGTGGCCTCCTACCCTCCCAGCAAATACCCTTCTGCTGCCTCTCTGCGCCCCCCGCCCCCTCGGCAGGTGTTGATCTGGGTTAAAGCGAGTGGTCTTGGTCTTCCCTTTCCCAAGCTCAAGCCTAAGTCAAAGTTGGACAGAAGGGTTGGCGGGGCTTTCCAGGAGGGAATAACCGCCAGAAAGGTGTGCAAAGGCCCACGCAAGGCGACCGTGCTGTAACCAGCTCCAAATGAGCAGACACTCTGGGCATCTTCAAGGTGAACGGGAGAGCGACGGACCCAGGAAGCACGGCCTCCATGTAGCAGTGACGGCGACACGTGGCCCTCGTCCCACTCTGCCAGAATTCAGGAGAAACCACCCAGTCCCTTCTCCACTGGAGGCCCTCCCCTGGGTCTCTGACATGTAACTCTGCTCCGCGGAGTAAATGGAAAGCTCACTGCAGGTGCCTATTTCTTCTCTTTTCTTGAGCCCATCGAGTCAGAGAGCCCAAGAGACCAGGCCACTGAACGGAAAGTCACTTTGCTGGGGGCGGGGGGGGGATGCTGCACGGAGCCGCGTGCCCCAAAGTTCAGCCCACCAAGTTTCCAGTCTGTGGCTTCTGCGTATCTGCTGGCTTAGCTATTGTGCCATTACTTACTTAACTTTGTTTTGCTCTTGCATTATTTAAATGAATTACTTGGAAGAGATGTTTTACGCTACACCACGGTGAATGGAAAAATCTGTATCACTCGCCACAAATAGGAAATACACATAAAAACAAGTCCATACTTCTCAAACGTGGTAACAGCAACCCTCACCACCTCGCTTAGGGGCCTGGGACTAGGGGGACGAGGGTCCCAGAACACGACTAGAGGGTGTCGGTGGTCGGGTTACAATGTGGAAGACACCAAAGTATCACCAAAGAGTATTGGCAAAGCAAGAGAACTACTGCAGAGTTTGGAAAAATTCTGAGGGCCAGAGAGGAGCCTGGGTGTCCCCAAGGCGACACACTTGCGTGTTTCACAGGAATTCACCATCCCTTCCCTATGGTGTGTTTTTTGTAACAAATTAGCACGGTGTGGGGTTTGTTTGTGTTGGTTTTTTTTTTTTTTTTGTAAAGGGAATTTAATTTCATGTATTTATTTCTGAGCACTTATTTCTGGTTCTCAAAAACCAAAACATACAAAAGGGTGTGCGGGGAGGTGTCCCGTGGCCTCCTTCCTCTCTCTCTCTGGCCTCTCCGCCCCCCTCCTGGGAGCCAGCCAGACTAGGGACACACTAGGTATATACAAGCCAATGCATACGTGTATATTTTTTCCTTTTCTTATAAACACAGATGGTAGCATACTATAAACATTGTTCCCCACCGTGGCTTCAACAATGTGATGACGCATCTCCTCTCACTATACAATGAGCCTCCGGGTTCTGTTTTTAGCGCTACATGGTAATTCCATCGCAAGGGAGGAATGGGGTTTATTTAAGCAGCCCTCGATGGCAGGCATCTACGTTGTTGCCAGCCTGTTGCTGTTACCAACCACTCGGCAATGAATAAACCTGGGTATTCATCATCCCCGGCCTGGGCAGGGCATCGGAAGGAGAAGTTCCTGGCAGTGCAATTAGCAGGAGCCTTAGAACGTTGTTTGCACGTGTTTGCGATGTTCCTGTCCTCGTGGGACGGAGGGCTCCACCAAGGAGGTCAACGTCTGGGGACAGGAGCTCCAAAGAGCTGGTTTTATTTCCTCCAATTTAAGAACAGGCCTCTCCTAGTCTCCATCTTTGGGAAAAAAATGGAGAATTCCATTGAGCTGCACACACACACACACACACACACACACACACACACACCATTGGGTTCTCCATGAATTACGGATTTTTAAAAAGACAGGAAGGGAGGTGAGATATTGAATTTCCAAACTGGTTTTATCTTACTTAATTGAAAGTTCATCTTGCGCTTCGGATTTTGGCACGGGTGTGCAAAGTGGCCGCAGCAGCCCCTCTCCAGGCCCCCTCACGCTTAGGAGGTGGGTTTATGGGCTCCCGGAGAGACGAGGGCTCCTTCTGGGTGTCCCACTGGCGGGGCTGCTGGAGCACGGCCTGCCCGTGCGGCAGTATTTGCAGGATCACTGGTACCCCAGCCTCAGGCCTCGCCGTGGCCTCGTGGCCGTGGGACGTGTCCCAAAGACGTGGGGGCACCTGGACCTCTGGGTGCCCCCCCTCGTGAGGGGCTCCCCTGGGCCCGGTAGGCACAAAGGGAGACTTTTGAAGGCGGACACCAGAGGCAGTGACTCAGAAATACGGCCACACGTGGGGTTCTGGCTCAAGAGCCCGAACCGCCTCTGGGGGTCCTCACGTTAGAGCACCACGTTAGAGCCCACACCGTGGTTCTGCGCAGGTCCCCATCTTGGCGCTCCCACGTTGGACTGTTTGACCTCAACTAGGAGACACTTTGGGTTGTCACGACTTGGGCGAGGAGGGAACTATTCCTGTTCTGTGGGCGGAGGCCAGAGAGGCTGCTAAGTACTCTACGACGTCCAGGATGCCTCCTGGCAGCGGTGCATTACCCCACCCCAAATGTCAGTAACGAGCGGGTTGGCCCGGCCGTGCGACACCATCAAAAATGGTCTGGGGACTCAACGCTGTCTTTGTTTGTTTGTTTGTTTTTAATTTTATTTGTTCATGAGAGACACAGAGAGAGGCAGAAACGTAGGCAGAGGGAGAAGCAGGCTCCATGCAGGGAGCCTGATGCGGGACTCGATCCCAGGATCTTGGGATCATGCCCTGGGCCGAAGGCAGACGCTCAACTGCTGAGCCACCCAGGTGTCCCTCAACACTGTCTTTGAAAGGTGAAAGCACCCGGTCCCCTCACCTGAAGGCAGGAAACGTGTTTGATGTCTCCACTCCCCCTTCTCTGTTTCCAGGTCTCTGGCACTCAGACCCTCACTGAGTCCCCCGTCTCCTCAAGTCTAGGCTGCAAACATGTACACATCAGCTCAGAGGGGAAATATATGAGAGAAGCAATATCTTCGTATTCTCAACAATTTTTCTCCTCTGAGCTCAGAGAGCTTTTCCAGGACAATGTTACTTTATATTCCTATAATATAATCCAAGAAGGGATTGCTCTTCTCACTCTCCAGATAGACATATTTCCCAGAGAGCTGTTCCTGACAGCTAGTTAGTGGGAGAACTGGATCAGAATCGATAAGTCCTGAGTACCCCCCCTTTTTTTTATTTTTACAAAATGAAAACAGTTTTTTTCCTGATTATAAAAATGATACATGCACATTGTTCTTAAAAAAAAATTCAAACAGTACAGAAAAACATAAGGAAGAAAAATAAAAAATTACCCAAATCCCTTCAGCAAGAGATATAAACAAATGTAGACATTTTGGTGCCAATCCTTCCAGTCCTCTCTGCATGCGGGCGTGCATGTACTTTACCCACAACACCCTGCTGGCCGCTCCCGGGTCTCTCCACCTGCCCCTCGCATTCTGGGCTCTGCTGCAAGGCCGTCCGGGGCATGGCAGGGTGCTCAGCAGCATCCCAGGCCTCTACCCATTAGATGCTCAGAGCATCTCCCCATCCCTGAACTCTGAGAACCCAAATGTCCCCCCCAGAGGGAGGAGGCAAAACGGACCCTAGTTGAGAACCCCGGAGATAAATGGAATCATGATTCTACTGCTCTGTTTATACCCAATGTTTGGAGAGAGAGAAGGTGGGGGCGGAAAGAGTAAGGGTTTTGACTGTTGTGTCCCTTGGTATTTAGCATCAGAGTCGCGGGCAGGGGGCGGGGACCAGCTGTGATGTTTATGAGGTCAGAGCTGCAGGTAGATGACCTGAGGTCTCCAGAAACAGGGACAGGGCGCCTGTGCCGGGAATGACCCCACGGGCCTGTCCGAAGTCCTTGCTTGGGTGGTGTCACCACGTGCCTGGCTCTGTGGCTCTGGTGGCAGGGACCCCAGGGCCAGAGGGAGGCTGGCCCCTCCTCGGGGACGAGGCCGGCTGCAGGGTTTCAGGGTGATTTATTCCAGGCACCGAGGCAAGAGGAGCAGCAAGGGGGCTGGTGCAGACAGCGTCGTGAGGTTCTGTTTGTGGGCTTTGTTTTTTAATTCAATTCTTTTGGAAAACAGATAAGCACACGTCTGCTTCAATCTAGTGTGCTAGGTTTTTTCTTTTCGTGTAAACTTTGGTTTCTTTTGAGCTTTAGATATTAAAAAAAAAAGACAAATGTATGAGATCAGTTGGAGGTTTAAGCAAATTGGTTTATTCCATTGCCGGGGGAATTGGGGTGGATGAGTCACAGTCCTCCGGTTGTCGGATTTTTACAAAGTAGCGTATGGTTTCAATGCTGGTGCAAAGCCTCTGGCTCCTTGCTCTCCCCACCCCCACCCACACCCTTGCCCCTCCTCTGCATGCACACCCCTGGGTCTCCCTCAAAATGCAGACTCCAGCACCCGCCCCTCACCCAGCCCAGTGGGACCAGGAGAGCCTGGCTGCTTCCTAAAATGATCCCCACTCCCTGAAACATCAGTGCACCCCCCAGCCTCAGGGTAACAAGTACAGTTCTTTCCAGGGCCCACAGGCCTTGCGCAGACCCTGGCTTTCTCCCAGGTGGCCCAACCTTCCTTGGGCCCCCCTGCTCCCGTGGTTCCCTCCCACAGGGCCTTTGCACATGCAGTCTGCCCCTGTGCCGGGTAATGCCTCCCTGTCCTTTGGATCTCGGCCCCACAGAGCATCATCTGGGTCGGGACCAGCCCCCTCTGCTGCACGTCATCGTTGGTGGCAGTTTGACACCTGTTTCTGTGATTATCCAATTAATCTCATTGGGCCATAAGCACCCTGATGGCCGAGGCACAGCCGATGAATATCTGAAGGAAGGAAGGCAAGAAGAAGGGAAGGCGGGAGGGGAGTCCCCTCCATCTTTAGAAGTGTGATTTTCTTTTTTTTTTTTTTAACCTTCAACATCCCAGTCTTCCATATTCACGTGGCACCTGAGTATCAGCACTCTCTGCCCGCCTCTCCTCCCCTCCTGGGGACCGAGGTGAGCATCTCCCATTAGTGGATTGGGGAGACACATCCATTAAGCACCTGCGATGGCCATCCGCTACCAGCCAGCGCGGGGGAGGAGGAATGACTCAGTGCCTCCCCGGCAGGAGTGACCAAATGGCCCGCTCCAGCCTTCCCGAGGAGCCGTCCTCCGCCCGTAATGGAGAAATTATGTGAGGCGTAATTTATAGTAAAAATCAAATGAACATTAATTCTGGTGAGTCACCCATGCAGAAAGGGCACCCGGCGGCTGTGGACGTGGGCTGCGGTGGAGGACAGCTAAATGTTCAATCAGAGACAGGGGACCGCACCGCACACTGTGGGTCCCAAAGTTTGGGGCGGCGGGTGGGCGCAGCAGCACGGGTCCACCGCACCTCGGGCTCCCGAGCTGGGAGGGCACTTGGCCAACGGCCAGTTAAGCTCCCCTATTTCATAAAGGGGGCCTCCAAGACCGCAGGAGATGCCAACCTGCCGCATGTCCTGCCCAAACCGCCTTCCCCAACTGTGCCCATTGTGCGTCTTTGGGGCCCCCTCTGCACCGGGGGGCTGGCACTCCTCTCTCCTCCCTCTGCCAGCGCCCTCTCCCCGTTCAGGGGCTCCCATCGACCGAGGGGGGGACGCCTCCAGGCTTCTCGAAGGAACTTTCCCAAATGCAAGCTGGATTGTCAATGTGTCTAAAATGCTTCAAGTGGCTCATCCCTGCCCTCTCAGTAAAATCCAAGCTGGGGCGGTGGGGGGAGGTTGGGGGAGTCCTGAGGGTCAAGACCACCCCATGCATTCCCCCTCCCCAACACAGGCACACACTTCCCTTCCGCCTGGCTAGCTGGCTACCTCCTCCTCATTCCGTGTCCATGCCGCCTCCTTCAGGCAGTCCTCCCTGCTTCTCCTGGCCAAGACCCTGTCATTCACAGGGTCACAGGCTCTGAGCTCTACATGCACAGACCCACGTCCATCTTGTCCTCTTCTGCGTCCCTGCGGCATACGTCATTTCAGACTGCTGTGGGGAGGGATGGGTAGTGGCTGGCCCCAGAGAACTGGGGATGGCCGGGGGGGGGCACCTCTACTTCCCTTCCCCTGCCCTTTCCGGACCTCTTCCCAGGAGGAGGATGGTCCGCAGGAAAGCCAAGTTGGGGGGTGCCCCACCACAGCCACCCCGGCCTTGGTCAGGGGACAGGGACCCCGTCACGGCCCTGGTCTGGACCACAGGCATCACAGCTAGCTGTGAAGGAACAGGCCACAGATGGCTCCCATTCACAGGCAGGTGCCAATGCCCAGTACACAGGAACACCTTCTTTCTGAGAAGATGGTATCAGTCCCAATTCACCTGATTACGAGAACATTCTTCCTTTTGAGAAAGTGAAGAGTGTCAATGGAGTTTGGGGAGATACTTTGGGGCAGACAGGGCCCCTGCCCTGGACTTCCTTCCTCCAAGAGTGTGTTCTGGGTTTTCTTCAACTTGTGCAGACCGTGGCCTGCAGCTGGGAAGCCCAGACCCCACAGACTCAGGGCCATGGGGAGAGCACCTGCCAGGCCCGAAGTGGTCATGGAGGCTCAGGAGTTCCAGCCCAAGGAGGCCTGGGCCTTTCCCGGGAGGTCCTGGTGCACACTCTGGAGTATTAGGGCTTCCGGGCAAGAAACCCACCCCCCTCCTGTGACCTACCTCGGGCTCAGCACCACCCCTCTGACCTACCCACTGCCCCGCTGGTCCCAGCCAGGGCCCTAGATGCCTCCCGGGCACCAGCTCTTCTCCCTCACCAGGTATCCGGGCCAACTTCCTCTCTCCTGTCCAGTCACCCCCACATAAGGGACCGTCCTCTCTTGTCTCTTCTTCCTGATGCTGGCTGTGCACCTGCTGGTGCCAGCATCCTAGGACATGCAGGGACACCAGTGGGCAGAGTAGAGCAGCGCCCCCATACTGTGCAGCCTGCATTCAGGCAGAAGAGGAACCCCTTACACTGTAAATACACAATACTGTGAGTCAGGGCACAGAAGAGAGAAGAGAGATGAGGATGGGGGGTGACGGGGCATCCAGAGCCCACGTGGGTGCGATTTTACCTTAGTTCTCTCTCTGTGTGCTGACCTGCATCCAGGAAGGCCTGGTGTCTCAGTTTCTATTTCTCATGAGACTGGGCCACACGTGCCTATATTTTAAAAAAACTTTTCATTTTAAAATCGTTTTAGATCTACAGAAAAGTTACCAAGAGAGTCCAGAGTTTCTGTGCGCCCAGCACCCAGTTCCTACTATTGTTGCATTGCTGGGCTAATTTGCCACGATTACTGAGCCAATATTGATACATTATTAACTCAACTCCAGGTGTTACTCAGGTTTCACCAAAAGCCCTTTTTTTTCTGTTGCAGGATCCATTCCTGGACACATTACATTTTACTGATAGGTCTCCTCTTGGCTTTGAGTTTCTCGGATTTCCCTTGTGTCTAATGACCTTGACCATCCTGAGGAGTGCTGGTGGATATTTTGTAGGACGTCCCCAGGGTTGGGTTCATACTTGGATTGGGACGATGGGTTCAGGAGGGACTCTTGGACGTGGAGGCTACTCATCATGCCCTACCTGGGTCCGTGTTCCCGACCAACAGTCAATGGGAGATGTGAACCTCGGCCCACAGTGGGTAGTTGTGTCCCCGCTTCTAAAGGGGCTTTTATATGAATTCTTTGCAATTCTCCATACAAGAGATTTGTCTCTCACATGCATTCCTCTATTTATTCAGTTATCTACAACAGTGTAGACTGGATCCTAATCCCGGGCTAGCCTGTGAGTCAAATGGTTCCACTCTGGGTCCCTGGGAGCACTCCGGGTGGCTCCTGTGTCCCTTGCCGGGCCCTCGTTTTGGTTTTTGAGCACATCCTTACTTTCTGCCATGATGCCGGGCTCCAGGCTCATCACAGTCCTCGCCTCAGCCCAGGAAGAAGCTCTTGTAACAAGGAGGCTGATTCCTTCCACCAGATACTGGCATCGGAGACCAAGTCCGAGGTGGGGCACGGCTGCGGCTGCTGGGGTGACCCTGCTTCCAGGGCTTCCCAGGGCCCCGAGCAGAGCTGGGAAATCCGTCTGTGTACTGTGCCCACGATGCACACTGATCTAGAGCTATTTCTGCAATGTCGGATCAAAGGCCCTCCAACACCAGGACCTGCGGAAGGGCACAGACTCCACATCTCAGCTACCCTGGGGCAGGAGGATCGAGTCCAGAGCAGATGGTATGTGAAATCTTTTTTTGTCCTGATTTATTTCTTCCCATCAGGTCAAGGTAAAACTTGGGTAAGTCTCTTAACTGTAGTCTCCCAGTGGGGTGTGGGATCCCTCCCAGGACACCAGGTGATGTCTGGAGATGGGCAGAGGGGCAGCCACTGGCATCTGGTGGGGGCAGAGGCCCAGGGTGTGGCCAGGCACCCACCGTCCCCAGGACGGTCCGCACATGGACAGTGGGCCAGCCTCAAGTATCAGTGATGCGGAAGGTGGGGAAGCCCAGGGCCTGGACACAGGGTGGGGAGCGCGGGGTCTCCAGATTAAACCTGCAGCCTGTCCTCCTGTTCTGCCCGAGTGCAGGTACACAGAACACTAACATGCTACCTAATTCCTAGTTCTCCTGTACAGCCTTCCACTCCCCACGGAGGGAACGCCTCGAAGGGACTCCTGCTTCTCCTGTGCAGCTCGGCGGGGCCGGCGTGCCCACGGCTGAACGGGCGGCAGGGAGGAGGAGGTCACAGTGGGCAGAAGCCACGAGGAAGGAAGGCTGGCCTTGGCAAGGACGGGCATGTGGTCTTCGCTGGGGACAGGAGGAAAAGCTACAGGCGAGAGAAGCAGGTGGCGGTTGGCATTACAGCTGTGCTGGCGGTGGGGAGTGGGTGGGGGTGCCTGGCCCCAGAACCGGACCATTAGGCCCATTACCCACCCCCACCCCGAGACGCGGGCTCCAGAGCTGCTGATGCTGAGCCTCCCCTGCAGCTGCACTCTGGGAGCAGAGGCCCTGTCCTTCGTTCCTCTCTCGGCCTCTCATAGTGCCCGCGGCCAGAGCGGCCCGAGCACTGTCAGGAAGCCGCCCGGCACTTGGGACACTCCTTCAGTTGCCTTTTTCATGTCCCAAGGGTCTGAATTTTTCTGCGCTGTCCATCCAGCTGCCTGCTTAGTTCCAAGTGTGTGACAAAGACAGGCCCTGCCCTCAGGGGTTCAGTCTGCGGGGGGAGCCAGGCATTAGGAAAGTAAGTTCTACGCTATGGTAAGTGCCACGAAGGAAGAGAGCCACCTGTGACCGTGGGAGAGGACGGGGGGGGGGTACCCGGGCATCATGCTCCCTGCGGAGCTCCTAGAGCAGCAGCCACGAGCTCCAGGGAACCAGAGAAAAGGCGAGGGAGCCATGGGTGCGAGGCGAGCAGGGAGGGCTCTATGGAGAACGAACAAAGAGAAAGACGTCTACTCTACTCAAGCTCAGGTATTTATTAGGCACCCACTGCACACCTTGGGAGAAGGCCTGGCTGGTGAACATAGTAATCCCCAGGACAGCTCTGGCCCCCATCCCACAAGCTCTCGGACTAGAATAGGGGCAGCAAACATTACCAGCAAAACTACAGGGATGATGGGGGCTGTGAGAGCTGGGTGGCAGGGGGCTCCCTGCAGGTGGGAAGCCAGGGTGAGAAAGACCCCTCTGGCCCCCAGGAGAGGAAGAGCAGGCCCAGGTGCAGGTCTTCAGGCAACTGTGGGCTGAACAGCGTGTGGAACATTTGGGGACATTTGGGGGCAATGCTGGTGGTCAAGGCCAAGCTCAGAGGGTGGGCTGTACTGCAGGTAGCCACAGGAGGCTTGGGGCAGAACAACAGTAGCACAGGCCACCGCGTGGGGGACTCGCTGGTGGGGGGGCAGGCTCCCCATGTCCCGCCTCCTGACAGTACAGCCCAGCCAGTGGGCGCAGCGCTCCTCAGAGCCCTTCAGGAAAGCCTCCACCCAACCCTCTGAATCCAGCACAACAGGATTGGGGGGTGCCCTCCGGAAGAGCCCTTCATCTTCATCACCCCTCCCGGCCCGGCCCCGCACGGGGACCTCTGGTGGCCCCAGGTGGACAGAGACGGCACAGGACACCGGTGGCCCCTCTCTGCCTCCCAAGGGCTAATGCCACCACGAACCTCATGGACTCCACTCAAACATGCGCATGGAAGCCTGCCTTCCGACCGCCCGCTCCCCATCCCAGTTCAAAGGCAGCGCTGTTGACTTTGAAGAAACGGCCTTTGAACGTGGGTTTGCAGGGGCCTTGGCGGCAGGCTCTGAGCACCACGGAGAGGAACTTCATCACGGCTCTGTCTCGGCCTCACGCGCTGACAGCCGGCCTCAGCAGTTCATCTTCTGAAGGCTTCTCCCTGAAGGTTCTGTCGCCACCTTGATTTGAGCAGCGGGTGCGTGCTCACGACGCTGTTCTGTGCGGGGCCCCAGGAGAAGAGTCTATGAACAATGGCCTAACTTGAGTGTTGCCACCACGGCGAACCCCTGCCTCGTTCTGAACAAAAGCTGCAAATCAAAAAGGAGCTGTCAGTTCACTCCTGGGGAAGCAGGAGGCTGGTCCTTCCTGGTGGTGCAAAACCACGGGAGCGCAGCCTGCCCTCCGCCCTCAGCCCACCGTGCGCCCCGCGTCCTGCTCCAGGGCTCACCCCCGCCGCCGACTTCGGTGGTTCTAGGCCGATGGCACTGGAGGGTGAGGAGTGTCAACGGGAGCCTGGACGTTCTGCCTAGAACATTCGCTGCGGCCGAGAGGAGATAGTGAGAAGATGACGACGGCACCCAGAGCAGGAAGAGGACTCTGAGTGGGACCTTCTCCTCGGGGGGGCAGAAGACCACAGACCTAACAGCCTGGCGCCCCAGACAAGCAGATAGTGGGGAGACAGGCCCATGGCCACCCCAACCAAGGTCACCGCATTCCACATTTATTATGCAGCAGTACAAAGTGTTTGCTCTGTGGATGTTCCGTTATTAATTTTTTTTTTTAACAGATGGTCTGGAGTTCCCTGCTTTCACCTGATATGTCTTGGCAGTAAACTGGTACAGTAAATCCTCTCATTTCAGGTGGCTTTGGGTGGTGGGGTTGCCACTGTGAATTAATCAAGCCATCTTACAGAAGCCCGGTGGCGAACCCAAAGTGAGTTCTGACGCGCAGTGTCTGTAAGGGGCCACCGCCCGGCCTGTGCTCAAAGCTACAAATGACTCAACTCCCAACCGACATTTGCAGAGAACGTGCCTTAGAAACCCTTAAGAATGGCTGGCAAAGATCAGTCTTTATCTCCTAAGACCTTGTTCACACAAATCTATGTTTTTAGCTGACCTTTCCTTCAGAGAGCAAAGGGTAAACGCCCATGGAGAAGAGTCTGAAGCATTAAGATGTCAAATCAAGGAGGTGGCATTAACAAGGCTCAATGGTGCTGGAGTTTCAAAGGGGACACTGTTGCTGGAGGTTCCAAGGACACCCGACAGCAAATAGACTTGGGGTAGAAAGAAAGCAGAAAAGGGGAAGGGTTAACAGGATAAACAAAGCCAGACACACAGACACACATGCACACACACCACAACCCCCAAGGTCACATTCAGGGGGCTTTTCTACTTGATCTTTCCTCCAATGGCCAGAAGAGCCATCAGAGCAACTTATATTTACAGGCAATCTCTAGACTATTGTCTCTTGTCAATCTGAGAGAGAAGCAGCAATGGTTTTGGAAACGTGGCCCCTTTTCTGAAGAGAGAGAACGGGTGGTTCACGAAATCAGCCGCGAGCCACATTCTCCAAGGCCTTCCTGTGTGATGATCTTAGATCATCCACCCACAGTTGACCCCAGAGCCTCGGCCAGCCAAGAGCAAAGCACAAGGAGTCAAGATTTCAAGTCAAACCTTCTCTCACATCTTTCTGGTCGGCAAGAGGAAGGAGACAGAACTTGGCGGGCCTGTTGATCTTTTCAAGCAGGGACAGAGGCTAGGGAACCCAAGAAGACACAAGGCAGTTGAATTCGTGGCCTCGTTCACCATCGAATGACTGCGCCGATGAAAACCCATCGTCTCTGTACCCAACTGGCATTCCAGACAAGGAAACACATGCAGATGCCACCACTTATCTGAGACCACATGGCCAGGTCCAGAGCAGGTCCGAGAGGTCCCCTGGGCCAAGGGGACCATAGGAACCCCCACCCCAGGGACTCTCCTGAGAAAGGGGCATGGAGAGCAGTCGACATCATTACTGCAGCTGCGCCACCTAGTGGTGAGGGACTGGGGCACTTTGTGGCACGGTCCCAGCCCCTGGGAACATTGATCACCCAAAGAGAGGAAGACGGAGGGCAGGGCTCCAAGCCAACATGGAAGACCTCTTCACAGTGCACCCACACTGAGCATGGTCACCCACACACCCACTTAGTTGACCATTTTCATGGGACGTGAGGCGTGGCTTCAGGCACTGACCTCTCAAGGCTCACTGTCCTCCCCTACCTGAGAGTGAAAATGGGGAGTCTCTGGAACTCCACATGTACAGGTCCTACTGCTCCTTCCAGAAGTGCAGGTGAGAGGGAAGGCACTGCTGGAAATCGGGTCACCATGCACACACTGGCGTCTGCCCTCAGCCTGCCCACACTCTAATAGTCACATCCCACACCCCAGTCAGTGCTCCAAGGCCACCTTGCCCCAAGGCCATGTCTGCTCCAGGCTGGAAGGAACCAGCTCTGACCGTAGGCTGACAAACATTCCAGAAGTAACAGGGACCCTCCTCTACGCTGTCAAGAAACAGGCCTCAGAGCGAAAGCCTCCTTCAGACTGGACCACGTCAGGAAATCAGACCCCAGCTACCCCAGCTCAGCTCTGTTCAAATCAGATTGACCTCTCACCGCTAGCACATCCTTAGGCAAGCACTGTGAGCCTCCCAATGCATCCCAAACATACTCATCATCCCCGCTGACCATCCCCACTGACGGGACCAGTCAGGCCTCCTCTGGACCAGCTGGTCTCCCAGCTGCTCCTCTTGCCTCTGGCAATGCCTCTTCCACACAGTAGCAGAGAGGGCGGAGAGGTGGTGGATTCAGACCCTGGCCCTGGTCCAGCCCATCCCCTCCCTCTCACTCCTGCAGCCAGCTCTTCCCACCCCAAGCCCTTCTCCTAGTGTGCGACACACGGGGACACAGGGGCTCCTGACTCAGCCCCAGCACCACCTCAGACTCCTGCCTGGAGCTCCCCCCTCCCATCCCTAAGCAGCGGTTCAGAAGGTGGGCTCTGGAGTTGGAATCCTGACTCCACACCGTCCAGCTGTATGGCCTTGCACAGGCTATCTGACCCGGGTGCCTCAGGTCCCCGGGGAAGTTGCTATGAAGATTGTATGAATTACTGTATTTCCCTAATGCCTTGGATGCGGGAGGCACCACGAGACATACCCAATAAAGGAGCAAACAAGTCAGGAGCAAGCTTGGGGCTTTCCCAAGCGTGAGGCTGGTTGTGTGTGCGTCTCTCCCACAGAAGACGTGGTTCTTCAGAAGAGGAGTGGTCTCCCCAGCCCTCACACTGGGGCCCCGACGGCCCAGCCGCACCACGGCTGCCTCGGGTTCTTCCCAGGGGCCTGGATAAACAGGAGGTTCTGCGCAGCCCCAGTCAAGGGCCCCAAGAGCCCCCTGAGCACCACCCCCCACCCTCCTGCCTTCCTCCTCCGCTCTGGAAGCCACATCCAGGTTCCAGACCCGCTCCGGCCTCCCCAGGCCTCCCCAAGCCCATCCTCGTGGCTGAGAGGCCCGGAGCCGCACGGGTGCTGGCATGGCCACAGACACTGCCCTAACCCTGTGGTGTTCCTACTCAGGTTACCGAGGGGCCACAGCGAGGGAAACCGGCAGCCGAGCCGCCTCCAGGGGCCTGCCAGAGGCCCTCGTGCGAGCTCGTTGCCCCCTTCCCAGGCCGGGCCACTCCGCGCTCTCCCATGAGCCCAGGTCTCCCAAGATCAATGTCATGGCAAAGTCAAGGAGGCCCCAGCCAGCAGTTGGGTGGCTAATTCTGACAGCCCTCGCCCCTTCTGAGATAATAATAGGTCCACTTCACTGCACGGAGAGCAAGTGCAAATGCCTACAGAGGCCAGGCCCTGCTCAGAGATGAGTGACGAGGCCAGGTGGCGGCCAGCGCGGTGGCGGTCCTGGGCTCCCCGACAGGGGGCGGCCGCCCCTCGGCGACGGCCGCCTGTGGACAGGGCCCCGGGCGGCTAGAGGCTCCCGGGAGTGGGCCAGGGGAAGTCAACCTCCAAGTTTTGGGAGCATCTCCTAGTCCCTAAACATTGGCGGCTACCATGATGGAGACTTAGGAAAACTGTTGTGTGCGGTTGAAGCACAAGCTGTTTCTGGGGGGGATGGGCGAGCCGGGCGGTTTCCAAGTCCCTTCCAGAAGGGCGGGCGGCTTTCCCCGACATCAGTTTTTGCCGGTAGTAATAGCGGCCACCGTTTCGGGACTTATTCTGGGCGTCAGGGGCTGCTCATCTAGTTTAAGGGCGCAGAGCCTTGGTTCCTTCCTCGTGAACCAGGAGACCGACTGGGCAGGCCATCGAGGCGCCCCCAGGGGCGCGGGGCAGACAGCGGGGGGCTGAGGTTGGCGCTCGGTTCCGCGTGACACCAGAACCAGGGACCTCACCCACAAGGCTTGCTCCCTGGGGCCGTTCCTGCGAGCGAGGGGGCTCAACCCCGCTGACCTCTGGGCTCCACACTTGTCCTTGGCGTTTCCCCACGTTTCCGTCCGCCCCCGCCCCGGCCCGCCGGCGCCTACCGCTTACTCAAATGACCCTCCTGCTACCTCTTCACTGAACTGCACATGCTGGGCTCCTTCCCAGGCACTAATCCTTCCCAGCTCTCCTGACCATATCTAGCCATGGTAGTGCAGTGTCCTCCAAATCCCCCTGCCCCTCTATCCTGCTGCCAACGGAGCTTCCATTTGGCCTGTGACATTTAAAAATATCTGTCCAGCCTTGGCATATAGAACCCAATACCCCCAGCTGTTTAAATACCACTGCCTCATTCGGCCTGCACATGCCCGTGCTTCCAGTAAAAGCGTAAGTTGACCCAGAACATCGGGCCACCAGAACCCTCTATTCCAATCACGCCAATCTTAATTTGGCTCCTCCGTCAAGTGTACCATCCGCTGGAGCCCATTCCTGTCCCTACAAGGAGAAGACAGGCGTGGGCCCGGGGGGCTTTGAGCGGCAGGGCAAGGTGTGGGCCATCTGTGTGCCCAGGACACGGGAGCACATGCCTGCAGCATGGTGTGATGTCCGCCACAGCTGTCCCTGCCCTCCCTGGCTTCCCACCCCACTGGGCCCCATGGCCCTGCTATTAATATAGCGCCAAGAGGCCCAGCAGCTGGCCGTGGCAAAATCTTTCCACACGGACAGTGACAACTGACATCACACTGATTTGGGCTCTGTACGTTCCAAATGTGCATTCTTTTAGAAAGAGCACTGCTGAAATTTGCCTGGTCGCTGAAAATGTGTCTATGTTGTTTCGGGAATTGGGAAAACATCTCCAGTGACCGATTTGGGGGCCTTGAAAAAGGGATCCAGAAGACGGGTGGGAGCCCCAGGAGATTCCTGGGGCTCATGGGGATTAGAGTCTACTCCCCTCTCGAGGGTGCCCCAGATCTGTGCAGTGACTAAGTGTCTCATGGAGAGGAGGAGGGAAAAGCAGGGGCAGTCACGTGACTTGCTCTTCTTAACGGAAAGAGGGTGGCTTCAACAGAGCCCAAAAGAGCCCAGAAAGAGCAGAGTGAAATGGTATGATTTCTGGGACATGCCTTAATAAAGCTACCCGAAGGAGTAGGGGTGAAAGAGGGAGCAAGAGCTGATGGGCTAGCACAGCTGTGCTGGGGCCCCAGGGTCTCGTCTCCACCTCTGTGTGCTGGCAAACTTCCCTAACAAGGTTAAACTTCAACATGTGAAAAAAGACTCAACAAAAATTCAACAAAATCTGAACTCACTCAAAAATACTCACAACATACATGTGAAAAAACAAATCAACAAATCACGGAGAACCTCACATGTGCTAGGAACCCTTCTGGGACACTTCTCAACGTGTACAAAAGAAAGAGAGGTGAGCAGAGAGCCCTGGTGTGCCGGTCAGCAACTGCCCCGCCTGAAAACGACCTCCTTTTGGCCACAGCACAACGGGTCTCCTCCCCAAATGCCCTGGATTTGTTTCAACTGTCCCATTCCATTGACCCATGGAGACAGCCTCAACACATACTTTTTTAAATTTAGTATTTAAAAATACACAACGAGCCAACCCAAGCAAGACACAGCCGGTAACCTCATCTACTAGAACGCCTTTCTCGCCTGCCCTCACCCACCTTCGCCGCCACAGCGACACAGTAACAAATCTCTAGTTTATCATACGCTTTCTGTGAATGTGTTTCTTCTATCATGTATATACTGGCTTAGTTTTGCTGGCTTTTGACCCGTATGAAAAGCATATCCTACCACACTTCTGAGGGCGTATTTTTAGGCACAGGCTCTTTTCTGGCATTTTCTGGCATCCAATCAAGAACCAAGTGCATGATGGGAGAAAGACCCACCTCCCCCCACCCAAATCCCCAGAAAAGCCCAGCATGAGAGAAGAGGCCTCAGCTCAAAGGGGGTGTGGGTGGGCCCTGCAAGACGTGCCAGCAGGAAGTAGAGAAGGTGCCTGAGCTCACGCTCCTGTTGTTTGGGACAGAGCTCTGCTGAGGCCAAGGGCATGGGTTAAAGCCTCACTGATAAGCCTGTTTCTTGGCTGCGTCTGCAAACAAAAACATGTGAAGTGATGGCAAATGTCATGGTAAAGGCAGATCAAGACAACTACATCTGTCGATTTATTATTAGAAGGCAAATGTCATGGAAAGAAAATATGCCCCAAGTAATTTAGTCCTGTGCAAACTCAACAGGCTTCAGCTGGTTGGAACCAGAGGCCTTCCCAGCACTCCTCAGCTAAGAGTTGCCTCATTAGATACTGGGGTCAAAATCTAATTTGTCCCCCCTTGATGGTACATATCTGTTGGCGAGGGAGACCAGAATGTGCTGTCACCTGTCATGACATCTTTTCTCGGGTCCAGACCAGTACCTCCCGAGGGGGATGAACAGACTCAGCTCCTCGCCGTCTGCCGGGGAGAAGACAGTGCTGCACTGGACCAACCGAACCTGGTGCCCAGGATGACCCCAACGGGCCAAGGGCCAACGTGGTCCACTCTGAGCTTTGCATTTATCTTCTCACGTATTTAAAAAATTCTTAGCCAGAAGCGAAGCAATAACGGTATAATTTTCCTTTAAAACTAAATTCATTTACACAAATACAACAAGTTGATTTAAAGAAAACCATTAGGGGATCCCTGGGTGGCGCAGCGGTTTGGCGCCTGCCTTTGGCCCAGGGCGCGATCCTGGAGACCTGGGATCGAATCCCATGTCGGGCTCCCGGTGCATGGAGCCTGCTTCTCCCTCTGCCTGTGTCTCTGCCTCTCTCTCTCTCTCTGTCTGTGTGACTATCATAAGTAAATAAAAATTAAAAAAAAATAAAAAAAAATAAAGAAAACCATTAAGTGCAGCTATAGTGCGGGAATATGGCAAAACTCATCTAGCTGGTATGGAAATAATTGAAGTTTGAGCAAAAATCTCAATTATTTCTAAGGGACTGTAAAATTTTTTCTAACTTGTATAGTGCTTTTGAGCTCTGAAAGCTCTGACCACATTCCATCCACACCACAGGCCAGCCACCTCCAGCCTTCTCTGTCCCATCCGTGTGCATGAGGGGAAAGAAGGAGCCCAGAGTCCCCGCCGCTGATGCTGAGCGGAGCCCCTAGGCCTGTGGTCACGCACCTCAGCTCTCGGGTCAGGAACCCCCAGGAAAGGTCAAGTTAGTGTTTCCTTTCTCCCAAGTTTGCTCTTTTCCTTCTTTACGTTTCCACAATGACTTCAGAAACACAGACGAGCAAACTTCCCTTTTCACGCTGATAGTTCACCCAATGTAACAGGTGCTCCTAAGAGCAGACCTTTCTCTCTTCAGACAGAAGTCTATTTTAAAACTAGTTGGAAATGGGAAGTTACTCTTTTAAACCTACTAAACATAATATTAATGTCAATCATATTGTTTCATTAATTTTGTAGATATATATCTCCCTACAATGTTACATTATTGATAACAAGTTAACGTTACTATTGAGGAAAAGCTAGGCAGCCTGTACAACCCGGTCTGCAGGAAAGCCCTACATTACCCCTGTCATCCCAGAAACCCCTCCAGTTAACACGGCCTTCCACGCTCAAAAACGTCCCAGCTGGATGACAAATTACACAGTAACCCTGGTTATACACCGTGACTAACTCGTCTAGCCTGCAAAGAGCAGGGCAGGGAGGGGAGTGGGGGACGGGGTCCCCCGATCTTGAAGGCTGGAGAGCATTCTTTCCATTGTGGCCATTCCCAATTTAAACTGCCTATATGGGGGATTAGGCGGGGAGGCCTACCACGCGGGTTCAAAATGATCAGAAGACCAGAGCGCAGCTCAGAGTTCTCGAGGGATCGCCAGCAAGAACGGTTTGTCAATGCCGCCTCCCCAAAGGCACGCTGCCCTTCACCAGAACTTGAAGAAGCTGAGTGCACAGCCTGTGCCCCGGCCGCCTCTCGGCCAGGCCTCCCCCCACCCCTCTGGGCGGCAGGTCTCTGAAATGTAGTTCACTAAAGTTTCACTCTTCTTCCTGACCGGTCAGAGCCAAGGTCATGCCCCTCAGACCGTGTGGGGGTCCGGGCACAGCACTGGTGCCACTGCCCTCCTGGCCAGAGCAACTGGGTGCCGAGAAGGTGAGGGTCAGACACATGCTGCCTGGTAGCCTCGGGCTAAAGGGCCACCGAGGCAAAGCACTGTGTCTACCTGTGACCTCCCTTAGGACTGACCCTAGAGAACCCTAGTAAATGTGTGCAGAAGTATGTGCCAGGACGAGGCACCAAGTCAAAACAGCAAAAATACACATCAACAGGGAAAACGGCTATTGACAGTCCTTTACTGGGACCACAGCCGATGGGGCGACAATTAAAAAGAACCACAGAGATCTTATGTGAACCGACGCACGAGGGTCTGCAAGATAACGCTGCCAAATGAAAAGGCTGCAAAGTCACTACTTGTCTTTAAAAAAAAAAAAAAAAGACACTTTTTGAGGGCACTCGGACGGTTCAGTGGGTTAAGCGTCTGATGCTTGACCTCGGGGTCACAGGTTCGGGCCTGCACTGGATGTGGGGCCTGGAAGGGTGGAAGGAAGACGTTTTCTATGGAAATAGGTCATTCTGTGTGAAGCTGGTCCCTCGGGGGAACGTGAGGGGTGGGCTACGGAGGCTGCGGCTGGACGAGGGCCACTAAAGCAGACTCTAGGCTTAAGCCTCGCTCAGTATCACCGAATTTATGGAACGTATCTAATTCATGCCCGCCATATATAACGCAGTGCTGTACTTTTTGCCATAACGGAGAGGGGACGCTGCTAGGACATCACAGCTTTCAGAGTAGGCATCTCACAAAAGGGTCTCTGAGGGAAACGGATGTGCCTTTCTTGTACCTACTCCCCCATATCCCGGGGACTGGCTTCAAATAATAGCTGGCGCTTTGGGCCTTGGCTGGATTTTTGAATAACCAGCAGGAAAAGAGTGCTACCGAGTGCTTTGGCTCTCACCTTGCCCAAGTCGTCCTCGGCTGCCGCGGGGACCCTGCCAGGCCCGAGCAGCGAGGCCATGGTATAGTTCTATTTCGAGCTTCCGAGCCACGTCCAGCCAGCTCTTGACCTGCTCTTTCTCTAACAAGAAGCCAGCAGAATGTCAGTTCTAACGTGATCAAGAAAAGAATGCGAAGCTGCGAACTGTCCGTTTGGATGCTGACAAAAAATAGATCTGCTATCAAGGGGGCTGACATCTGAGCGCGGGGTTCATGTTCCATCCCCCCACGAAGACACTCGGCTCGGGGCGGCGCGTGGGGACAGCAGCAGGGCCGAAGAACCCGATCTTTGAGGGCTCCCGTCCCACGTGGAGCTGTAAACTCAACTCCGGGGCCCTGTGGTCCCCGGGCTTTCCCACTAGGCTCCTGGCTTTCACCACAGCCCCTCCATCGCCACAGCCCCTCCATCCAACTATGGAGGATCCTACCCTTTGGCCTAGTGGATTCCTTCTCGCAGGGCATGCAAGGCGTCTCTAACTCAACGGGCCGGGGGCAGAATTCGCCCCACAAGGCTCGGCAGGACTTGAGGTCCGCCGCCCCCTGCGCTCCACACCCCCCGCCCCTCCCGTGCTCAGTGGAAGGTAGCCACTATCCCTTCCAGTTCCAGCTGCGTGTCCCCCCTCACACAGCCCACTCCCCGACTCCACGTTGCCGCCAAGCTGTCAGCTGACGTCCCCAACAACGACTCTCGAGGTCACTCTCACTGCCACCAGTTTTGTATTTCTAGAATGACCTTCCCCAGACTCAACTACTCCCACCATCTCTGGCTTGCCTCCAAATTCTACCCCCAGCCCCCAGCCAGAGAGTTTTGCCACAGACAACTTGATCATGGCACCTCCCAGCCACCAGGACAAGGGCTTCCCACCGTCCTAAAGGTGGTCGAGACACAAGACCGCATTCTGTTCTGCTGGGCCAAGGAGGCCCCGTCCTGGGGCCACCTCCCCGACTCACTTCACTCTGTCCCCAAGGTTCTGCTGACTTTCTGCCAGTTCCCCTCATCCGTCCAGTCCCTTCCAGCAGAGGGCCTGCAAACACGCTATTCCTGCGCTTGGACCCGGGCCACCCCTGCCGCTGCCACATGCTCATCCTTCAGTTCACAGCTCAAATGTGCACATATCACTTCCCCAGGAAAGTATTCCCTGACATGCCCAGATCTAGGGCAGCTTCCTCTGCTGTACGCTCTGAAAAAAGTTTCTTTTCCAGTGCCCTTAGCTCAGGTTGTAACGAGACTCTCCTTAGCGTGATGATTCATTATTTCCAGATCCCCCGCCGAATAAAGAGTACAGAGACAAGAGGCTGGTTTAGCTCACCAACACATTCCTGGTGCCTAGCACAGTGCATGGCCCACAGCAAGTATTCCGTGCACTTCTGTACATCAAACCACCGCTCCTAAGACCTTCATCAGGAAGCCACTATGAGAGAACTGGAAACAAAACCCACCATCACCACCACCACCACCATCACATTCACCACCGTCACCAGCATCATCGTCACTACATCATCCCAACCACCACTCACATCACAAACTTCACCACCATCACTGAGAGCTGCCATCAGCCAAACTACTGGTTCAGAGTTCACCTGTTCTAGACCCTTGCTGGGCACTTTCTATTTCTTTCCTCATTTGATGCTCTCTATAACCCTGGAAGGGAGAGTTTTTTGGACCTTTGGAAGACCTTTCCTGCAATGGAGGAGATGGAAGTCCAGACAGGTGATGCCACTGGTCAGCTATGAAGCAGAATATATAAGACGCACATCCGGGTCCATCCGGTTCCAACACTGGCTTCTCACCTCTCACACTTCTCAGCCTTTCTACTGAGTCCCTCTCATTAGATGCCATCTTGCTTCCTCTTAGAAGCCACCCAAATACACTCAGAGAAAGGACATTAAGAGAAAATTCCTTAAAAAAAGAAACACAGTGAGGTTCCCCCCCTCCCATTTCCTTGTTTCATAAAGGAATAAGGGCTCTTCTCTGCCATATGCTGTCAGACAGCATGTGGAGGCACCAGGGAGGTGAGGAGACTAGAAAAGGATGAAAGAAGACATAAAACATCAATCTAATGAAATGACGTGACTAACCAGAAGAATATAAAAGAATAACCCAAACTTATTTTTAAATAAAAAGAGAAGCCCAGAATTACCAAATATCACAAACTGTACCACTTGTCAAGAGGACAATGAGGTGGAAGTCCCTGATTCAGAGATTTCAGACAACGCTAAAATTTCAAAAGAAATGTGAGATGCCAATCTGGGGCAGCCGATTTATTTTTTTAATATAAGTAAAATCATTTTTAAAAAATGAAATAAAAACATTTTGTGAAGCTCTAAAAAAAAAACAACCTCTAAAATCTTAAAACAAAAACCTCAAATTACTATCTGTTTGATTCAAAAGGGGGTGACACTGACATACTAATAGGAGGGAAGCTTCTGTAGGCTCCGTGGTCAAGAACAGTCCCTGGGGTGCCTGGCTGGCTCAGTTGGTGGAGTTGATCTCGGAGTTATTAAGTTCAAGCCCCATGTTGGGAGTAAAGATCCATTAAAAATAAAATCTTTAAAAAAAAAAGTCCCTTCTCTGAATAACTTGAGCCTGATGAAAAACCCACCCCATCGTCTTTAATTTTTCACACTTCACCGCGGGTTTGCATTTAGTGACCACTGACGTTGTTCACCTCTCTCTCTTATGTAGGAATCCCTTCGACAAAATCCTCTTCAACCTTCGTTGAGTATTTGCTTGAGCAGGCTGCTGGTTGCCTCATAAACCAACCAATTCTAAAAGTCACAGAATATGAGAAAAATGCACAAAAATCAATACCATTCTTATAAACGCACAATAAACAGCCTGCAAATAAAATGAAAAGAGAGAGCCCATTCATAATAGCAACAAAAGTATCAAATACTTGGGAAATACATGATATATTTTCACATACCAAACTCTACATATAGGGATCCCTGGGTGGCGCAGCGGTTTGGCGCCTGCCTTTGGCCCAGGGCGCGATCCTGGAGACCTGGGATGGAATCCCACATCGGGCTCCCGGTGCATGGAGCCTGCTTCTCCCTCTGCCTGTGTCTCTGCCTCTCTCTCTCTCTCTCTGTGTGACTATCATAAATAAATAAAAATTTAAAAAAAAAAAAACTCTACATATAAAAAAAAAACAAACTCTACATATGATACGTGGGCATTATATGATGAAAACACAAATCCTTAATGGGAGAGATAGAAACTCAAGTAAATGAAGAGTGAGATCATACTGGGGCTGAAGGCTAAACGCAGAAAAGATGACTGTATTTCCCAACTTAATTTATAGATTGAATGGAATTCCAGTCAAAAGATCACCAAGGTCATTACAGAACTTGATAAAAATGGTTCTTAAATTCTATAGGAAAATAAGTGCACAAAACTATCAGAGGGTTCTGAGATAATATCCAATAAGAAGGCATTTGCCCCAGTAGATCTTAAAATATAGTATAAAGTGATGATCATTAAGGCTGTAAACCAATCAGGGTAAAACAATGGGGAAAGACGTTACGATTTAACAAACGCAGCAGAAATAAAGTAGCTATCAATAAACAAAAAATATACAAGCCACCTAATGTCACAATAGTCTGGCCTGATGTTTTTCAAGACCCTCTTATCTCAAATGTGGAAAGGAAGTTTTAGCTTTAACTAAACATCAGGCAATTTCCAAGTGACAAAGATGAAGTTGTCTGACAGTCTAAAAAAAAAAAAAACACCTTTCTGCCTCCTCTGTTTATTTCCCCATGGTCACCTCAAGCCCCACAGCGTCCTTGCTGGGGTGCTTGTTAATTAGATCCTCTTGTTCCCTGTGAGCACCAGTGTAGGTGAAGGAGACATGGGCAGTGGACAGGCAAGAATCTCCCACCAGGGCTCCCTGGCCAGGGTCCATGCCCGGCGTCCCCCAGCAGGCCCCACGCGGCCCAGCTTACCCACTGGTTGGCTTCCTAATGGCAAGGACTGTCCTCAAGGGCAATTATGATTAAAGCCCGCACTTGCCTCAAAACAAAACAGACCTCCGTGCTTTGGAAAAACAGGAGTCTTCTCTTGCTCTATGAGTGAAGAGCTGGGAGGGAAGTGATGGTGTTTTGTGAGCGCATTTCTAGACCAGCAAAGGGAAAACCCCCAATTTACAATGATGTTTAGCCAAAACCATGAGTGGAAGAGGGAAAAGCCATGGCCAGCCTATTGATGAGTTTTCATTTCCGATTTTGTTCATTTCTGTTGTGTTAGTCTAGTTTCACGATGTTTTCTGTAGCATGCACAGTTCATGTCTGACCGTGGGCCCCGCTGGAACCTGGATGGTCCGGGCACAGGGATGACCCTGTCAATCACCTGGCCCATGTCTCAGGATCCTTATGGATCCTGAGGAGGGAAGGGGTGTGGAGAAAAGACAGGCGAGCCCAGAGCTACCTCCACCGGAAGCAGAGGTGGTCAGGTGAACTGCTGATTACATAGAGATCCATTATCACTGTCCCCCACGTCTGACTGGTCAACAGTGCCCTGCCGCCAAAAGCCACGTGCCCTAACATCTGTGCAGGGTGGGATGCAGCTTCACCAGACTGCCTTTTAGAAAAACAAAGCCCAGCTCAAATAACAAACAAATACCTAGAATCCTCTTTAACTCAGAGCAGCGTTACAGTGAATGAGGCTGATTTCCCCCGTTACCAGGCCGGACTGATTACAGAGCCCAGAGCCATTTGCCTGAAGATAATTGCCCCAATTCCCCACTTCACTTTGCACGTATAGAAACAGTCCCAATCTACCAGAGCCTCAGTGACTAGACATGTAAAATTGGTCTAATCATATTTTGAAGAGCTCGAGCTGAAAGGGTTTCTGTGAGCATGAGCCTGAACCATGACACCAGGCAGAGTTTCTCCCCTCTGGGTGCGTTGCTCGTTTGCTCACTCCCCCACCAAATCTGAAGGGGTGAGTCACTTTCTCAGCAGATGAGAGAAAAACAACTTTGAGGCTCTCTGTCAGTGCTGGTGGCTGGAGGTAAAGGCTGGATGCCCAGGAGAGCTGGACACGAGCTAAAAGCACAAGCCAGAGGACATTCCTGATAGCGGAGTCCTCTGCGATCAGCAGCCCACCTCCAGGAGGAAGCTGGTGTGCAGGGCAGCAGGGACACTAGAATCACAGGGGCTGTGGACATCTTGGGACACCAATGTCTCAGCGGGCCATGGGAAAGAACCAGGCAAGCTCAAATGTAAGTTGAGGGCAGGCAGATGGAGAGAACCTAGTCCTAATTTCTGTAGGACAAGGCCAGGCAAATGGCCAGAGTCCAGGCTGTCAACCAGGGACCACATGAAAGCTGACAGCTAGAGCAGAAGCAGAGAAAAGGAGGCACCATGCCCAAGGAGGACCTGTGTGCCCAAGTGTATGCTTTGCCTAAATAAGGGAGCTACCAGACACTTCCTGTTGGATTAGGAGCCTAGAAAGTGCTCCACCTGTGGCAGAGGTGGGTACATAGGTAGGCAGGTAGGTGAGTGGGTGCTGGATGGATGGGAGAACACTGGTAGAACCCAAACCCAAGGGAAAGAAAGGCCATTCTCGAGAAGACAACTCCCAGCAGCTCTGTCCACAGGGCACAAATAGAGTATTATAATCCCAACAGTTTTTCTGGACAGCATCCGGCCATGCCAAATAGGTGATTATTTCACCCTATCATTTGCTTTTAGCTCGAGATGGCATTCCCCCAAAATCACAGAACCAGGAGTTTGGGGCTGTCACTATTTCTACTGGTGAGAGCCAACCCGGATCAGTGCAGTCTGAGTAACAGCAAAATAACGCCCCAGAGAATTGAGCCAAATGCTCTTGTACTGTACCTAGACCTGGGGGCAGGTGGGATGTACAGTGCCAAATTCTCAGTAGGGCTGAGGCTTTCTGGCTGATTGCCACAGTCAGGGGTGGGGAATACTTCAGGCTCCCTGAATTCATTTCTACCCAAAAGAAAGTTTGAAAAGCTCTCCATCTCGAAAAATAGTCCTTTTCAATGATTGTCCAAAAAATACATTCAAGGGTGATTATACCCACTCACCTGGCGGAGCAGAACCAGTCTTTTATCTCTTGTCTCATCTTGGAAACTGTGTTGGTGTCTAGGGGAGGAACCCATGACAATAGTCTGTCAAGCCTTTTGAGAACTCATGGGATTCCTCTCGGTCTCTCTGAGAGACCAGCACAGCGATCTTCTCACCACAGAACTTTTAAAAAAACAAAAAAATCTAAAAAGTCAGGCTGGGGGGGAAAACAAAACAACAACAACAACACATCTTTTTCCAGAAACCTCCCCCGACAGATGAACTTCCCCTGACTGTATCAGCACTTCCCCAATACTGTAGGGTTCACTATTTGGCACTGGTTGGCAGCCCACTTTGTAGAATTTGGGGCACCTCGCACTGACATGCATGATGGAGGGGGAGCTGCAGTTCATTCTGTTACTGCCATCCCCCCACAGCGCCTGCAACAGCGTCCTGTTCACACAAGTGACTCAACTCCTGATCGCTAAACAACCAATTTCATTACTAATTTCCGAGACAGCTCTGGGAGGGGAGGCAAAGGACCGATAGAATTAATAGACAGGGGATCCCTGGGTGGCTCAGTGGTTTAGTGCCTGCCTTCAGCCCAGGGCCTGACCCTGGAGTCCCGGGATCGAGTCCCACATCGGGCTCCCTGCATGGAGCCTGCTTCTCCCCCTGTCTGTGCCTCTGCTTCTCTGTGTGTGTGTCTCTCATGAATGAATAAATAAAATCTTAAAAAAAAAAAAAGAATTACTAGACGGACTTGACAAATTTCTTTGCTCTGACAAAGAGGGCTGTGGAACAAAGCGCCTCCGAGCCTGAGCCCGATTATAGAAGCCGCACAGCAGCCCTGCTGGTTCCCTCTGCATACACCTGTTTGCTCATGTCCTGAAACTGCCACCCAAACATTCCTTCCTGTCACTGAGCCGCTTGCACTTTCAAATGCTTCTAAAATAGAAGCAGAGTCGGAAGGGCATGTCCATCAATAGAGCCCCCAGCCCCTCTCCCAAGGTCTCCAAATGCCTTTCATGGAATCAGAATCTGAGTTGAAAAGAATTTTGGCGCGCATCGAGTTCCAACTCGGCCTGGCTCATGAGTCCCACGGAAAACATCTCCAATATGTGCTCATCTGTCCTTTGATTTAACACCGCTTCTGACAAAGAGCCAACTGCCTCCTGACAGCCATTCCATTTCAGAGCCCTAATTGTTAGAATATTCTTCCTTGGGTTGAGCTGAAATCTGCCTGTTGTAACTACTACCCATAGGTTATAATTTTGCCCTCTGGAGCCACGTAAAATACATCTCAATGCCTGTTCCACGGGACAATCCTTTAAGGGGCTGAAGACAATATTCTTCACAATTCATCCCAATCAGAACCTTATTGTATGATGCTCGGATGAACTGGGAAGTGCACTTTCCTGTCCAACAGGTTCGGGAGCCTCCCTCCGGCAGAGCCCGAAGGTGACATATGACCATACTTTATTTACCGGCAGACAGACAGAGCCCCTTGTTCCTTAGCTGCTAACAACCCGAGGTTGTTCATCACCCACTTGCTCCTTTTTGAAATTCACTCTGCAGCAAGCACTTTTTAAAGTCGTGCACGTAATGCATTTTAAACAGCATTTTCTGCACAGATCCATTTGCTCGACCTCGGCCCTAAGTGCGAGATGGAGCAGTATTTCAGTGTGGTCCTGCTGCTCCTCCCGGAGACTATGCGGAATGTATGTGTAACTATACAGGACCGGGGCTCTAAAATGCAGTGTTTTGTTAAATGTTCATTTGCTGATTAAAATGCATCTTGCAAAGAAAGTGCATTACTAATGCAGAATCTAGTCCAAAAGTACGTATTATGTAATGCACATTTGTTAATAATGCAGGCAATCTCGGTGTATCTATATTAGTGGATCAGCTCGGGGCTGCCATCTCCATTATAGGCATAAAGCACTCCTTCTGAAAAACGAAGTACTTTCTTATGAACACTAAAGAATCATAATCCACCTTGTTGCTGACAGCTGGCATTCGTCTCCATTGAAAGGGCATTCACCAGCACCCACATATTACTGATTTTTTTCCCCAACGTGCCTTGAAAATCCCTTGAACGACGTCTTTATGCTCCATGCACTGTCAGTGGGGCTGTGCTAACTGAAAGAAATAAAGCAGGTGGGTCAATGTGAGCAAAACCTTCAGAGATGTCCCTCCTTGATGGAGGCAGAGAGATATGGATTTGAGGTATGCAGGACCCAACAGCCCATCCAGTGCCCCCTACTAATAATCACATGATGACTGGAACCAGGCTCTTGTGATGAGACCCTTTCAGTTCCTTTGCAAAGTGTGACAGTAGGCACAACTAGAATACAGACGTTTGTCCTTTTATGGGGTTTGCCAAATCAACCCTACTTTCTTAGACCAATCAGTATTTTAATGCCACAAAAGAACTCAAAAGAACACAAGAGGAAAGACAGACACAGCCAAGAAGCCGAGTCAGGAACATTCAAGAACATCCACAGCCAAGATGCAGAAATAAAAAAAATAAACCCTCAGCACATCAAAAGCAGTTGCTAGAATCTTGCTAAGGTCTGGTCTACACTCTGGTTTTGACAGCTGCATGTAAGCATGGTGTTGAAGGTATGAGGACAAGTTCCACCATGCCAGGTAATGGCTGTAGGCACAGGACTCTTTAGCCTCCAAGAAGGGGGTACCAGGAGCAAAAGCCTGGTGGGTGACCTCAAAAAGGAAAGCAGAATTGTGAGGTCATGCCTCTCCAGATTTCCCCCATGTGTTCCAAGTGGAGCAACTTTGTTGACATGTCCAAGAATTCTAGGAAGACGGTGTGGCTCTGAATTAGGCAACTACCTTTGGACTTGCCACCATGGCAAAAGGGCCACTCCATACTCTAACAGGGAAGGCGTCATATACAACCCAGAAGCAGCAGTCAGGTTATAGACGGAACTCAAGAGCTTTCCGAGGACCATGCTTCCCTGAGCTAAGATCACTCCAGGGATCCCCCTTCAGGAGGACATGGAGCTCATTTGATTTTCCAGGGCTGAGAAAGAGAGGTACTAATTTCCTCCAACCTTTCAGCCTCCGGGGTTCAACGTGGTCTAGGAACATCTAGCCACATCACCTAACCCTAATGCTCTGATGGACCCAATAGTTTTCTCAGAGAATTAAAGACGGATTAAATATTGGTGGGCAGGGAGGAATTCAGAGTGGTTTAACGCTCTGATTAACAGCCGATTAGTCCTAAATGGGCTTTCCTTAATGTAAGTTTCTTTTCTTCATTTTTAACTTCATCTTCAGCACCTGGAACAGGGCTTGGCATGTGCCAGGCACTGAATAAATATTCACTGAATTAACTAGCTTTGTTGAAAACCTATCTGTGTATGAAATGAAAGCGCTTTAAGGGGTACCCCGTGAGATTTCCTTGATGGCTAACCGGCCTGCAGCGCCCCACAGGGGTAGAGAATGGGCTGTACCTACTGAATATCAGGGCAGGCAAGATTTGCCTTAACTAGTGGTTCCAGCTAATTAGAGTCTGTCTTCCAGCAGCACATGTTCTCAGCTAGAGCTCATGGCAGCCCACCGATGGGTTTGTGGACTTGCAAACCATCACCCTGTCTGTGGGGCCCTTCCTAGGAACGGTGCTTACTTGTCCGCGAGGTAATTAGCCAATTGAGACTACAGGGGGGTGCGGGGGATATTTTTCGGAAACGCTCTAATTACAGTCACTATAAGGGATCTGCCAAAGGTGGTTTCGTGATTAATGACTGCCTGAGGTTACCATCCTCAAACTATTAAGCCCCTGGAACTCGCCCGGGGCTGGATCATTAATACCCACGCACAGACCCCCCCCCCCCCCCGTTTCATTCCGCCTAGTATCTGCGATTTTGCGGTCTGGTCTTTTGGCTTCGTTTTACCGATAAGCCTGGAGTTGGGAAGGTGTATGGACCCCACGGAGAACCGGACCTATGCCCGGCTGCCCGAGTACCCTAACCTGTGGCTAGCTCGCTCACTTGTTTTGCTCCTTGGCACCCGCCAGGCCCCCCCGCCCCTCGATTCGCCCAAGTCGCCCAAATCGTTTCAAACAAGGTTCCCTCCTGCCACCTGCCGGCCCACTAGGGTCTGCGCCACGGGCTCGGCGCCACGGCGCAGCTCGCGGGGAGGCGCCCCCGCCTCCCTACTGCACATGCCCGGCAGAAGTCCGGGCGCGCAACTTTGCAGAACCTCTCCGCCGCGTCCCTCCCGCCTCAGTCTCCTCTTTCCTCTCCCAGGCGAGAGGACCAGCGGAGGCACCTCTCCCGAGTCTTAGGCCGCAGAGTCTGAGACTTAGAGAGAGGAGCCCCGGGGGAGGAAGACTTTTTCTCCCCTTACCCATCCCTTCTTGCTCAGAGAGGCAAGCAGAGGAGCGGAGCTTTAGAAAGTTGAGTGATCAGGAAGGTAGGTGCTTCCTTTTCTTCCCCCCGCACAGCGAGGTGGGGCTGGGACCTCCGGACCCAGCTTCTCACCTCGTGGGGTGCACCTCTGTCGGCTCCAGCAGCCAATGCGCATCGGAGCCCCGCTCTGCAGAGCCAGAGGGCGGGTGGTCTTCTCGGTGTGCGCCTAAGAGAATGGATCGTAGGTCCCGGGCTCAGCAGTGGCGCCGAGCTCGCCACAACTACAACGATCTGTGCCCACCCATCGGCCGCCGGGCAGCCACCGCGCTCCTCTGGCTCTCCTGCTCCATCGCGCTCCTCCGCGCCCTCGCCACCTCCAACGCCCGCGCCCAGCAGCGCGCGGCCGCCCAGCAGCGCCGGAGCTTCCTTAACGCCCACCACCGCTCCGGCGCCCAGGTGTTCCCCGAGCCCCCCGAGTCGGACCACGAGCACGAGGAGGCCGACCTCGAGCTGTCCCTCCCCGAGTGCCTAGAGTACGAGGAAGAGTTTGACTACGAATCTGAGACCGAGACGGAGACCGAGTCTGAAATCGAATCCGAGACCGACTTCGAGACCGAGCCTGAGACCGCCCCCGCCACTGAGCCTGAGACCGAGCCAGAAGACGAGCGCGGCCCCGTGGTGCCCAAGCACACCAGCTTCGGCCAATCTCTCACCGAGCGTCTGCACGCTCTAAGATTGCGGAGCCCCGACGCCTCCCCGAGTCGCGCGCAGCCCAGCACTCAGGAGCCCCAGAACCCCAGGGAGGGGGAGGAGCCCGAGCCCAAGCCCGAGGACAAGGATCCGAGGGACCCCGAAGAGTCCGAGGAGCCAAAGGAGAAGAAGCAGCAGCGCCGCTGCAAGCCGAAGAAGCCCACCCGCCGCGACCCGTCCCCGGAGTCCCCTTCCAAAAGGGGACCCATCCCCATCCGGCGTCACTAATGGAGGACGCGGTCCAGATTCTCCTTGTTTTCTTTGATTCAGGTTAGTTGCCCGCCGCCGAGCCCGGGAGCCCGGGAGCCCGGGGTCGGGGCGGGGGCTGCGGGCGGGAGGGAGGAAGGAAGGGGGAGGGAAGGGCAGGGGGCCCGGCTGGCCTGTCCGGGAGGCGGGGGCCAGGGCGAGCTGGGGAAGGCTCCTCGGGGCGCCGGGAGCGCCCAGGTGGCCGAGGGGCTGTTGGACGACCGGGCGCTCCGCGCGCCCCACGCGCCCCGCTGGAGACAGCCTGAGGTCTCCGAGCTGGGGTCCAGGACGCCGGCGGAAGCCCCGGCGCGCCCCGGGTTTCGAGCTGCACACCCACAAGGCACAGGTAAGTCACCTGTTTTACACACTTTTTTTTCTAACTAAACACTAGCCTCCGGCCAGGTGGCCTCGGCAGGCGCCCGAAACGTGGTTCTGAGGTGCGCGCGCCAACTTTGCCCGGGAGAGCCGCCGCGCCGTAGCGACACTGTTGCAACGTGCGCAGAGCAACCGCGCTGGGATTGGGCAACTCCCGGGACTGGCGGCTCCGGGGAAAGTCGCGCGCCGCGCCGCGCACGCTTTAAGGCGCTCGGAGCCCGGAGCCCGGAGCCCGGGTCCCAGCGCTGCCAGTCTGGAGCCGCGGGACCTCGGCGCCAGTGCTCCCCGCGGCCGTGCGCCAGTCCTGGCTGCCGCCGCCGCCCGCCGGCGCGCGTGGGGCCGGAGCCCGCCGCAAGGAGCGTGCGCACCTGCCTGCGCGCTCCGGAGCCGACCTCTCCAGGGCGGCCGGCAGCTCCCCGCGACTCACGCGTACCTGGAGGGCTGGCAGAGAAGGTACGGGAGTCTTAGGGGGTGCCCCCACAGGCTACCGGGGTGGGTGGCGCGGGCTTGGTCACGTCGGGGCATCGCTAAAGCGTTTTGGCGCAGCTGATCTGGCGGCGGGGCCGGGTGCAGCTTGGCTGGAGAGGTCTGGGGCTGTTTGCGCAAGGTCCTGGGGATGGAAGGGGGGCCAAGCGGCCCGCGAGGCGGTGCCGGGAGGAAAGGTAAAGCGGCACAAGAAACGGGGCTGGAGAGGGGATGGCATCTTTCACCGGGATACCCTACACCGCGTCCCCAAACCGCGCGGCACCGCCGAGCTGGGGAAGGGCGTTGGATCGGACGCGAGTCCTTGGGCGACTGGTCGAGAGGGGGCAGGGGCCGGCGGCTTGGGCCGCCTCGGGGAGGGGAGGCGGCGCTCCGGCCATTTTCAGCTCGGGTGGAGCTAAGTTTGGTATCTGTAACCTGGAGGTGAAGCCGCCCTGTGGCCAGAGGACAGAAACCGCGGCGGCCCCGTAACGCGTCTTCAGTGCGTAAAGTGTGCCTTACTGCCGACCCTGGAGGAGAAGACGGATAGAGTGAAATAGATTTTACAAAACCCACCTGATGTGGCAATTGATCTTTTCTTGGTGCGCGTCGTGGTTTGCGCCGGTTTGAGCTAGTCTGATGGGAATGATGAGATGGGGGGGAGGGGGGCGCGTTTTGAGGCTTGAAAAGATAAGATCGGTCGGTTTTATAGACTCAAGTAAAGGATGAGGGGTGAGGCCAGAAGGCACACACTTGCCACGGTCTTCCTTCCAGGTCTCCTCCATAGGAACCGCCACACGGTGCCCCCAACTTGGTTTGCCGGCTGCGGCGCTGACTAACGCCCGTTGGATGCCTTTACGGTCTTAACTGGGAAGAACAGGTCTTCACTAGGAAGGACCCGGGAGGCTCTTGATGAGCAGAGGCTTCCTTGGGCAGCGGGCAAGTGTCACAAGTCTTAGGCTCCTGAGGACTTGCCGAAGGGCCAGGCGTGCCCTGCCTTTGGCTCAAATGTGTGAAATTGCCTAAGTGGGATGGAGCTCCCCAAAGTTGGAATTTCTAGTCCGGGTAAACAGTCATGGCTGTGGTTCCTTTCTGTGGCATTAAGTGTTGTTTTTCCTCTGGGGACGTCTTACCAGCCTGAGTTCAAGTAAAATGTGTCTAGTCAATGTGCGACAGAAGCCAGGGTTTGGGTGGCTTCTTTTGGCGTGCTTTTCCGGGTGGGAGCTCGCTTCCCAGCTTGGGGGAGGGGGGCCCCTGCAGAGCCAGGTTTTTCAGTAGAGAAATTAGCATCTTGCCTGTTGCAGGAAGAATAAACAAGTTTAAGAAGTCCTCAGTGCCTAAGCACACACCATTCAAGCCAACCTTGGTCTGCTTTTAAGCAGAACCCCCATATTGGGAGGCTTGCTTCTTAATTGGAAGAAATACACCAAGATCATTGTTGGGGAGGGGGTGGTCCCCATCTAGGAACGCACAAATAGTTGGCCCTACCTTAGAAGCACTCTTCCATATAAACTACCTGATTGTGAAAGTCAGTTGCCTACCCCCACCCCCTGCGCCACTCAGCTCCCTTCCCCCACCCTCCATCCCCCTCCACCCCCTCTCTCTACCCCTTCCCTCCACCCCCATTTCAGAGTGGAAAAGCCACTGGGGACTCTACAGAATAACTGAGGAAACGCAGTTTCTATGCCAAACTCCTAGGAAGTGCCCTGGACCCACCCAAGGATGGGATTTTACTGCATAGACAACTTCAAACCCTCTCTCTACCTGAGACACTGGTGCTACACTGCCTTTTTTTTTTTTTTTTTAATCCCCAGAGGCATTTCTGGCAAATTCTCCCAAGCATTCCCAACTCACTAGTCTCCAAACTGGCCCTTTGTCTCACCCTGCTAAATTGGGGTTAGCATTTGAATGGGCTCACTTGCCCTTTCAATTTAGGTGGGGTGTGTCTGGTGAGGAAATTCACTCAAAAAAACAACCACACCGCAACCAAACCAGACTTTCTAGTTGACCACATAAGTGATTTACTAGCTGGTTGTAGTATCTCATGTGGAGAGGGGGAGGAGAATAAAGCTAGTTAAAGGTGATGGTGTGCTCTGGCATTTAGGATTTTCCTTTACTACATTAATCATTTACTTACTAGAAATTTCCTTTTTCTTGGACAAAGGTCTTCTTATAACTGAACTTTTTGAGTTGGAAAGTCATAGCAGTGTTCAAATATTGTGTGCTGTCAGCCAGCTGGTGTAGGTTTACTTTTACTAAAGTTTGGCAAACTAAACTTTTATGTTTATCAGAATTCAAGAACTGGGAATTTTAAAGTTTGGAACTGTTTTAGGAGGATGTTTCTATAATTCGCTAGAGGCTGTTTTTTCACACACCCCCCCCCCGGAAATGCTTACAGCCCTTTACTCTTTAGCCTTCACTTCTAGCAGCTGGGATTGAAGATTTCATGAGGGAGCTGAAACTTCAGCGTGGGTAAGAATGAGGTCTTTTCCTTTGTTTTAATAATCTGAATGGATTTTACTTAATTTACCTGTGTTATCACAGCTCCTCATGCAGAGGGAAGCTATTGAGAGGAAACTGAGCAGAAACCATGGCGTTGGGGAAAGTATGTATCTTAACAGAAAGGTGACCTATAACAAAAAAACAAATTACTAAAATCAAATTAAGCTTCCAGAGGCAAGTGATGTCATATGCCAGCCCCAGTGCTGCCCTTCTCTTAGACATTGCCCAGCAAAAGGGATGAGGTCCTCAAATTCCATCTTTAATCCTCATGTTCCAGAATGGGGGATGGAATTTCTCGTCCTGCTCTCGGGGGTTTTGACATTAATGACTATTTCCTAAGTCTGGATGCCCCAGGGATGGACAGCAGGACCTAAGAATCTTCTAGGCCTCGTCCTGCCCAGTGGCCTTGGGTCAGACCCAGCACCTTACTGCCTCCATTTCTTCAATGAAAATGAAGTATGTTCCCATCATTCCCTTCAGCTCCAAATGCGTGCAGGTTGATTAAGCCCAGGGTTGCCCAATTTGACTCTACCCATGATTTTAACACTAATGGAACAAAAAAAGGTTTTCAAGGTTAATCAAATAAAAAGCACCAGTTGTGAAGAAATCTGTTTTGTGTTGTTCCAATTTCCATTTTATCCAGTCTTTTTGAATGGGTGGCAAAAAAAAATTTTTTTTAAAAGGCAAGTTAGAGAATACAGAATTCCACTGTGTCTTGTTACTAGCCTGGGGGGAGGGGAACTGGCCATCCTTGAGCAGATCTATAGTGTGTGTCTTCTGTGTGCCCGTTTCCCTCACCTCTCCCTGATGGTGTGCGAAAACAAGCTTTTCTGAGTGGGAGCAGGCAGCCTGAAGCCAGCATTGCACTGAGTACTGCAGCCTGGAGATGCTCACAGCTCTGGGAGCAAGCAGTCTGACAGCAACGTTAGCTAACCGACCACAAGTGTTGAATATATTATTTGGTAACACTTGTAAGTGTCCTGATTAGGCCAGACCTGCAAACATGGCTGGGAGGCTGCAGTGAGTTTGGATAACCAGCGTCCTCGGCCTTTGTTTCTATTACCCTTCCCTCCCAGGAGCTTTTTCAGACTTTTTTTCTTAATTGCTCCTCCCATGAAATTTTAATACCACAATTCTAGAGATGTATCTGTTTCTATACTGCAAGACCTTGTGAGAGCTAAGATTTTTTTTTTTTTTTTTTTGCATTTCCTCCTAAACCAATTTCCCCCTGTTGCAAATGCGTGGGATAACAATGCAAATGAAAAAAAAAAAAACCAGTCAAATCAATGATTTAACATCCCATTTTTGTTTTGTTTTGGCTATATATCACAAGGCTACATATAAGGTAAATTTTTGCTGTTTGGTTTTCCCTTTTTAAAAATCTTACCTCCCACTCCCAGCTCCACATCCCCTGGCACTGGTCCTGGTGCTAGGTCCTAGCTAATTCAGAGCAGAGGAGCCAGAGTGAACAGCCTACTGACTTAGATTCTCCCCAAGGCCAAGAGTCTGCAGTGCAGGGCTACCGTCACCTGTTGACAGCGCTCAGCCAGTAAGGCAGGACATCCAAGAAGAGCTGGCGCCGTGGCACCACCCCCCCACACACACACACACTCCCTTGCCACTGCCGGCGGTGGCAAACTCTCTATTGCAAGGTAGAATTGGGGAGGCTGCCTTCCTGGCTTCGCCTGTGGACAGGGCCTATTTTTACTCTATGAGCTTATCTTAGGGCGAGCATGCTGCAGATGAACAGAGGGGCATGGCCATCAGAAACGCCAGGGTAAGACTAGACTACATGCACAGATGGTACGTGGTATCTGTAATGTGCAGGAAGAGTTGAGAACAGAGGGAAAGGAGTGTTTGGGGGGAATCACAGAAAACACTGGAAGACAAAGACAAGAACACTGGAAAAGGAAGGGAAGATACTATCTGGAACTAGGAGTCACAGAGCCCGTAATATTAGGGCTATTTAGAGTCTTATGAAGAAATAGAGATTCAGGGAGAAAAAGGTTTAGGGGAGACTTCATGGCCATCTTCAAAAATCTGGTGGCAGCAGAAGTAACGTCAGGAAGAGCATTTTTAACAGCCACACCTGCTGTAGAAGAGCACCCTGGGGACTACAGATTAGGCACGCGGAAGGCCAGAAATTTCAATTTCATAGGTGCAGCGGGGGTTTTGTACATTTGCCCCAACGGCATCCGCCCAACAGAAAGATTTAAAACCTAGGAAACATTGTTTTTAGAGTTTAAATGCTAAATCTTGGATTTCAGTTCAGGGAGAGGCCCCAACTCTCAAACTGGCCAAGGACTGCCGCCAGCTGAAGACAACCAGTTTCTCCTCCCCGCCCCACCCCCAGGCGAGAGCCGGCTCTGAGTGCCCTGGCTTATGTTGCTGTCTGTATCTGAGCTCAGGGGGAGGATGCGCTCTGGGAAATTGAGGCCAGGCGCAAACATGAAATATACCATTTCCCCTTACATTCAAATTATGGTGCCCGGCTGCCCCCAGGGTGCCTGGAGTTTCCACCACGATTACTGAAATCTTAAACAGAGCTTCCACTAAAGCCAAATCTCTCTTCTGAGATTCCCTCTTGCCCTTCTCGCGCCCCTCCCTACCCCCCCCCGCTTTTACCCCCCATTTAGTCCCCCTTCTCCGGGCACTGTTCATCTTTTCTGGAATGGCCACTCCCCTCCAGGTTCTCTGCTGCATCATTGGCTAGCTTAAAGGAGGAGTCCACAGCCCAGGCCCAGCAACTGTCGAGAAGGCATGGACCCACCATACCAGCGCGAGTGGTCAGGGGACAGACATGTGCCTGGCTGCAGCAGGAACGGGTAGCCCTTCCAAGTGGAGGGCTGCTGAGTTTAGCAAGTGAGCTGAATGAAGGGGTCTGAATTCCTGGTAGGAGACCCTCAGCCCCCAGGGCTCCAGCACGGGGCTTTTTAATCTGAGCATATGGAGTAGATCAGCCCTGCACCTGCTCCTAACCTCCATTTGAGGCATTTTCTCTTCAGCTGGCATTTGCCTGAAACAGCCTGGTCACGCAGACCCTTCTGCCGACAGCAGTAGGCTGCTGCTGCCTCCACCGGCCAAGGCTGGCAGAGGAGATGCTGGAAGGTAGAAGGATGGGCACAGCAAGTCTTAATTGAACAGTAATTAACTGAACAGCTTCAAAGTCTTATGGCTACTCACTCAGTCAGCACTCAAAAAACATTTGTCACTGGGAGGTTGAGAAACGGAATAGTTGCCTGAATTCTCTTCCCAGGTTCTCTCCTTTCTGTCCCCCTCCCCGCCACAACTGGTACAAAGATTCTCCTTTTCCTCCTTTGAAAGCAAGCCACTGACAACAAGTGACAGAGGTGGTCTGCAGAGCCAGCTCTTGTGCAAATGGCCCCCACCCCCACCACAGGCTAGGACGGAATGCTACTGCCAGAAAAGGAACGTTTTTCCTAGGTTTCTGCTCTCTTCCCTCTCGACCATCCCCTTCTCTGTCTGCTTTGCTTTTTCTTTCTTGGATACAGGGATGAACTAAGGAAGAAAATTGACAGGCAGCTACTTAAAAACTTGGATGTGTCTGGTGCTTTAGGCAATGAATAAGAATCCCCCAAATGTAAGTATCCCAGTGGCCGTTTGCTGACTGCAGTGCGTGCTAGTGGGGCAGCATCAACAGAGCAGGAAGATTGAGTTTGGGAAGCCTAGGGCACCACACGGGGTCACCAAGGAAGGGGGCCACGTCCCTGCAGATGGCAAGGGTGCTGCTCGGAGAGCCAACAGTGCAGAAATACTTTCTTCCTATTGGGGATTACTCATTTGCAAAAAGCCGGCAGATAGTCCACCTAAGGCACCTGCCATTTGGCGAACAGGCCGACCATCCTCAGAAATGCACTTTTACTGAACCATGAGTGGTGTCTGCTGTTCCTTTCTCCATTGTAGTGTAGAAGACATATTCTTTTTAAGTAGCTAAAGATACACAATTTCCCAGAAACCTTCGCCTAGACTTTGACAGCCAATCCTTCCCTTCCCTGACGGGTATACCATCTTGCCGCACTCCCTGTGGGAACAGGGCCCAGACCCTGGCACATAGCTTCTGCCCTTCACCTCAACTCCCCCCTCCTCTCAGGCACCCCGACTAGCCCGTCTTGCCTCTTCCTGTCATCCGCGTGAACTCATTAACCCACTTGCCTTCCTCGTTCCTGCTTCTTCCTGTCAAATAGTGGCCTCTTTCCCTGATAGAAATGATCCAGAAGTGGCAATCTGGACTAGGCTGCCCACCACACCTGTAACTGGCCATCTCCATCCAGGGCAAGGCCACATTTCTGTCTTGAGCCGAAAAGCTTGCCAAGTCCTTGGTAGGCTGGCCAGACAGCCCCACCAATGACCGCAGCCCCCAGACAACCCTCCCACTCATTGCCCCCAGTGCTCACCACACCGGGCTCCTCAGGTCCCTGTGGCCAGGTGCACCAGCTGCCTTTCAGCCAGCTCCTCAAACATCTGGCTGTACTTCTGAGGTGTCCCAGGTCCCACTGCTCATCTGTGATGGTTTCTGCTTTGAACCCCCTCACATAAGTGATTTGGGGTTTTTAGACTCTGGTGGCCAATGCCTACAGAAAATAAATAAGTAAATAAGTAAGAGTAGACAAAATGGGGAACACTGGAGTTAAATAGTGGGGTTTTTCTTCTTCGCAGTCCCAATTTACCTTTAAATTAAGATGATTCCTACTCAGGTCTAAGGGTCCTTTCTCAGCCTCTAGCCATGGTTTCATCCGGGGGCGGTTTTGCCCCCCAGAGGATATTTGGCAAAATCCACAGACATTTTTGGTTGCTACAACTAAGGGGCTGCTACTGGCATCTAGTGGGTAGAGGCCAGGGATGCTGCTAACACCCTCAAGCGCCCAGGACAGTCCACAGCAGAGAATCAGCTGGCCCTGATGTGAACCATGCAGGGGCTCGGAAACCCCAATCTCCCTGAGGCACTCTGAGCGATTCTCAGATTCCCACCCCACCACCACCACCACCTCCAGCCTACCGCCACCTCCAGTGTACCCCCACCAGTCCTGTCCTAGCCCACTGCTCTCTTCCGAGACATCTTTCCTTTTCTGTGTTCCTATCACCCAATGTATTCCTCCCCTTTGGGGTAGTCTCTGATCCAGTGATCTCATACCCTAGAAGGATGGTTGACTTTGAACTTGGGGTCTGTACCTTCCTTCTAAACCAGACCCACCCTCTTAAATAATAGGCCATGAAAAACTCCTTCCCAGTTGCCCACCCTTCCTTCACCTCTGCCCAGTCTAAAACCAAATGGGCTCCGCTACCACCCAACTCCTCCCCAGATCCTCTGGGCTTCCCTGTGTCACTTGTGTCCCATCATCCAAGTGCCATACTTTGGCTTCTCCACCTTTGGTGATGTTCTGTCACAGAAGCTGCTAGAGGGCCCTTTGGATCCCTCTAGAGCCCCTTCCTTCAGCCTTCCTGCTTCCTTCCATGCGTGTGGTTCTCCACATCTTAAAGGTCATGACCAGCCACAGCTTCCTGTGTTCTCTCCATCAGGATTATCCTCCACACCACCTCCATCTTTACTAAAACTAGGCTCAAAGCCTCACTCGCAGGACAAAAAACACTCAACATCTCCATTTCCCACCAAAACAGCCTCAAAAGTGCTTGTCCTGGAGTTTCCTAGTATCCCCAGAGAGATCCCATCCAGTTGGTCCTGCTTTCACTCCCAGTGCCCCTCCCAGGACTCCACATGGAGTCCCTCGCTTCCCCCAACTGGGTCTTTGTTAAGGGTAGGCCCGCATCTCCCATTCCCTCCATTCCTCCCATTCTTCCCATTCCTCCCAATTGTAGGCGGCGGCCCTACCCATCCATGCAGGCCCGTCTGAACCGCCACCATGTTCCCCATCAAGACTTCCAAGAGTCCTCCACCCCCACCCCCGGGAGTCATCTTTCATTTTTGTGTTCCCGCTCCTTTAGGATGGAGGACTGGTATCTACCCAGCCTTTATCCCCTCAATGCATGTGTTCTCCAGGCCAAGGACCAAGACACCAAAGAGTGTTGGAACAAAAAGGTCCCCCATGCCCATGAGGATGTCAAACAAAGAGACCCTGTGCCCATTCCTTGATGAGCAGTGCTTGAGGACAGAGCCCAAGCGCAGTGGGGCTGGGGGAGGGGGGGCACACCCCGTCCCTTGGGGCTGCAGACCCCAATGTCTACTGACCTTCTAGCTCGGCAGGGCGCAGCATCCCAGGGGCCTCAGGTCCTTAGGCGTCTGGGCCCCTCCTGTGCATCAGGGCCTTGGCCCTCTACCAACAGGCCCTAGACATTTTCTTCCTCCTCGCCTGGCCTCAGCGGCGGTCCCCTCGGGAGGGTGGGTTTGCCCATCGAGCCCTAGGGTTGTCTCCTGGTAGGCCCTGACCTTCCCTTCCAGCCTTGGCGACTTGTGGCTTCGGGAAGAGTGACCCCACGGCGCCAGTGAGCCTCGTGGCGTCCCAGGCCTGGCCGCCATACGCACGCCCACCAACCGCTTCCAACCACCCCAGCAGCACAACCTCTTGGGGCGTTCCAACGCGGCGCCCCCTATTGGACCTCCCCTTCATATCCGGTTTCCGGTCCGACGCCCCCTGCTCATTCGCCAGGCAACCTTGATTGGCGTGACCCCAGCCCAATGGCTGACCCCGCGCTGGGGTCGGAGGGGAGTGAGCTGACGGTCGCGACCCAGTTGGCCCATTCAGTGGATGCTCAAACGGCTGAGCCCTGGCGCGTGGGGATAGTTGGGCAAAGTTTGAGCCAAAGTTCAGTGTTGGCGTTTCCACGTGTGTAGACCCGCCGACCTGACATGATGCGCCTTTGGGGGACCCCACGCGTTGCCCAGAGTCCGACTTTGTCAGCTCTCCTCTGCAGCACGGCCACGTGGATGGCGGATGCGGGGCGGCAGTGGTGCGCCGTGGCTGTGGTCCCATCGTTCTAAGAGGGATGCGTTCGACTTAACGAGCTTGAGCGGTGCGTGGTTCACCCGCCCGCGGCTCGTAGATACAGCGATCCAAGCGGTGCTCCCGCTCGCCGCAGCCCACCCCTGGCGACACTCAGCCTGCGGTCTCGCGCGCCCGCCCGCCAGGCGACCACCCGCCCCGTCCCCGATGCCCCGCACCTAAAGGTGGCTCGCAGGTCCGCTTCACCCGCTGGCGAGACAGACCTCATGCCCGTGTCCCGGATCGTACGTGATCCGCAAGCAGTAATTTTTTCCCGCGGCCCCAATCCCTCGGCAGACACCAGCCCCCAGACCCAGAGCAGTGCGCGCGCCCCAAGCCCACCTAGAGGGCTGGCATTCTCCCCAGCCGGCTCCAAACCCCCGCGAGCTTCGGCGACCGGAGCGCAGCCAGGCGGCCGGCGGACTTGCGGCCGGGCTCAGTGCCGCCTCTGAGGGCTCCAGTGGTGGAAAAGTGGAGCGGTGCCCTGGGATACCCGTAGCGAAGGGAGAGGGGCTGGAAGGGGGCCGGAGAGGGACTGGGGCCGCTGGCCGACCGACCCTGCAGCCGGCATCCGAGGCAGATAAGCGGCACGTTCTAGCCGCTGCCGCCGGCGCGGCACGGTTGTCTGTCTTCGGGTTCGGTGCGCACAGGGCTGTCCGGTCTCTGAGACCACGCTAAGCCGGCCGTAAATCCCCACCGAAATCCCCTTCGCCCTTCCCCCAGAACAGTGGGACCCCCGGAACTCTGAGGCCTGCACGGGATGGGGTCTCCTTGTGCGTCCCGCCCCCCCCCCCCCAGTTCTGTGCCGGGCGACTACCGCTTGGAGGGTCTCCGTGGGGCGCGCCCAAGACCCTCTTAATTCCTCTGCATCATCATCCACATAACCAGGGGAGACCCTTGCTCGCGCCACCCTACACTGCTGCGAGGACCCCCACAGTGTGGTGGGGATGGGGGACATTGAAGTGCTTTAGGGGGAGCCAGCCTCGGCGAGCCGGCAGACAAAAGCTGCAGAAGCGGCGGAAAGTACCCCAAGGCATTTTAAAAACAAATTATGTGCGCACACACCGCAGCCCCTTGCCCCTCGCCTGCGGTCCGCTGCGCTGGTGGGCTCACGACCACCTGTCGCATCCCTGCGCGCGCCGCGCCCCCTTCCCACGCGCCCAAAGCCTCACACTCCGGACTTGGAGCTTAAGGTGGGGGGCTGCCCGGGTCTGGGGGCTGCGGCTCAGGGGTGCAGGGGTATCCTGGGGTGATGAAACCCTCCTGCAGTTCCCCCCTCCCCCCAAGGAGAGTCATTTAGGTCTGGGAGGGAGGGTTTCAGCTCCTGCGCTCGAGCAGCCCGGGGCCCACGTCTTGCGTCACGTGTCCCGCAACGCAGGAGAGCTCTCTCTCTCTGGCCAGGGGATAAGAGAGGAGAAAGACTCCAAATCAGTCAGGGAGAGGAGTGGAAGGAGCCAAAACATCCCTGCGAGGCCTGCGCTCCTCAGCCCCCTTACCCAAAGTCCGGGGCTGCCGGCGCCAGGATCCGGCTCCCGGAGCCGCCTCGGCCCGGGGCCGGCGTCCTCTGGTGGCAGCGAGCGAACACTACGAGCGATTTTCGGACCGAATCGGCACGCTCCTCAGATCCAAGCAGGCGGGGCTGGCCTGGAGCAGAGAGAGAGAGAGAGAGAGAGGGAGGAGGGGACAAGGACAGGCCAAGGGGGGGGGCGGCCCAGGGGCCAGCCTGAAGGGATAAAAAGTGGCCAGGAAGGACCAAGACTCCACCAGCAACGGTAGAGTTGCTTCCGCCACCATCTTGGGTTTGAGGCCCTGAACCCCCAGACCTCAAGGGGGTTGAAAAGTGAGGCTGGAGAACTTTCCAGCCGCTACTTTTAATTTTTTTGAAAAAAAATTTTTTCACCCTAGTTCGGTTGGGTGCTCCGTGTTACGGGGCCCCAAGTTTATTTTAAGAGGCCGCCACCGTGTTATGGGCGTGCGCAACTGCCTCGACGGCAATAATATGTCAGGACAACGCGATATCCCCCTTGAACTCGGGGAACAGCCCGAGCAACCATCTTTGGAGGCCCCAGGGGCAGCTGCCCCCAGTCCTGGGCCTGGCGCAGCCGAAGAGATGGAGACCCAACCGCCTCACAGCGAGCCCGTCCCCGTCGAGACTGAAGGCGAGGCCTGTGGACCCCCAGAGGTCTCCAGGCCCAACTTCCAAGACCTGGGCGAGACTGTCAAGGAAGCCGGAGCCCATGGAGCCTACAGCCCACCACCTGAGGAAGCCATGCCCTTCGAGGTCGAGCAGCCCAGCTCAGGAGGCTTCTGGCCTACCCCGGAGCAGCCTGGAGACACCACTGGGGCCCATGCAGGCCTTCAGGTCTCCCGCCCATCGCTTATGGAGCCCGGAGCCTTCGATGATGCCAGACCAGGCCTGGGAGGCTACAGCCCTCCACCTGAGGAAGCCATGCCCTTTGAGTTTGAGCAGCCTGCACAGGGAGGTTGCAACCAGCCTCCCCTGCAGGTCTCAGACCTGGCTCCAGGAGGCCCAGGTGCAGGGGTCTATACCACCCCTCCCCAGGAGCCCCGGGCTCTCAAACCTGCAAACGCAGGCTTCAGAGGAGACAGGAGCCCTCCCCCTGAGGAGGCTATGCCATTTGAGTTTGATGGAGCAGCCTTCGGGGACGACAGCCCACCCCCCGGGCTCCCCCGAGCTATCCCACAAATCGACGGCGGCGGCGGTGGCGGCGGCGAGTCCGCGGCAGCCGCGGTCCCGAGTGCGGTCCTCCTCGCTCCCGCCGCGAACGAGCCCCCCCTCTGGGTCCCAGGCGCCATCGGCAGCCCATCCCGAGAGGCTGTCAGACCTCCTCCACACTTCGCGGGCGACAGCCCCCCGATGGAGATCTCCGGACCCCCGCTCGAGATTGGCAGCGCCCCCGTTGGGGTCGACGACGCTCCCGTCAACATGGACAGCCCCCCAATCGCGCTTGACGGCCCGCCCATCGAGGTCTCCCGAGCCCCAGTTAAGAGAGCGCGAGCAGAGGGAGAGAGACCCCCAGTTGAGGGAGAAGCAGCCGAGATGGAAGGAGGCTCGGCCGCCGCTGCTGCGGAGGGAGGAAAAGTCTCCTCTCCGGGGGACGGAGCCCCTGCCGCCCGGGCCAAGCCTGCTTCTCCAGCCGCCGGGGCAGCCGCTGCCGCCCCTGACGCTCCAGCCGCCGGGGCAGCCGCTGCCGCCCCTGACGCTCCAGCCGCCCCTGACGCTCCAGCCGCCGGGGCAGCCGCTCCTGCCGCCCGGGCAGCTCCTGCCGCCGGGGCAGCCGCTCCTGCCACCCGGGCCGCTCCTGCCTCCCGGGCCGCCCCTGCCGCCCCTGCCGCCCCTGCCGCCCCTGCGTCTGGAGCCCGACCCAAGCTCCGCTTCCTTAGACCCCCCAGCCCCGAGATCCAGGCTGCCGATCCGCCTACTCCGCAGCCTCCTCGCGCATTTGCCTGGCGGGGCAGGTCTGGCCGCAGCCGCGACGACGACGAGGGGTCGGTCAGCAGCGACGACGACCACAGCAGCGATGAGTCCGACGATGGGACCTCCGGATGCCGCCGCTGGCTGCAGCCCCGGCGAAACCGCCGCCGCCGAAAGCCCCGGCGCAACTTGCTCCGCAACTTCCTCCTGCAGGCCTTCGGGGGCTGCTTCGGCCGAGCTGAGAGCCCCCAGCCCAAAGCCGCGCACAGCCCCAAGGTCAAGAAGATTCCTCTGGCGGAGAAGCGCAGACAGATGCGCAAGGAAGCCCTGGAGAAGCGCGCCCAGAAGCGCGCAGAGAAGAAACGCAGCAAGCTCATCGACAAGCAACTCCAGGAAGAAAAGATGGGGTACATGTGTACGCACCGCCTGCTGCTTCTAGGTAATGCGGCGGACTCTGCCCGCGGGGAGCAGGGCCGCCGGGGGGCCCCGGGCGCGGGTGGCAGGGCTGCCCGGTGGAGCTCAGGGCCTGGCAGCGGGAGGAGGGGGGCCAGGCCCAGGCGGGAAGACACTGCGAGAAAGTTCCAGTGAGGGGCCCCAACTTTGCCCTGGGAGCGGGAGGGGGCCTCGGTTGGGCTTGGGTGGCCGAAGTATGTGCCCTCCAGGGAGAAAAGTGGTGCCGAGCAACACTGAGGGTCGTTTCCGGCTGGACAAGCCAGCGCCAGCGACCGTAAGATGCCCCCGAGCCCAGGGGTGGGGGCCGGCAAGGAAGGCGGGGGTTCAGGTGAGCCAGGAACGGCCGGGGAGGGGCCCCGGGGCTCCCCAGGCCAGGCCGGTTGGGGCCGCGGTGGGCTGGGGTCGTTGGGGAAGGTGCGCCCCCGCCTCGCCTGGCACTGCTGCTTGGGTCAGACAGCTGCTCGTTGGTGTGTGTCGGTGTCCATATTGTGTCCGCCTGTGCATGATCCGCTCAAGTGCCCCCCGACCCCCGCCCCTGGCACCCCAGGTTACCCGCCGACTGTGTACTCGTACCGGGGAACGGGCTGTCTTGTGGTTTGCGCCTTGGCGCGGGCAAAAACTTTCCGTGTTTGCACACTCTGGTGGTACCTGTGCGCTGGCGCTCTGCAGCGGGCGGCGCGAAGAATGCGCAGGAGAAGGTGGTGGGACGTCTCGGGGAGCGTGCTGGGTCCCTGGCGCGGGGGAGAGGCGGCCGCCCCTCGTCGGCCTGCGTAACCTTTTCTCTGTATGTCTTTCTCTCTTTTTTCCCTTTGCGCTAAGCGTTTCCTCACTTCTCATTCGTTCGCCAAACCCTCCCGCCTTTACGGTTGAAAAACCAGACACTCAGGTATCTGGGGCGCCGGGGCTGCACACCGAAGTTCAGTATTGTGCACACACTCAGCTCACCTGGTGGGGGGATGGAGGGAGGAGGGGGAGAAAAGAAAAGAAAAGCAACACCTCACTTAACCTGCCGCGGGCAGGTCTGGATCCACACCTACACGGGGCTGGTTCCAAGAGGGTGGGCGTGGCTGTGTTTAAAAAATATGAAATGATTTTTTTCCTAGGGAAGAGCCCGAGGTAAGCCAATCATTTACGCTATTACAGAGAGTACAGGAGGAGGGGCTTGGTTTAAAAAGAGGGTTCTGCGTTGGGAGTGGAATGCTGTCTTGTTCTTCGAAATGCAATTAAAATAAAAACATTTTAAAAATGTTTCCAGTGTATTTTAAGTATGTGGACGAAACGTGGTAAAAATGTGACTCTGACTTGTGAAATATGTAAATGTTTGCATGTGAATCTTTTCAAGCAGCTTTAGCTGGGGGCAGAGAGGATCAAAGGTAAGATCCTCTGCGCACGGACTTGGGATACCAAGAAATTAAAAAGGTCTTGTGTTCATAACCGTATCTGGTACGTTTGGCGGCCCTCCGCCTTACCCCCCTCCTCTCTTCATCTTTCTCACCTTTGAGAGCCCCACCCCCACCCTCTGTCTGGGAGTCTCTCCCCCCCCTCACACACACACACACACACACACAAGTCCCTCCCTCACCCCATCCCTACCTCAGTGGTCCTTCCCACTCCCCCCCCCACTGCCCCTGCTCCACCCTCACCTTAGCTCCCATCTGAGGCTTTGGCTTCTTGTGCCACAGTCCATCAAATTAGCAGCAATTAGCAAGGGTCTAAATGTGTGGCTTGAATGAAGATTTCAAAAGTGAAACTCCACAATCTTAATTTCTCTATTTTATTCTCTAACATCTTTCAAGGGATTTAAAGATCACAACTTCTAAAGCTGGGCTACATTTGTTTGTTAAATATTTTATAATGTGTGACGCTTTTTTATTAATGACATTATGGACATAACTGTGTGCTTTTGTGACATGTGTGTCTTTCACAAATCACACTTTTACATATGGTGGTCACTTCAGTGACGCCCACCCAAGGAAATAATGACATCATCACTTTCCCAAACACCTATAGAAGAGAAGCAGTTTTAAATTTGGGATGTCCCAACTGTACTACAGCCAGAGCCTTAGAGGACAGTGCGCTGTTCTCCTGCAGACAACTGGCTTTGCCCTGACAGTCCCATCTCAATATTCCAAGCATAGCTCTAGGGAGCCAGCCTCTGATGGGGAGGGGACATAGTGGGTACAGACACGAAGCCAAGTGACAATGTCCGCTTGACCCCTAGTTGGCATTGTCCCTTATCTCCTGGGGTCTTGGTTGTCTCATTGTGACGTGAAGCTTTCCCAGCAGATCTCCACCACAGTCACCTTTGTTCCATGTCTTGAGTCCTCTATTGGGGGAGGAGCGGGGGAGGGGTGGAAAGCACAGTCCACTTAAGTCAGAACTGGAAGCTTAAACCATGGGTTATGCAGATGCCCACCCTGCAGCAACCTGTCCATGTCTGGGGTCAAGTCTTAAGAACAGTAGAAGTTTACCTTGCTTACCCTTGTTTTGTATCCAGGGTGCAAAATTAACCTTAATTAAATGGGATATGTCCGTCTGGGGTCGTCATCCTGACCCTGAACTAGGGCAGCCACTGTCACCTGCTGCCATAATGCGGTTTGTCGAACCAGGCTAATTTCTGACCAGGCTTCATTTGCCCAAAGTGACCAAGAGAGGCACCCCATCTGGGTCTGAGTTACTGATTGAGGAGGAGGGGGAAGAAGGATGAGGACTTGCATTTAGGACAAGACCTCTTATTAACAGTCTAACACAAAACAAGACATCCATATATTGCTACCAGTGAAAAAGGCATGTCAAAAGACCATCTTTTCATATGGTCACTAATTTGTGACATGCATATTCATCTGTTGCTTTACAACTGTGTGTGTGTAATTCTGTGTATACACTGTTTCCATTTTTATTGCCCAAACAGTTTAACCACATTACAGGGAATTTTTTTTAAGAAGATAGATAGATAATCAATAACATGACTAAAATTTTACAGTGTGTAAGAGATGAAGCCTTTTTCTTATTTGACACTATCAGTAATAGACTTAAGTATTCCCATGTTTTTGGAAACCCAATTTGGGTATGATCCCCCTGTATTTTAAGATTTGAAGGAGATTGCAGATTAGAATTTTTTAGTATCTGCTACGTTTATTAAAAGTGTGCAGGCAAACGCTATAGATAATAATGGCCATCCTGCCATGACACTTTATTTATACAGTGAATTTCAATTAATTGTATGATAATTTATTTATGCCACCAGGTGCAACAATGATGCATTGCATCCCACTTCGTGCAGGAGCGCCTTTTTTTTTTTCTTCTTCTTCTTTAGTACAGCCATTTTTCCGTATTCAGAATGCCTCCACTGAGCTGTTTGGTGCAGTGAGAAGGGCATAGCTTATCAGGCCACCAAATCTTTAGAATTAAGAGAGACTTTTATGATTTTCCCTCTGTCTCCCAGTAGTATTTTATGCTTCTCGAAACCCAAAATTCTTCCTTGCCTTTTAAAATCCAATTTCCCATAGATTTCTCTCTCTCTCAAAAAAAGTTTTCTATATAAGTAGGTCCATTTTTGTAATTTACCCACATTGTGTATATCATGGGAAATTGGTATTAGGCAAAGAAAAGTGGGGTCCTTGGGCTTTTTGCATACCCCCTCCTGACTTGAAAGGGATAGTCTCACTGCCTTCAGGTATTAGTAACCAGTAACAGTGATGATCACAGATAATGATACCACATTCTTACTGTATTTTTAAAAGCCTTTCATCTAAGTCACATTTGTCCTTTGAAACAGCCTTGGGCAATAAAAATGTGGTAGGACCACATGTCATAGGCAAATAAAACCAAAAGCTCAGAGATTAAATGTCAGGGACTTTTGCTCAAAGACTGCAAGGTAAGTGAAGGAGTCAAAAGTTTCTAATTCAGATAAGACCATGCTTAACCAAAAAAATATGGTAATAGGCGATAAGGCATTATTTAAATGTAAAGCATGACTGTTGAGTGTGCTGTGTGCTCTTCAAATCCCTTGTCAAATGACAGGTGTCTAGCAGTCTTCTGCTTTCTGAAGGATAGCCAAACTCTACAGATCTCTGGTTATAAATGTCCATTGAGTGTACATGACACGTGAGCTCCCCCATTTCTGAGATACCTGTCATCACTACGGTGATATTTGGTTTCCACATTTGTTTTAACTCATCTGCCAACACCGCAGTCTTAGTTTGTTTATTGGGCTTTGTTCTCTTTTAACTGCAGGTTTCCTTTAGAATCCTCTGTGGTTTTCTTCAGTGGGGTTGAAAGCTTTCCTTACTTAGAGTCCCACTAAAAAAATAATAATAATAATAATTTACAGTAATACTAAAAAGTGTGCTTTTATGCCTCCCTCCCCTACCTTTGCAGTGTTAGAGGAGCAGACTTTTAAAATCCTGGCCTGGATCTAATAACCCTATTAAAATAACTCTTTGTTTTAATATTTTTCATAGTGATCTTTAAAAAATAAAAAGGTATTCCTTACTTTTAGTTGAGGCTTAATTCCTACTTAGCAAGACTTAATGCATAGGCTTAGGAATCACCTTTGACTTTTATACAGGAATGTTGGCATTAAGCAAAAAAAAAAAGGTATATATATATATATTTTTAAGAGAGGGTAGCTTTGTTGCCTAGATTTGAAATTCCTCATACCGTCATGCCTCTCCTTTTTTGAGTCAGTTTCCCCACCAAATAAAACTTACCCTCACCCCTAGCAAAATGTGGCACTTCCAGTGCTTCTACAGAAAGTAACTTCCAGGAGACACGGGAATAGCCTTTCATTCGATAGAATTGAAATTGGTTTCTACACTTCTTGGTTTCTTTAACTGGTGGCAAAAGGGTTCTTTCCAAACCCACCTTGTGCCTCCTGGGGTTCCTAGTGGAATGTGAAATTAACATGCCACTTGTCCATTTCAGAATCAGATTTCTAAGGAAGATGAGCCCTTTCCAAAAAGGAAGGGCAGGGCCAACTGATAGGACAGGGTTGCCCCCCACCAAGTGAAACAGTCAAGCATTGGTCCTGCTAATTAACCCTCCCCAGCCCCGGTGGCCCCCCAGGAACAGTGACTCTGACTATGGCTCTGCTGACACCCTCCCAGATTTCCTTGAATTAGACTGGAAAGGGGCTTGGTCCCATCAGCTTCCTGTTCTGGCCTGTGGTCACCCTGGGCATGAGATCCTGACCTCTTCAGGGAGGGAGAAGAATCTGCCTGAGTCTGTGTGTCTTTGAGAGAGAGTCCTGCTGGAGAATCAGCAAATCCTCAGTGGCCTTTCTAAAAGTGGAGGACAGGGGGGATGCCCCAGGTACGAGTTACCATGGGGGTAGGCCAGGGGGCCCCTGGACAAGGGAGAGGAGGGGCATCCAGAAGAATCCAAGGAAGATAGGTCTTTTTCCCCCCCTATATTTCCTCTAAAAAGAGGGCCAGGTGCTAGAAGTGAAGTTAACCCTCTATAAATTCTCAACCCCGTGCCTGGCACGTGTAAGGGCACAATAAATGCTAACTGTTGTTTTTAGAAACTCTCTTGGGCTTTTCTCTCCCTGCTCTGAGTAAGATTCTGGGGTTTTTTTGGTTTGTTTTCTGTATTATCCATGAGACTTAACTTCTAAGTTCTAAAAGTACTAGGCACCCTTTCTCTCTCTACGTTTCAGAGTACACTCTTTGTACACCCTTTATAAATAAAGGTCAGCTCAAACAGGAGACAGAGGACACCTTGCCAAATTTATGCTTGTGTGAAGTCACTCTCAGGTGAGTGACATGGCCAAAAGGAGATAGGAGAGAACTTGTTTTTACTTGTCCTGAAAAAGTTTCTCCTCACACCCCCCCCAACGCCTCTTTCTCTCTTTATTATTTATATTCTCCTATCTATAAACCATCTCCATACCATGACTGAACCCAGGGACCTGAGCACAGCTTGTTCTATATTTACTACACATGAAAAAAAAAAAAGATTCTTTCTAGTTTTCCTTCTCGACAGCCGGATGATGAAGCAGACCAGCCAGTGAAAATTGAAGATGAGACCTCCAAGAATAAGGTAAGAACAACACAAAAAAGCAATGTTTGACATTTGATTATTGTTGATGATCATACGCTCAGTTGGGACTTGGGGTGCTCTGGTCCCCCAACAAACCATGAGCACACAGACGCACACCTTTCACGTTAGAATTATCAGAGCGGTTGTGCCCCGGTGCAGGAAGCAGGGGCTGTCACACGGGAAGAGTGTTAGGGAGCTGATCTGTGACAGAGTAATGGAAATGAAGGGAGTGTGCCTCTGCTGTACTCACTTAACGGGAAAATCCCAATTGCGCTACAGAGTAATTTGTTAAACCTCGGGAGTATTCGGGAGCCTTTGACTCGTGGAGCTCTGCCCACAGAACTTGAACATTAGATCTTACTAAATGCTTCTTAATGATTCAGTTTGGGGCGAGGAGAGAGGTGTATAAATTGTTATCTGATCCCAGACTTATTATGAGTCAGTCAGTGTTTCCGACACACATTTGGTGAGTACCTTAAACTGCCTCTAATGAGCTGATAATGGGAAGGAAGATCTGTACCCACTTCCTGAGGAGTGCCGTGATCCAGCTACACGGCCCCCCGAGACCGCAGATGAGTCTAACAGGGAGGCCAAGGACCCCAAGAGGCACGCCCTTGATTGGCACAGCTTTTGCCTCCCCCAATCAACAGACCGTGTCACCTCCCTCCTCGTACCTAATTATTAAATGGAATGGTTTTTCCTTCCATCAGACCAATGGCTAGTGTGCAGGTGATGATCAGATTTTTTTTTCCAGGGAACCTGCATTCAGGTAAGTCTGCAGGATTTTTGAAAAGAAAGACTAATGTTCATACAAATGCCCAAAACCAGAGTCAGGTGGCATGCTAGAGTCTGGGACCTGTTTCACTGGCTGGGGTCCGACTGAAAATGAGGAACCCCCTCAACCTGTTGAGAATAGATGATGTTATCTAGGAAGGGTCCTGGGTCCTTAAATGTCTGGAGCCAGGTGGACATGTCCCTTTCAATAGGTGGCTGCTTCTTGTCTACAGAAAAGCAAAAGCCTGTGTGGCCCCTCTTTATAAAAAGAGAAACCTCATTTGTCGTCATTCCCCTGAATTTTTTGGTCTTCTTGGGTTCTCAGATCCTAGAAAGTGTCCATCTTAATTCTTTACAGCCCCTGTGTATATAGGCCCATAAGGCCTACGCACTGCATAATTAACGCAGTAAAGAAATTTTATCGGTCATTCAGGGGCCCTTTGCCCACTGCCCCCGCAGGTGTGAATTTTTTTGATGACTGACTTAGTAGGGTCCAGAGATGGTAAAGGTGAGTTGATATTTCAGGTGGCCACTAGATGGTGAGACGATATAAGGCAGAAGAAAGGGGTCATATCTGTCCTTAAATGAGAGGGGAAGGGGACAGGGAATGGGTGGGGGAGGGTCCTGCTCCACTTTCACCCCTCCCCCATCCCACGACAAAGCCCACATCTCATAGGCCCCAAAGCTTGAGTCCATCCCAGCCTTTTGTTTTTAAGCTGTGACATCTCCCTGTTGGCCAGGCACTGGGATTTGGGGAGCATTTTAGGGGGCCATATCTAACCCTAGGGTTCTCTATAGGAGTTCTACTGATACTTTGTCATGGAGGCTGTCTGTGGGAGGGATTGTAGGATGTCTAGCAGCATCCCTGACTTCTGCCCATTTCTCTCTCTCTCTGCCCCCCTCCCCCATACAGACAGACAGACACATACACACGTGTCCCACCCCACCATGCCACCACTAGGTACAGACAGTGTGACCACCACAACTATGTCCCCAGGGGGATGACATCACCCCCAGTGGATAACTTACTTCCCTAGCATCACCAGTATCAAGTTCTGGGGAAGATAGGGATCACACTTTTCATAACTTGAGCACCTGAAAAAGAAGAGAGATCTTCAGAGAGCGGGTTGTGGACTCCAATTACTAATAACCAGTCAGAAATATTTGCTGCCTGGTGGTGGCGACCCCACATTCATGAATAGAAGTAATTTCTAAAAATTGCAGAAAAGGAGGTGACCCAGATGACCCTAAGTAGAAGAGAAAAGGGAATTATTCCAAGGATGTAAGTAATGAATTGGCCTAAGACTCTGATTAACGAAGTCAGTCCCGTAGCTAATCAATGGGCCAGAATAAATCAGGGCTTAAATAGATTTTAACCCTTACATGATCATTTCTACCACTTAGAGGTTGTTTTAGGGGCCCTGGGAGCAGGCTGGGGATTCTCTCTTCTGTCGGGCGTGTACTAAATTAATTTACTGGGTAGTGTAAAGAAAGATGCCAGGATAGTCAGGACTAGTGCTCAGATGGCTGTTAACATAGCAGCCCTGGGATGGCTGGGCCCCACGTGACATGAGCCCACCAAACATTAATGGAGCCTTTAATTGGTAGTGTGTGTGCACACGAGGGTATAGGCTCTTAGCTGGGTCATCTTGGTCCCAGATCCACAGGGAAGCAGCCCAGGGCATGGAAGTGACCCTATGACCTTTAGCAACTGATATTTCAAGGCAGGAAGTTACCTTGTGGGGTGGGAGGGGCAAAGGCAAGGAATACCTCTGAATGACTGCCTGAGAAAGGTAAAATAAGATCTTTTAGAAATAAAACATAGTTGTGTCAGTAGAAGTAATAATCCAAGGACATTTGCTGGTCAAGAGTCTTGTACTTGGTCTTGGATAAGATGGTCAACGCCCCCTTCTCCATCCTAGGGTGGATTCTACAACCAGCACCTCTTGTAATAATCCTATAAAGACTAAATCACGATTTTAGTTTTAAACAGTGGCCTGACCCCCCCCATACACACACAAACACACACACTTGCACCTAAACAGCCTCTCCCTCACTTAATCATTATGGTAGAAGATTTTATTGCTTCTTTATTATATTTTGAGCCCAATACATTTATAATCTTGCCCCCATCTGGTCTTTCTATAGAGCTTTCAGATCTTACAGGTTCATCAGAGATTGAATTTTTCTTAAGCAAGGTGTTGTGGGTTTTTGCTTAGAGCATTTAAAATTTGTGATCTTTAATTGTAAAGTCTAGAAGGAAAAAAAAATAAAAGAATAACTACTTCCCACCCACAGACCTCTATATGAATGCAAACACTTTTCCCTTTATTATTAGGATGACTTTAGAGCTGAGGGGTAGAAAGTGATTGGGAGTCTGATAAATTATATATTGGATATGTAAAAACTAAAAAATATCTTTTTATATGTTTTGAGTTTAGCTAAGTAAAGTGCCCCTGAACTAACACATCCTTCTTGCAGAATCCTCGAAATTACCCAAGGCATGTTTTTTGAATGTTGATTTTGACACTTTGCCTGGGACCAAGTACAGCATCTTTCCAAGGAAGTACTTAGACTCCGGGCAGAACCCAAAAACAAATGCCAGACATTAGGGGAAACTTTTTAAAAGTTGGATTTGCCAGAAAACTAATAAGCTATTCATAATTAAACATTTGTGTGATTTCATTTCTTCCTTTTTGCTGCTAAAAGAGAAGCATACCAGATCATTTTGTTTTACAAACAAATGGCCAGGGCTGGTTTTAAGATGGACACTTGAAGGAGGGCTCCCCTTTCCAAGTGGGAGTCTTTGGAAATTTTCCTGATGGGATCCAGCCATTCTGGAGCAGTCTTAGGAAATCATCTATCGTGGGGTGGTTTGGCATTGGGTGAGCTTATGGCGATTATTGCTTGCTGTCTTCCCACATTGCCCTGATGGGAGGGAGTCTGGTCTGATGGGGGAAGGAGTGGACAGAGGATCCCCAGTTTTTCTGAAGGGTTCTAGGAGATTGGAACGAGAGCACTGGCTTAGGCATTGGGGGTGGGTGGGGGTTCTCATTCCTGGGACGTTGGTGGTTTCTAGAGATCCCATGACTTTGCCAAGTGTGACATCCAGAAAAGGCCAAAGTTTGATTCTTAAAATGTCGACAAGCCTTCATTCTGTGATGATTCTGCAGGAGTAGTCCTGGGGTCCTGCCATGGTCAAGAGAGGGACTTAAATTTGATGGGTAGTCTAAGAGAAAGCCAGGTGGTGTCTCTGTGTCCAACTTTATGTATAAAGAGGTAATGACCCAAGGCAGGGCTTGAGAAAAAGATTCTGGGTAGAGAACATCAAAACCCTTGCAAAAACCCCTATCCTGAGACTTAAGTTGGCAGGTAGCAGAGGGTTCTCTTCTCTTTTTCTTTCTGGCCCTAAACCTTCATTCCCCAGAGGTGGGGGTCTGACTTCAGATGTGAAGGCAGGCTCAAAATTGGGGGTTGACCTCTCATCCCGCAGGAAGAAGGGGTCAAGACAACCACCATCAGGGCTTGTCCTGTCCCCACACAGGTCGGCCCGCTCAGAAATGGAAGCAGAAATCAGCCTCGTAGGAAGTTCTTATTCCCTTCTTGCTTTCCTTTTCTTTCCCCTCTCTTTTGAGATTTTTTTTTAACAATTAGATTCTTAATTTTAGGGGTGGGGGGGTGCTTCTGAGTAGGAAATAGGTTGTTTTTAGGGAAAGAGGTGAGATCCCCAACTGTTTGAGGCTGAGATATATAAACAGTAAAATAAAGCAAGTCTGTTCAGAGCTGGCTGGCAGATGGCGCTCGGCTTTTACTATTGGGAGCCTGGCTTTTCAAAACTCACCACGTGCTCCGCCTAGGCGACTCTGCCTCTGCATCCCCCTCCCCTAATCCCCTTTCTCAGGGACACAGACCCTTCCCCCACAGCCTAGGGATAGTTTTAAAGATTTTTCTGTTGAACAATTGGTATCTGAGGACAAATCCTGTCACTTTTAACTAGTGGCTCTGGAGACTTTAGCCAGGGCAGAAAAACACACTATCACAGTGACCTCCAAGGTCCCAGCCCACGCGTGTGCCGTGGTTGTTCTAGGAACCAGCTCTGAGACCTTGGGGGCAAATTGCTTTATCTTCTGGGTCCCCTTTTCCCTCATCTGAAAAATCAGAGGGATGTCCTCCTCACTTTAAAACTTTAGTTCCGGGCAGCCCAGGTGGCTCAAAGGTTTAGCACCGCCTTCGGCCCAGGGTGTGATCCTGGAGACCCTGGGATCCAGTCCGGTCGGGCTCCCTGCATGGAGTCTGCTTCTCCCTCTGCCTCTCTCTCTCTCTCTCTCTCTCTCTCTCTCTGTGTGTGTGTGTCTCTAATAAGTAAATAAAATAAGATCCTTTAAAAATGAATAAATAAAAGAAATAAAACTTTAGTTCCCTCGTAAAAAGTTTAACTAGAACAGGTAGGATGGCCCTCTACCCCCCACCGCCTTTAAAGTGTCCTTTTCAAAATGGCAGACCCTACAGGAAATTTTCAGCCTATCTGTTGTCCTTTGGTAAATAATGAATAATTTCTGGATAGCCATGGCTGGGAGAATCTTTGCAGGAAGCAGGGGTGAGTGGTACATCTTCCCCACCCCAGTCAAGGGCTAGAAAAGAGATTCAGAGGTGGGCAGAGGTCCCTTTTCTACCAGGGAAACCCAAGGAGCCTTCGTGGAGGAGTTAGCGTTGGAGACAATGTGGGAAGATACAACGAGATGAGGGAGTAGAGTCTGGGTTGGAGGCTCAGTGCTTTCTGACAAGAGAAGGTTCTGGCTGAGGATGAATTCCTATTGTTTTTTTTGCTTACGAGGGTGTCCTTGGATTTTTCAGGGACCCTGAGGTTTCAGGGCAAGTTTTAGTTTCCTCTGCCTTCAGACCCTCTCCACTCTTCAGTGCTACAAACCCACAATGCACTAGGGTATGAAGAGCCTTCCCTGCCTAAGGATGGGACCCCCACCTTACCCCTCAGGACATGGAGCAGGTCACCTCTGCCACCTTTAGACCAAGTTTCCTTGGAGGGGCAGCTCGCTCTGGTGATGTCTGGGGCTAGGTTCCTTGGTTCCAAAAAGAACAGGCACCCTTCTGCCACCTTTCCACCCCCGTTCCCTCCCTCCCTGCAGTGGCTGTACAATCATGAGGTCATCCATTTGAGAAGGGCCTCCAAAGCCAGTCAAGGGAATCCATCCCTTTCCAACAAAACTCATCCTCCATACACCATTCCTAGATACTTTCCCCCCGTTTATAGTTGAAAAGCCAAACGGACTGAATAAAATGTATTAATTTCAGGCAGGAGCTTCCCCCATTCCGCTATTAAAATTCTTTTAAGTTAACAAAGTTTATTCCAACATTCCTGTCTTAAGCCCATAATCTTCTGGGGCTCCTTTAAAGCATTTCTTGCTCCTTCTTTTTTCCCCACACCTCCCAACTTATAGCCCTGAAGCTTGGCCAAGGCAAGTGACCATGGTGGCCCCCCCGGGGATGTAACTCAGGATTTTGGGGGTGCTGGGGAAGGGACAGGTGGGCTGCCCCTGTTTAGAACACCTTTTTGGGGCCAGTAGAGCTCCTTTCCCACCAGAGGTCAGCAGAGAGCTCAGAATGGCTTTGCCCGCTCGCAGGAAGTGGGATCACTTAGAATTCTCTAGATGGAATGTAGGAAACCCAACGGGAAAAAGCCCCACCTTTTAGGGACATCTTAGGTTGGGGTCTCCTCTTGTCCTGGGTCCCTAGAGGGATTAGTGTTGACACCAGTCCTGCCATTCTGGGCTTTGAGGGGGACGGGGGGAGGGGCTTTGGTCTGTTCACTGGGGTCTCTTTGCCAGTGTCCCCAGCCCCCCAACCCATACATACGCACAGACACCCCGTTTCCTTACAAGGGACCTCGCCCTCTAGAGTTCAGAGCCTTCCACAGGTGACCAAACTGCCCATGTGTTGCCCACAGGACTGGGAATCTGCGCCCCAGACTTTCCCTGGCCCCTTTCCCTTTATCTTCCAGAAGGTTGTACTTATTGTTAAAATGACATTATAATATTACAGGAAATCCCCCTACCCCGCCCTCATCCTGCCATGATTTTACATCTCCTTATCTCCTGTTCTTCAGCCAGATGTATGGATGTTTCTAAAGAGGGTATTAACCTCGGCATACAAACCCTTCTGTGCTCGTGCCTCACCCGCCCCCCAGCACGCACGCACACACATGCACACGCACACATGCACAGACTCCCTTAGAGGTTTTCCACGTTTTCCATGGTGCCTACCACTTCTACTTGTGCTGTCCCCGCACCGGGTGGGGCAAGGACTGTGAATTCCCTTCCTTGGTTTTTCCTACTCTGAACTCTAGAAATCCCAGAGTGCTTGTGAACCACCCACCGCCGCACCCCACCCCCCAAGTCAAAAACCATCTCCCCTTCACCAGTCCTTTGTTGTGAAAGGGAAAGAGAAGGAAAGAAGGTGCAAAAGGAAGTAAAGACTTAAACACAGAGATCAAATGGAAGTTTTTAAAAGAGAGAGAAAAGGTGCCTTGGCTAAATTTAGGTCTAAGCGGCAGCCGGGGTCCCTGTCCTCTGGGAGCTTACAGTTGAGAAGGGAGGAGGAAAGAGGATCGGATCGGGTTGCAAGTCAGGGCAGCAGCAGCAGGCGGAGGATGGAGGGCTGCCAGCGGCCAGTCCTGTAGGAGCCAGCACAGCTGAGGGGCCTCATCCTCCCCATCCCTCTGGGCCCTCAGGGTTGGATGTCGATGCCAGGAGCCCCCTGAGTGGGACAGGGGCGGGGGCGGGGGGTGGACCAGAAGGTGTGCATGGCAGGGACAGTGGCTCTTCATTCCCTGAGCTCTGACCACCGCCTCCTCTCTCACACAGTGGGCCCTTTCTGCATCCCCACATTCCTCTCCTGGTCCTACAATGATTGTTCAATTCCTGGAATCCTTTTTTTTTTTTTTTGAAACTAATAACTAAGCCCCGTCTAGCACAACCTGATTTTCCAAGCTGCTTGCGCAGGCCTTACCCCCCACCCCACTCCGTGGTTTGGTTTTGCTTTAAGAAATCTGGCACCCAGTGGACCTTCTTTTTTTCCTTTAAAAAAAAAATCCAGTCTTCATGAGTTCTTTGATTCGATAATTACTCGAAGCAAAACAAAGCAAGTCCCAAAGTTAAAAGCAAAACACCCTGTACATTACGTATACATCTCAGATGTTGAGGAAATCCTTAGAAGTTTACAGGTTGGTGTCCTCGAGAATCTGGCTCCAGCCAGACCCAGTATAGGCATTGTTTTCTTTTCTGTTCCTTCCTTCCTCCCTTCCTTCCTTTCTTCTCCCCCCCCCTTTTTGGAAAAACAAGTTTTATTCTCCTGGGTATGTTCATTAGAGAGGGGAGACATTCTATTCAGTGAGGAAGAATGGGGGGCAGGGTTCTGCAGGAGGAGACACAAGATTGATTGCCCTGTGCTGGGGGGTCGACAGTGACCATCACGCCCAGATGCAAATCTCTCAGGCTATGACAAGGAACAACAAGCTAGAGCAGACCTTCAGCTTCCTGGAGTTACTGGGGAAAATATTTCGTCAGCGGCCTCTCTGTCCTGCCTTTATTCATTAACTCAAGTGAAAGAAAAAAAAAAGAAAGAAAGAAAAAAAAATCAAAGTCTTGTCCTAATTTGTTGTGGTGGGACCCCAGTCTCCCAAGTTTTTGCCCTTTTTGTTTTGTTTGTTTGTTTGTTTGTTTTAAAAAAGCACAGCCCACAGAGGCATAAGGGGTTTGCTCTCAAGGCTTAGCTTCTCTCCACCAGGAAAAGTTCACACCAAGTGCCAAGAGTTAGAAATGTGTCACTAATTGATTTGACCTAAATTTGTATTGCTTTGAGACTTAGCAAATGGTCAATTAGGGGCCAGTGCAGGGAGGCGAGAGGGGGAAGCAACAATTGCTGTTCTGATGGCCAAGAAAAGGGACCGGCCACAAAATAAGTTTATAAGATGGGCCTTCTCTGATGTTTAGAAATCACTGGGGGGTGAGGGGGGTCGTGGTGGTTCTTCAGAGCAAGAGAAGGGTGGCTGGGAAGCGTTTAATGGGAATCTAGCCTAAAACGACACGCCTGGCCCAGGAAAGTCTCCGTTCCAAATGAAAACAGTTGTCACAAATTAATTTTTCAAATTCTTGACTATTGGCAGATCCGAGGTTTACCTCATATGCAGCATCATGTCCAACTTGGCAAAGAGCACGGAATATTGCCCGGTCCTTGGTAGATGTGTACCCATTCTCCCTCCCTGATAAGTCATCTCCCGAAGTGGGGGTCAAGTCGAATGTTGAAATGGCTTTGTTTCCTTTTTGCCTCCCTAGTAGCATCTCTTAGCTTGCGTTAGCCGCTGCCCGTGTGTTTGCCAAGCCGCCCTGAAGGATGCAGTGCTTGCCGGTCGGTGAGTTTGCCTTCTCTTGGGCATTTTCATTCCTTCATTCATTCATTGACTTGTTCAGTGGACACGCGTGGTGCCCCACATGTGCCCTTCCCCACGGGGAAGACGGAGGTGTAAGACTTGCGACTCCCTTTGATGGTCCTACCGTCAGAAGGAACCCAGGAGGTCTGTGCTGAGAGGACAGTGGAGGGACGGTCAGAGAACTGCTGTCAGAAACCCCCCAGCGCCCCCTGGGCCACGGAGCAAACCCGGCCAGTGCAGGTCACAAGACTGCGCCCTGACCTTTAACCACAGGGAACCCGCCTGAGCTGCTTTTGGTCAAAACAAACAGTGGTGTCTCCACGTAGGGCAGGTACCCTGTCGCCTGAGGTTGGAACTGTGTACCCAGGGGTCGGGGTCAGGCCCTCTGCGGGCCTCTCTCCCGGGGGAGGGACGTGCCCCCAGGTCACTGGAGGTCACCGGAGGTCACCGGCCGGGCTGCTCGCCAGGCCCCTAGCTAGCCGCCCCCTCCCCTGCTGTGTGTGCGCCGGGCCTCCCGGACCTTCTAGACCTGGAAACTCTGCAAGGGGATGGGCCCAAATTCTCCCCCCCCGACCTGAGGATCTGCTTTGGGATTCCTGTGCCGGGGCGGGAGGGGAACGTGCTCATAATTTGCTGCCAGAGGTCCTCATGGACCGTGGAGTGCTTTCATTTTAGCACCTCAGCTGCCCTCCATCTTAGTCCCAAGCCTCCATCTTAGGCCCTAGCCGCCCTCCATCTTGGTTCCAGGCCCCCATCTTGGGCCCTCAGCCTTTCTCCTGCTCTCTGAGCCAAGTAGAGGTTTTCTGTATTCAAGTAGCGCGGTTAGTTCCCAGTCATTGTGGAAAGAACACACATCCTTAAATTCCAGAATTAATTTCCAACTTCCGTTTCACGGAACTACTCTAAGCCTCAGCCTTGGAGGGGCATGGTGCTACCTGTAGGCCTCCCGTAAGGCTCAGCGCCTCCGTGATCTCTGTATAAAAGACGGTTTTTTAATGTGCGAGTGTCCACAGACCGGGACTGTGCTTTAGCTCAGGGCAGGCACGCACAGACGGTTGGCATGCGCAGTTAGGCCCCGGCCGGCCGTGACCCCGTGACCTCTGCCCCCAGAGACCCCCGCGGCCGGTGGAGGGGCCGAGACTGGTCTCAGGGCGTGAGGCGGCTCAGTAAAGTCAGTCACCCAGGTTCCCTTGAAAGCATCCTTCGTGACATGCATTAGTCCGTGTGGCGCTGTGTGGCGCCGTGTCCCAGGCTGCTCTGTCCCCCGGCGGCGTGTCCAGGACAGTAACCAAGCCAGGTCGGCCCAAAGAGAAGCGATGGGCAGAGGCGAGGGCATCAGGCCGGAGACCCCGCAGGCAGCTGGTCTGCCTGCTGGGGTGCGAGGCCTGGAGGTCGGGGACAGGGATGCCGCGTGGCTCCTGCGCCCTCCCAGGCTCCTGGCAAATCTGAGAAATGGAGACCTGACCCGGGGCCTCCATACCTCCCCGCAGGTGGCTGTGTTCCGTTCAGTTAATCCCATTAGCTGGCAGAGGCTTACAGGGCTACCCTTAAGGGAAATTTGCATTTTAATAAAGAGCTCTGTGAGGCTACAAAAAAAAAAGAAAAAAGCAGAGTCACATTTTTAATGGTGGAGGCCTTAGAGGTAAAAATGTAACTGGAGGCACGGGGAAAGGATGAGGAGGGGGCCCTTGGGCAGTGGACTTCCCTCCCCATTCTTTGTCCTGGGCTTTACCCCCATTCTCCCTGCCACCACCCCCCCACAATGCAGTGAATTCATGGAATTGGCTTTTTTCCTTGTGACCCTGCAGGACTTGAGGGTTCCACCACCCCCCCCCAGTCCACCCCCAGCTCTCCAGGTGCTACCAGGGCGCCTTACTGGCTTCCGCTTGGCAGTGGGGGGCCGGGGGTGGGCATCCGAGTGGCCGAGTCAGGTCCAGATCGAAGCCTTTAGGTGCCTGACTCATTCCAGCTCAGGTCGATAATAACAAGCCCCATGTTTTCCTCTAGAATCCTCTGCTATGACACACAGAGCAGTCAGGAAATAAAAGGCTCCAGTACTATATGGTGGCTTTGCTCTCTTTAAAAAAAAAAAGAGAGAAAAAAGAAGAAAAAATCCTGTCGGGGGTGGTTAGAGAGAAGGAGCAAGGAGGCAGGAGACCAGGCCGGCAAATAATCCCGCAGCAAAAACACTCTTGTTGCCCGGATGTTACATAAACAGCCCCCCAACTGTCCTGCGTTGCAGCCTCAGGAAAAACTGGTGCTTAGTGACACTTGGGTTGATTTCACACCTTAGCTTCCAGTTACTCAGAGGTGCATTAACAACTAATGATTCGGGGTCCCTGGGTGGCGCAGCGGTTTGGCACCTGCCTTTGGCCCAGGGCGCGATCCTGGAGACCCGGGATCGAATCCCACGTCGGGCTCCCGGTGCATGGAGCCTGCTTCTCCCTCTGCCTGTGTCTCTGCGTCTCTCTCTCTCTGTCTCTCTGTGACTATCACAAATTTAAAAAAAAAACTTAAAAAAAAACAACTAATGATTCAATTGAGGGAGGCCTGGATTGCCATTTTGACTTGCTAGATATTGGCATACCCTCATAGAAACCCGGAAGCCTGCCAATTAAGCTCCCCAGTGTAACTCAAAAGGGGCCTTTCCAAGATGTGTGATCTTTAGGAAAAGGAAATTAAGCTAATTTTGAAAGCTCCTGACATACGAGTTTCCTTAAAATATAAGTAGTTGAAGGCTAGGATGAATATTATGATTTCCTCCCATAATATGTATTTGAACATATGTCATAGATTCCAGCGGCAGAGCTCAGAGCTACCCGGGGCCCTGGGTTCTCTCTCTCTCTCTCTCTCTCTCTCTCTCTCTCTCCTCTCTCCTCTCTTCTTTCCTTCCACGTTTTTTCCCCCTTTCCTGCCTTTTGTTTTTCTGCAACGTTGATGGGGGCCCCACCTGCGAGGCTCTTTGCAGAAAGTTCTGCGATGGCCAGCAGGATTAACGTGACGTTTTCACAAAACCCAGAAGGGACGCCATTGCCAGGACTAGAGCCCTAAATGCTGCAGCGTCCATGACAGGCAGGAGTGTCACCCAGTGGCTCGGTCGCGCTCGGCTGGGAGGAGGAGGGCATTTAATTATGCGTGTAAGTTACAGCTTTATTTCGAACACAAACACGCAGGCCGCCACTGATGTTAAACACACAGTCACGCTTTCCCGGGGAGCGTGAAAGGCATTCGGATTTTATCTTCCCAGATCCAGAACCTATTGGCTTCCTCCAAGCAGCATCCCCCTGCCCCTCTGCTCAGTCACCAGAGGCGGGGGGGGGGGGATCGGCCCCCCGGGGTGTCTGAATGGTGCACCCTGACAATGGCTGGTAACGAGGGGCCGCCGCCACGGCTCCCGCCCGCTAAGATGGCTTCGCCGGCACCTTGCGGCAGAGAGAGGCCGCTCGAAACATCGATTTCCGCCCCCCCCACCCTCCCAAGGTTAGGCTTGTGCTCAGAACTCTCGGCTTCGAGCTAAAATTTCCATCCCCAAAGGGCCTGATTTCAGGCGGAGAAAGGACCACTTTAGCAAATGAGAGAAGAGGAACGAGAGGGTCATTTCAACTGCAGCAAAAATCAGCCATGCCATTTCCCTGACAGCACTTTAATTATGATGAAAGAACAAGATGCTTTTTGGTTTTTACAGAGGAGGCTTGTGGCGGGGGAAGGGAAGGGGCCTGAGGACTGCAGAGCGGGAGTGCGGAGCGCCTGCCACCCGCGTGATGGATACACTGGGTGGGGGGGCGCTGCGGGCAGACAAGCGGCAGCGGCCTGGGGGCCCGGCCTGGCTCGGTGGGTCCCGCCTCGCTGTTTGTCGTTTGTCGCAGGGGTGAGGAGTGAATAGGAAGGGCCTACAGGACAGAAGTCGGCAAGCTGCAGGGTGTTGGCCTCTCTCTTCCCTTCTGTGGGGGGTGAGCTGGGCTTTCACCCCAGGAGGAGGAGGCCAGCCTGTGTTCGGCTCCACCAGCGCTGGAAGCGGTGCTGGAGGGGTTTTGAGTGGTCACACACACCCCATCGTTGAAAATCAAGTTTTTCCTAAAGTCAGGTGCGGGCTCCACATGGCCATTCAGGGGCCTTGGAGCTGCAGGGAGAGCCGGGGCCTGATGCTCCGAGGGGCAGGGAAGGGAGTTAGGAAGGCAGGTGTCGATAGGCTGGGTTCAGTGCCCGCAAGGCAAGCATCGGGGACAGAGCCCTGGTTCCCTCTTCCATCCTCTCGGCTCGTCTGTAATCCCTGGCCCGACCCGAGGCACTGGGCCCACGGGGCTGGCAGCGTTTAGAGAGAAATGTAAGAGTGAATGCCGGACTCTCGTAGCTGGAAAGGGCCGTAGCTGCTGGGACTAGGAATGTGAGCAAGAGAGTAGCAGAAGGCGTCCAGGTTGGCTGTGGGGTCCCCAGGGATGAGGGGAGCAGAGGGAAAACACACAGACATAGAAGGTGCATTATTTCCTGCTACCTTTCACCTCCCCGCTCTGTGTTAGGGCTCTTTCATGCCGCAAAACGCACGGTGTAGGCTGCGTCCAGAGCCTCCAGCGCGGAATCGCACAGAGCAGGAGACATGATTTGAACCTGCTCATCCCGGCTGCTTTTGTGTAACTGAATTACACAATGTCTCTGTTAAAAGTGATGTCGCCGCCGCCACTGCCGCCACTGCCGCCGCGGCTGCCGCGCGCCCCTCGGCCTTGAATTAAACACCGGTGGGCATTATGTCCCTCCGAGGAGGCCCTCTCTGCAGCAACTTCCCCCAAACAATTTGTGATTTTTCTGGGGCTCCTTATTGCCCCCGCTAAATTGGCGTGCTGCTAGAGACACTTCTAATTTTGACAATTATTAACGGGCAGCGGATAATGAAACAGCGGGGACTTAGGGCTTTGTGGTAGATGAATTATGGACATTTACCAGTAAAACCACTTTATTTCTCGCACTTAACAAGAGGATTAACAAGCAGAATGCCACATCTGTAGACTCGTAGAGGAGGGGGCAGCGGTCGGTACTGCAGGCTGGGCTGAGATGCCTCCTTCCCTGGAACCACTGCAGTCTCCCCGTCTGAGCCAAGCCGAGATGCAAATTCTTGCTCTATCTAGATACTCGGGGATTCTGTGTGCTACAGAGATGGAGGCACCATGATCGGGCTGATTTCAGTGGACCAGTTGAGGGGAAAACATTAGAAAAAGATGCTCAAACCCATTCCCCTCCCTCTTTGCTTGGAGAATAAGATCAGGAGCTGGCAGTTCGGTCTGCAAAGAGAAACGTTCGAGGACAGCATCTTGACTTACAGCCCTCAGGGTACTTCGATATTTTATTTTATAGTGATTTTATAGTTTGGAGGAACAGAAAAGCAGACAAGATACAGAAGCCGGCAGAGTGGGAGACGGGGGCGGGGGTGGGCGGTCAAGGCGAGCCCACTCGAGGATACTGCGCCTTTCCGATGTCAGAATAAGGACAGTGAGGATTTCGTCCCCTCTTTGAGAGAAATAGGCACTTCGGAAAGGGGGAAATAGCTCGTTCTTTGAGAAACACGGCGAGGCGATCGGTTAATATCGGGCGGCGGTGGTCATCATGCTGCCTGGAGAAGTGGTCTCATTTTTCATGTCAGAATCAGAATTAATATTGGTTGAGATTAGATGGCTTCTTAATTTAGACCATTTACATTTTATTCAGTGCTGAAAAGGAGGGCCCGGGCCACTTTTCTGGCAGCGGCAACGCCAAGTAAATAGGAACAGGATAACCCTTAAAAAAAAAAAAATCCATTCTCTCTGCGGTGGCTTTGTTCTGGCAAATTTGGAGTCCTTTAGCACGATCTGGAAACTCGGATTTTTCATTGCGAGAAAAATGTAATGCTGTCCACTCTCCTACGGCGTCTTCGCGCCCACAAGTTTCCTGCTCTGGTGACCTTCTTGACTTGAGTTTTTTTGTCTTCTTCCCACCGAAGCTTCCAATCAATTTGGTCAAAAATGTAATCGTGAAAGAGCATCTGGTTGTTTTGTCTACAGCCAGCCAGTTTGCCCGAGCACTTGAGAGGAACATCCGGCCACCTACCCTGACATCACCCCAACACAACCCCAATGCCGTAGATAAACTTATTTTTTGGAACCAGAGGGAACAGACCTAGGAGCCAGGCTGCGCTCCGAGGGCCGAGGAAGGGAGGGCACGAGTGTCTCGCTTTCTCTGCAGCGGCCATCGGAAGGCTGCGGAGGGGCGGCGGGGACCAAGTGGCAAGGCGGTCCCTACAGGCAGGCGCAGGGAGGCAGAACGATGCCAAGAGACAGCTTTACGACTTCGCTCTCGGCAACATCCTTATCAAGGTCGAGATTTGTCTGGTGTCTGCAGCCATCTTAGAATTTAGAGGAAGCTAAAACCTAAAGCCACCTGCCCCGGTCCCACCAGTCAACACTAAGGATGAGAGATGCAGCTTTTATAGAAAAAGAAAGAAAAAAAAGTCCACGGTTCATTTTCTCAAAAAAGCTGGCCCCCCCATCCCCTTTATCGCAAAGTCATCACAACTAGAGCTAGATCATCTATCTTTTCTCTCTTTTTTTTCTTTCTTTCTCGCGTGGATAGCCAGTTTCAACTCTCTGGCTACATTTTGTCCTGATCTTTCAGTGCGGTGAGCAGCCAGGCAGGTGGAGGAGGAAGGGACTGGGGAGAGGCAGGGAAGGGCACTGGTGCCCCCGGCGTACTCCAGCCTCCTACCCTTCATTCCTGTTTGCAAACAGCTCAGCCCAACGCAGCGCGTTGATATTACCCCCAGATGCTGTCTCTACCGGGTCTTACTTTCCCTCCGGGCCACAGGGAGTGCAGAGCCCAGATGTGCTCAGACCTCCAAACCCACCCAGCCTCCATCCTTTATTTTTATGTTACAGTTACAGAACCTGGAAAACGTCTTTGCAGCAGTTGACCACAATACCGAGAATTTCGGGAGAAAGAGGTCAAGAATTGCTGACTTAGATTTATTAGTAGCCCCATTAGGCAGACCTCAGAATTCTAATCATGGGTCTCGGCCAGACAAATCAGTGTCACGTTCCTAAAAGGAAGAGAGTGACAGCTGGGTGATTTCACAGAATTGCCAGGTATTGGGAAGAAGGTTAAGCAAAGGTTCCATTATGATAAATCAGAACGTTCTTTTTTTTTTTTTTTTTGTCTGTTTCCCTGGGGTTTGTGGGCCGCTGGTCGCTTTTTAAAAATTTTTTGTTTGCAGAATGTGCTGTTGTGCTCTGCATGCTTTAGAAATGACATGTATACTTTTCTTCCCAAATCCCCCCTGCCTTTGGCATCCATTTTAGAAACTAGATGTTTGTCGCAGAATTCTCTCCTTCGCCTCGGGTCCTGCCTTCCTTCTCCTTTTTCCAGAGTCCCCCTCGCTGCTATCCGTAGCTTCAGTCAGTCTGTCAGATAGATAGCTATGCCAGGTTGAAGAAAACACGTTTATTTAACACATTTAAGAATGTGCAAGGGAAATGAAATATCAAGGTATTTATATTGAAGATTCAAGCATTAAGTGTCCTTGGGGATCACACTAGTTAGTCAACAGTTTGGGTTTTTTTCACATTTTGCATTCAGCCAACTCATGGCAGCTCATTGAAATGATATATTTAGAGTACTCCTTGACTTAATTAACAGAAAACCATCTAAGAAACTCACTTTTAAGGCACAGAGTGGTTTTAAAATTATCCTGCTCTGGGCGCCCCCCTGAGGCATGGGTTAATAACCTCTTGGTAGGAATTTGGGGTCAGGGTTTCCTAGACTTGTGGGGATGCTTTCAATGGCGGTGAGTAAATGGAATATCCATTTTAACTTGAAGATTAGGTGTCTTTGGGTTCCAACTAAGTTCTAGATCAACTTCCTTTGAAAGGTTCCTTCACAGCTATGCTTTTGGAAGCAGCTCTGGGGATCCAGTTATTAAAGAAATACTGGTACTCAGAAGGCAGAGATTAAGAATGAGAATCTTTTAAGAATAAGAAGCAGAGAAAACTAACATGGCTTTAAGTTGGTCAACATCTTCAGCCATCTTCACCTTAGCGAGAAGCAGTCTTACTGGAACCAGTCTCCAAAGTGGGAGACGTGGCAGCGTTTGGAGCTGGTCTTCTATCCATCAGCCATGTGGCGCCATCTTGCCAGAAGACAGGGGACCCGGGGCCTTTGTAGTCAGTGGGAAGGACCAAGGAAAGCCTGTCCAGGATCCATCTTGGCTTGACAAAACACAGCCCAGCCTTCTTCCTTCTCTCTCTAGACCAGGACACCCTGTGGGCATAATCCAGCTTGCCCTGGCCAGACTGACATTTTAGAGTTGCCCTCTTCCCAGTGTGCTGACATCACCCCAGAATTCCCAAGGTTTGGTCTAGAGCCTCACTTGGCTTCTTTCATTGCTTCCAAGTTCCCATGAAAATCAGCTGCCTTCATGGGTGACTGCTGCTTTCTCACCCCAGAGAGGACCACGGGACTCAGTGAAGCCATTGTCCTGTGGCACCCCCACTCCCAAGGTGTTCATGTCTTACAAACACAAAGGGCCAGTTTTCTAGAGATCTTGTATCTTGGTGTTAGGTCACGGCAACCCTGTGATAAAAATAGGTATAATTAGTATGTTACAGATTAGACTCTGTGTTTCTAGCTTTGTGCCACTTCCTCTAATAATAGCAATTTTGGTGACACATTTCCTAGAATCCCGGGCTCGCTTCAATTGCTAAAATCCTCCAAGAAGTGATTATAGGACAGACCTGTTTGCTTTAAAACCGGGAAGGGTTTGGTCCCAATCAGTTCTCTCCGCTCCCACCTTTGCGTTTCCCCCACCTTCCAGGGTCTGCCTGGATTTCTTGTTTTACCTTCAGGGAACAGTGCTTCCATCGTACACCCCCCCCCTCCACCGCAGCTCCCCCAGGCTGGCGTTTTTTGTTGACGGCTGAGCACACCTGGTCTTCTGTGTCTGTGGCAAAAGGCACTTGCTTTCCTGGCTGGCTCCAGAGTCCCCACCAATTAATTGGGGGGAAAATTTGAGTGGGGCATTGCAACTCCAGCCAAGCTGGGCATACATCAAGTACACCTGTCACTTGAGCCCGTGTCCAAAATTCAGCCCTACGGGTCACAGCTGTGGCATTATTTCAGCATGGGCAACTCAGTATTTAATGTTCCTTAGAAAAATAAATCATTCCAAGCTGCTACTGCTCACCTATTAACCCTTAGAGGAGGACTTCAGAGAAGGAGGGGTGGTGTAATCCATAATTTGCCTGGCTCCCGGGGATAGCTCATCCTTTCCGGTGTTGTCTCTCCCGGGGCCGCTTCTTACCTAGTGGAGAGCTGGGGCAGCAGAAACCAAATCCTCTGCTCGGCTGCAGCCACCGCCTTGGAGCGCGGGGGGGGGGGGGGGTGAGGCTTGCATTTCATTGATCTCTTTACCTGCCTTAGAACAGGTACTGCTTTCTGCAGGTCTGCAGCTTTGGTCTCTTCCCTCTTCCCTGGGTTGCCACCTTAGCCTGCCATCATTGGCAAGTCATAATTTACAATTAAGTGCTAGGACGGGGCGGGTGGGGTGAGATGGGGGGGAGCTCGTCGTTAATCAGGTCTCCTCATTTTATGTAAATGGCCCCCAAAAGCAACACACATTTTTAATTTGTCCTCCCAATCGCTGGGCCCTTCTGTCACCTGGGTCTTAATAAATGAATTGGCCATCTGCAATTAATCCGCAAAGTGCAGCTCGTTTGAAAGCCGAGTTGTCTGCCTTCTGAAAGAAATTGGCTATATTTAGGTTTAAGGCAACCCTGCTGTGTGTTCTTTGTAAAGTCAGCGACATTCTTTCCATTTTTTCAGTGTAATTAGCACAAAAGGAGCCGTAATCTGAGCAGGTAGTAGAGACTAAGGCAACCGATGGGCAGGAATGTTCAGGAAAGCGGCAGAGGCCGCCTTCCCAGTGCTGGGCCGGAGTGCAGAGACCCCGAGATGCGGCTGTGGCTAGGGCTGAGGTCTGGAGCTCATGGAAACATCTCCTTTTCATCTGATCCCCAGACTGGTTGCAACTGCTTGGTGCTTTGGCTGAGTGATTTTTCTCGTCCTAACTTCCAGAGGTCAGCAGAGACCTCAGGAAGCCAGAGTGCCAGCGGGGCTCTGCTGATGTCCAGTGGGCTCCTGACGGGCAGGCCGGCCACAGTTGTGCACCCTGCTGACCCCGTAACCTGAGGGAAGGGAGCCGAGGGGGCCCAGCCTCGGGCCTCCCAGCAAACCCTGAATTACACCGAATGGTGGCTGAGTGGAGTTTGTGGGGTGGGTGGGGGGGACAGCCAGGAGGAGGCGGCTTTCCCCATCTGGGGGCCATGCTGTTGGCGGCCGGATGGTTTGTTCCCCCCTCCAAACAAAAACCCAGGGAAATAGGTGGAGCCACACTATAATTACACATTTTTCTATTTCAGTCTAAACGTGTGTGGGCAAACACAAAAAGATGAAAAGGTAGATCCATGTCTAGATGAAGAAGGCATGTGACTAATTATGTCACATGAATTGCTTCATTCAGGGTTTACCAACAGCAGATGGAAATGGGACGAGGGGAGGGGGCTCCAGCCAGGAGGGCAGAGGACACCCCAGCCTGGCCAGCCAGCATGTCAGTGATGGCAAAAGGGGGGCTAGTAACTAACTGCAGGGCCACTTGAAAATGATCACCTGCATTTCGTTGGTAGGGAAATGAAGTAAAACCCAGGACGTAAAACTTGAATCTAGAAATTGTTGCATTTGCGAATGTTATATACACAAAGCAGCATTTAGTGAAAGGAAATTTATTACCTGATTAATCCGGAGCGTTTAACTCTCTAAACTCTTAATTAAAGGGGGCTGAATTTGAAGAATTGAATGCGATGGGGAAAAAAAACTAAAATCTTTAAAATCAGAGCAATTAGAGGGCCTCTTTAATCTGAGGAGGTCTGATTAGGACTTCAGCGCTCTATCGATCGCGCCAACTTGCTTTTTGTTTATATTTTTCCTGTTGCGCTGTTCCTTGTTTAGTGAGATGTCGGATCAAAATGCCATTTAAATAAGACACCCTGTAAATGAAAATAGAAGTTAGCCGGCCCTCCCTCCACCACTCCCCATCCTGGATGAGTTTCCATCCTCAAGGCCAACTTAAAAGTTCTAAGCAACAGGTTTTGCCATTACCTTAGCCCTCATGAAAAGACTTTCCCCCAAGGGGAGTTAAAAATATTTTAAGTTGAGGAAAATTAATTTTCCTGCTCAAGGGCAGTAACACTCGTACAGCTTTTTTTTTTTTCAAACCCAATTATGATCTCCAGTTAGTGGGTCCATGGATCTGTTACGTTTGATGTCATTGTGCCCCTAATCCAAAGGGTCTGTCCATCTAGAATCTTCAGTCAAGGTTAACATGTGTATCATATTATTTAGGTTTAAGCTTTAAAAGGAACAGAGTAAAGCACATAGTCTCTCTTGGATGGTTTCCCCCTTTTAAGGTAGATGGTGGCTGGCTTTGTTAAAGGTTTACTCCCACCCACTCTGGGGGCTCTTGGGGGTTTGGTGAGAAAGGTAAGGAGGGCGCTCATGGCCCCGGACACAGGGCATCCGTGGAGACCAGAAATCTCCCTTCATAAATGGGGCCCACTCATCAGAGTCAAGAAAGATCAGTAAAGAGGCAAAAAGTCTCAGTCACCCTCATATTGTGCACCATCATTTTCAAGTAGATGCTTCAATGGCATCTCAAAGCACTGGCTCTTGAGCCAGTGCTCAAGAAATTGGGTCCAAACACATGGACCATTGTGCTCCCACATTCTGTTTGGATCAGCTGTGTTTTGATTTTGAAACAAATTGTTTTGAAATTAGTTGATGGCAATGAAATAGGGACTTTTCACATGGCATGTAGTTAATTCTTTGACTTCAGATCTTCTGAAATGAAGTTTTACTGACTTAAACATTGCGTTTAGTTTGGAATGCAAGTTTAGAAGTACTTTGCGATTGAAGTTACTAACTAGGGAATATGACAAGAAAAAAATGCCTTGGGTAATCACCAGGTTAGATTTTAAGAACTTTGTGGTCCTAAGTAATAGGACCTCCTTACCAGGGATTTACTGGGTCTTAGTTCTTACTCTCATCATCTACATAGCACAGGTTTCAGGTCACGTTCATTTGCAACCATTTTAGTCCTTCTATCTAAATAAAGTACAGAATGTGCTTTAAAGACTGAAAACACTGTGGAAGCACTAAATACTATTAAAATCTTACCGCTGAGGTTTCCGTTTCAGTGGAAACCTATTTATTGTTTCCGAGGCTGTTAAAATATTACTATATTTTCTCTGGGCTCTTTCCATGACCCCAACGGATGAAAAGCCAGTAAGAACACCCTTGTCCAAAAACTCAATTACATCATTAAGTATAACAATATTTTCAAGATTCCAAGCTATAGCGAGTCTATTGCTTCTAAAAGCAGACTAGGCCTTCTTACCCAGGCAGGAAGATGCAAAAGAGCCAAGGAACACATCCATCCCTAAATACGAAGCTCACAAGACCACAAAATTCAAACCGAGACATGTGAATTCATTGTCGTAAAATGTCGTGTTGGGAAGATCTCTTGCTAGGCCATCCCTCTGGGTAGTGTGCGGCTCCGCTTAATCCAAGGCGTATCATGAGGGGACCTAGTGTTTTAGGTTAAGGGTATGCTATCCCAAGTTGCTGGCTTTGGCCAGGAAGCAGGTCACCTGAGCCAGGGACCTGTGCCCTCCCTAGACATTTTATCCTCAGGACATTCCGGCCCTTTGCCCCTTTCTGGAGCCTTCAATTTTCCACAACTTCCATCTCTCCCAGAGCCAAATGAGAGGCCCCTTCCATCAAAAAACTCTAGCTGAACTGTTCCAAGAATTATGCTAATGGATTGCTGTACTTTCAAAGCGTAAGGCAGGTACTTAAAATGGCAGCGACCTATTAGAATAAATTACTAATTCATATGAAAAGGTCACGCATGGTGGCCTCCAAATGTGAAAACCTTTTTTAAAAAAATTAAAGCTTTTAAGGCCTGGGTAGGTCAAATGCTAGACCGAAAACTCTAGACGGTGTCGGCTCACCACGCCAATTAAGTAAAATCTCGTCTTTCAGTTTGTGTCGGGTGAAAACAGAAAGCCGAACAGACCACAAACGAGCTTGTGTTCCAGGGTGCTCGGTGTCATTTGCTTACCTGTAAACCCTTGATTCCACCTGCTGTCATTTATTTACAAAGTAAATGCTTTATTTGTCCATCAGTGGTCATAATGACATATAGGTGAAACCTACACTAAGACAAAACAAAGACCTCTGGAGGATGGCCTGCTGGGTTAGAGGCTGAAATGAATGAAGTCTGACCTTGCTGGATACATTTCCGGGACAGTGGTCCCAATTGTACCTTGCCTGGAATATGTTTCTGAGTGTGACATGGGACAGGTTCGTCCCTTTGAAAGTTTAGGTGTGATGTTTATCTAGAAGTGGGGGAAGACGGTAACCCACCTCAAGGCTTTCCAAATAAGGAGACTGGGCATTAGGTTCACTGTAGTAAGGTGGGTGTAGCTACTGGCATAAGTATCATTGGTTACTATTTACCTTGTTCCTCTTAAATACAGCATATTTGTGTTTTGCCACATTAGGAGCAGGAAGGAAGATGCTTTTGTACAAATGGAGCGTAACAAATTTCTGGCCTGTTCCTCCTCCTTATAAATCTTTGCCAATTTTTAAAAATCCGCAGTCAGTTAATCAAATTCAACCAATAAGTTTTTATTTAATATAGGAAGATAGAAAACGTGGGCCCTGTCTTCAACTAGTGTCTAATCTAGTCGGTGAATGACTGTGAGTCACGATCTCTCGGAAGAGCCACAGAATAGTTGCTCCGAAGGCCTTGCTGTGGAGGTGGCTTTCAGGCCCCTTTGGGTCCACGGGTTCACTATTTTTACCCGCTCTGGTTTAGGTAAAGAAAAAAAAAAGTCAACCTGGAACAGCAGTTCTTTTGAGCTCTTTTCAAAAGAAGGTATATTTTTGTGTGGAAGAGAGGCCAGATGTGTGTGATAGAGACCTGGAGAAGTTTGCGCGTGAGGAGGGGAAGGCAAGCACAGCAACCGGCGGCGGGCGGAGAGCTTCGGAGGCCCTCTGCGAGGCCGAGGCCGAGGCTGCTGCTGAGGGTTATGAGGGTCTGGCCTGCGGCTTCTGCTTCCTGTGCTTAACTCCAAGTGTTCTTTTAGTGACTTTGAATTGCCCTGTTGTCTCCCGGATCCATAAAAAGGAGGCCTTGTAGAACAGGGATGGAGGTGTACCTGATGGGGCCAAGAAAAATAATAGGTGACATCTTCATCTGTCACAGCTTCTCTTACTTTTGGGAAAGGGGATTTCAGTAGTGCCGTTGAACGGTTACTAGTGTCTTTCGGTTTCCAAAGAAAACTTAGGAACTGCTGGCGACAGTTGGCTCGAGGCGTCCGGCGGGATCAGTCACCCCTGGCCCCTAGCTCTGTTAGGTGTGTTTCCATTTACAGGTGGGCTTCCTTCCTCACTTTAACCGGAGGCTCCGGGAAGTCTGTAAGTCAACGAAGGTCAAGGGTGGGAGAGAGTTCACGACCACCTTGTCTAGGTGGTGGTACCCGCCCACCCACCAAAGGCAGTCGCGGTGTCTTAGCCTGCTCACCTGCGCTCACCTGGGCACAAGGTGAGCCGCATGCACCACCTTTATTGAATGAATGAATGAATGAATGAATGAACGAACGAACGAGCTGCACCCAAGCAGACACCCGTGCAAGTGACTCATGCGGGGGGTCCGCGGGGAGGAGGGCAGCGTCGTTGCTGCAGAACTTCAGTGTCGCTGCTCCGCACCTGCCCGCGTGCTGTGCGTGTGCCTGGTGCCGGGACACACTTTTATATCATAAAGTCTCTAAACGACGCTCAAACTAATTCGTGTTCCATAAACTACTTTTCCCCTCTGTTGCAGAGCTCCCCAGCCGGGCCGCGGAGAAGCAGGCGTCCCGTCCCGCCCGGGAAGCCGCCGCGGGCCCCGAGGGTGCAGCCGGGAGCCCGCCGCCCGGAGCCCGCCGCCCGCGCCCTGCGCCCTGCGCCCTGCACCCTGCACCGCGGGAGCACCGCCCGCCGCCGGCCTCTGCAGCAGCGCTCGCTCGCACGGCGCCTCCCGCCAGGACAGCTGAGCACCCTCCGCGGGCGTCGCGATTAATTAGTGTCTCCGACAGACACCCAGCTCCGCGGGCCCGCGGGCGGGCGGGCGGGCGGGCGCGCGCCGCGGGGAGGGGAGGGGAGGGGTGGGCGGCGGTCCCCGCGTGCGCCCGCCGGCCGGGGAGCCGGAGGTGAGGAGGCGCGCGGCAGAGCAGGGGCGAGCGAGCGCCGCCGTCGCACACTTTGCACGCCGCCCAGGGCTACACCACTCACCGAAAATTGGGAGGCAGGTCCGGGAGGCGGGGTCCCGCGCCCACCGCCTTGGGCGCCCCCGCCCCCCACGCACCGGCCCGCACCCCCGGCGCGCGCGGCGGCCCGTTTGGGCGCGTCCTCGGCGGGCCGATTTTTCGGCCTCCCCTTCGGTTTATAGGGGCCGCCGCTGTGGGCCCGTCCTCTGAAGAGGCTGGGGCGTCATCGGGCTGCTTAGGAGCGCGTCTCCGGCGGGGACGCTCAGTCGCGTCGGCACCGCGGAGCGGGCTGCGTCAGGTGGCTGGCCCGGCGGCGCTCGCTGGCTCCCCGGCCCCCGGCCCCCGGCCCCCGGCCCCCGGCTCCCGGCTCCACGGCTCGGGCTGCGGCGCCGGCTGGAGCGAACCCCTGTCCCGGCGCGGGGCGGCGGCGGCGGCGGCCGGCAGGCAGGCAGGCAGGCAGGCAGGCGCTGCTTGCGTGTGAGCGCACCTCACTCACATGTAAGTCCGGGTGCACCGTGGCCTCCCGAGGAAGTGCGAGTCGCCCGGCGCGGGGCAAGAGCCGCCGGGGCCGGGGCCGGGACAGGGCAGGGGCGCCCCGGCGCTGCCGCCCTGCCCCGAGCCCGCCGGGCACCCCCCACCCCCAACTCTCTCTTTTCTCTTTTCTCCTCCTCTCCATTGGCGTGCCCAAGAGCCAAACCGAGGCGCGCCTGAGGGTAACAGCAAACTCGTGCCATCGCGCCTCTGCACTTTTCTTTTTTGAGTTGTTTGACATTTCTCGGTGCTTTTTGGTTTCTCGCTGTTGTTGGGTGCTTTTTGGTGTGTTCTCACCCCTTTTTTTCCGTTTGCTCATCCTTTTTGGCGCTAACTCTTAGGCCAGCCAGCCCAGCAGCCCGAAGCCCCGGCCGGGGCCGGCCGGCAGGGCGGGCGAGCGAGCCAGCGAGCCAGCCAGCCGCGCGCGCTCCGCGGGCCCCCGCTCCGGTCCCCCGCTCCGGGCAGCGCGGCGGGGATCGCGGCCGAGTCCCCCCCACCCACCCACCCCCGCCCCCTCCCCCGACACGGGGCGCACGGGGTCCGGCCAGGCCGAGGCCGGGGCCAAGCAGGGCGCCCGGGCCGGGCGAGAGCCGGGCACCCCGAAGGGGCCGAGCCACCATGCTGAAGATGGCCATGAAGATCAAAGCCCGAGCGGCGGCGGAGAGCGAGAGGAAGACGGCGGCGGCTGCGGCCGAGGTGGCTGCCGAAGCTGCGGCGGCGGCTGCGGCGCTGGCCGAGCCGAGAGAGCCGCTCGCCCCGCGCAGGAGCGGGGACGCCGAGGGGACCCCGACGACGGCGCGGGGCGCGCCCCCCGAGAAGTTCCTGACCGACAAGGAGCGCAGGAAGGTGGAGAAGAAGCTGCAGGAGCAGAGGAGGAGAGAGGAGAAGAAGAAGGAGGAGAGGAAGAAGTTAGAGAAGGTGAAGAAGAAGAAGAAGAAGAAGAAGAAGAAGAAAGAAGAAGAAGAAGAGAAGAAGAAGAAGAAGAAGAAGAAGAAGAAGAAGGAGAAGAAGAAGAAGAAGAAGAGAGAAGAAGAGATAAAGAAGAAGAGAAGACGAGAAAAGAGAGAAGAAGAAGAGAAGAAGAGAAGAAGAAGAAGATGAGAAGAGAGAAGAAGAAAGAGAGAAGAAGAAGAAGAAAGGAAGAAAAAAGAAGAAGAAAGAAGAAGAAGAAAAGAAAGAGAAGAAAGAAGAAGAAAAGAAAGAAGAAGAGAGAAGAAGAAGAAAAGAAGAAGAAGGCGGCGCCCGAAGCCACGGAGGAGGCCCGAGGCCCGGAGGCCGCCGCCGCTGCCGCCGCCGCGGAGGGCGCCGCGGAGGGCGCCGGCGGGGGCGGCGAGGGCGCCGGCGGCGCGGGCGCGAGTAGGGCCTGGGCCGCGTGGGACACGGACTCGGGCGACGAGGACGACGCCTACTACTCGGCGCCGCGCGTGGGGGGCGTCGTGTGGCGGCCCGGGCCGCTGAAGGCCGGCGCGCTGAGCGCCCACCTGCCGCTCGTGGTCTTCCTGGTCTTCTCGGTGCGCAGCCCCTCGTGGGTGCTCAACTTCCTGCTGCAGAAGCGCACGGAGCAGGGCCGCGGCTGCGGCTTCGTGTTCGGGGCGACCTGCTGCTTCCGAGTGTTCCTGGGCTGCGCCTTCTTCTCCTACTTGGGCGGCCGCGCCAGGCGCAGAGGCCGCGGGCGCTCGGGGGCCGGCGGCGCCTTCGGCTCGGGCCAGGGTGCCCGGCGCCGGGGGCGCGACGAGCGGCTCATCTAGTCCGCCCCGCGCCCCCGCCCCCGCCCCCGCCACCAGACACCACCATCGCTGTGTAGTGTGGATTTTTATTGAGTATTTGTGTGTGTGTTTGGACACATTTTCCTTTTCGGTTGCTCTGTCCTTTGGTTCGTGCTCGCCTCGCTTTTTCCACACTCTCCCTGCTCTCTGGCTCTCTCCGTCTCTCTCTCTCTCTCTCTCTCTCTTTTCGAAAATTTTCCGAAGTCCGGGCTCGGGCTCGCGCTCCCTCCCCTTCTGCCCACCCCGGCCCCTCGGCGGCGCCCGCGGGAGGGGCGGGGAGGGGGGTGGGGGCGCTCGGCCTCGGGGGCCGCAGGGCTACGCGGCCCGGGGGGTGGAGCGTTGGCGTCGTGCGAGGGGTCGTCACCGGCTCGGGGCCGCCCCCTCTCCCCCCGCAGTCCGCCCCGCGCGCTCCTCCCCGAGGAGCCGAGCCCGCGCCCGGCCCGCCCGCCCGGCGCTGCCCCGGCCCTCCCGGCCCTCCCGGCCCTCCCGGCCCGCGTGAGGCCGCCCGCGCCCCGCGCCCCGCCGCCGCCGCCATGGGCTGCCTCGGAAACAGTAAGACCAAGGACCAGCGCAACGAGGAGAAGGCGCAGCGCGAGGCCAACAAAAAGATCGAGAAGCAGCTGCAGAAGGACAAGCAGGTCTACCGGGCCACGCACCGCCTGCTGCTGCTGGGTAAGGGCGGGGCGGGGGGCGCCGGCGCCGGCCCCGGCCCGGCCCGGGGGCCCCTCGGGGCGCCCCGCAGGCCGCGCCCGCCGAGCCCGCCCCCCGCCCCGGGCGCGTGCTCCCGAGCCCGCCGCCCGCTCGCGGGCCGTCCCCGGGGGGGGCGAGGCCGGAAGGGGGACCCCGGGGCGCGGATTCGGCCAGGCGGGGGCTCAAAACGGGGCAGGGGGCCGCGGCGGCGCGGGCGCGGCCCCCCCCCCCCCCGGCCCGCCCGCTCTGTCCGTCCGTCCGTCTGTCCGCCCCTCTCTCTCCCGCCTCCCCCTCGCTCTCTTTTCCTCTCTCTGTTTTCCGCGAGGCCTACACGACGCCAGGGGTTTGGGTGCATGTTGGGGAGGGGGAGGGGGAGCCCCGCCGGGCTCGGGAGACTGCGACAAAAAAAAAAAGAAAAAAGAGGGTTTCGGGGACAGGAAATGGGGTGGCGGGCAGGGGGAGGGGGACCCGCCTCCGTGGGATGTGTGATTTGTTGGGAGAAGGAGAAGAAAGGGGCCGGAGAGGAGGGGGAGACGCGGGTCGGGGTGGCACCTCGCCAAGGGGAGGCTTCGGCGGGGGAAGTGCCCGAGGAGCGTGCGGGGGGGCGGGTGACATCAGCCCCTCGGAAGGGATCGCAGCGGTAAAGGTGGTGCAGTGGGGGGGAGGGGGGCGGGCGAGTCGTGGCGCCGGGGCGGGGGGGGGCGGGGGGCGGGAGCGCGGCCGCCGCTGGGCGCGACTCGGTGCGTTTCGGGCAGGACACGCCGTGTGCGCGGAGCAGACGTGTCCCGGGCCGGGTCAGGCCGTGGAAGGAAGACCAGGAGAATCCAATACAATTAAGACCCCAAAAAAGACAAAAAAAAAAATTAAAAAAAAGGAAAAATGGAGTTAGTAAGCTAAGTGCCCAGTGAAGCCAAATGACACGTCATTTTTACAGTATGACCTTTTTATCCTCTTCCAGACATGCAGGCTTTTTTGAAAAGCAAAGAGAATTTAATTGTAGCCCCTCCACCACCACCACCACCAGCACCAAACCATTACACACACACACACACACACACACACACACACGCGCGCGCGCGCGCGCACACACACACACACATTTTCCTGTTAGTCGGCCACATTGAGAGTGCTTTGTGAAAGAAGGAAAAAAAAAAGACATTCACAAATCAGAACTGGAAAATGACATTTGTCTGTAAATGGCTTCTTGGTCTGGAAATGGCGTGTTTTTTTTTTTTTGTCCTTTTCAAGGTGGGAGGGGGCATTGAGAGCGCTTTCAGGAGGAGACTTCTTTTCCAGGTGGAAGGAGATGAAAAGACGTTAATTAGTTGTTTGTCAAGTGACACTTGGTTGTTTGGTTTTGGGTTTTCTCTTGATTGCGGTTTTTCTTCTTTGGCCAGAAAAAAAAAAAAAGGCGGGGAGGGGGGGCGTGTTAACTATAAGGAGATGGCCTTTCCTCCTTTTTTCTTAAGGGAGGGGGGGATGGAACAAAATAAAACAGAAGCATAAAAGAAATTGTTGAAATGACCAGAAGAATTACACAAGCATTAATTAGTATGGAAGTTTTCCACTTCCTTAGTAATTTGGCTATCTGAGTTAATTTGTGAATTTGCTAGGTTAAAGCCTAGTTCATGGTCACATTTCAACAAAACAGCTTGAATATAAAGAATAAAAATGTAAAAAGGTTGGTTTTTCTTTGTTGGTGGTGTTTGGTTTGCTTTTTTTTTTTTTTTTTGGATGGGTCACCCCTTTGTTCTCCTGGGTCCAGATTTCTATAAAGCTGAAAATTAAGTGGTAATAAGTCTGGTGTTTATGCATTTGCCATTTCAAAAATTAAATGATACCTGTGTTGAAGTCTTGCCTAAAACTGCTAAAGGTAGAATTATGCTATGTGAATATTAATGTGTATATAACTTGATTTCAAAGTAGAAGCCTGGAAAAGTCTAGAATCTTTCCTAGGAATGCCATCTTGCTACCTGAATACTAATTTGAAACAAATGTGATACTAAAGGTGCCTTAGATTTCTGACACCTTTGCTCAGAGATCACAAAGTCTCCGCTTAATTTGAGACTGTTACTCTGAAACACACCTTGCATCCCTGTGGGCTAATTTTCCCCAGGTGTCCTAGCTTTTATGGCTACATTTTATCATGATTTATTGATAGCCCCTGGCATAAGGGTCTGCAGCCCAACTCAGTGCCACACATTTTGCATTTTTAAATGGTAGTTCTCACCAAATAATGCCCCCCCCAGAGGAAACCTTAATGATACCCCAGATCCTCTTTGTAAATGCATCTTATTAATCACATGAAATTGAGTAAATTACAGCACCACTAAAGCCCCTGCAGTAATTTTTCAGCCCAATCCTCTAATTTCATAAATGTGGAAACTGAGGCACAGACCTGTTTGCGTCTGTGAGAGAGAGGTGTTACACACGTTAACACTTCTGACAAAAGAATTTGCAGATCCTGATTAATGTCCTGTATTCTCTGCATTATTAGAGAATAATATTTTGACTTATTAGAGTTGGTCTCATTAAGATACAGTGTTTGCTTTGAAATCAATGTTTCTGTGGAAACTAATTTTAACTTTTACAGATATTGATTACAGCCTTGTGAAAAGGCAAGAGAAGGAGGAATGCTTCGCTCTCTGGGCAGTAAAACAAAAGCAATTAATAAAATGAAAAGTGGAAAAAAATTAAATTAAAAAACCCAAACAGGATTGTGTGGGAGGAGGGCAAAAAATTTTTCACACAAAGAGTATTTGTTGAGGAGAGTGTACATTTGCAAAAAAGAAAAAAAATAGCAATCCTCCTTCTAGCTGGGTGGAAATGTGCCTTTTTTTTTCCCCATAAAATATATGTTTACAAATGAAAGGTGACTTCAAATGGAGGCATGTGCTCCTTCTGACTTCCGGAGAAGGGCTTGAGGGTTCTGAAAATTCAGTAGCTCCCAGGAATATTTTTCCTCATGATTTAAGTCGTGTCCTTTTAAGACTTTCTACAGTTGTTGCTGTATGTGAATATGGTTGTTCTCAAGCACTACGTTTGATATTAAAGTGTGTTTTTCGAGAAAGATGACATACAATTGATGGGCTTCCACTCCCCCCCACCCCCCCAGCTACCCCCACCCCACCCCCCACCCTGCAACATGGTGGTGCTTGTATCCAGAGAGAATTTATCTTTAGGATAGTACCTTTGGCGGGGAGGGAGGGAGGGAGGATCCTCGTAACCTTGAGGGTTGGGGTTGATTTTTTGAGTAGCCCAAGGCTGGAGAAAGCTGCCCGCAAAGAAGCTGCATTGTGAGAATTTGCGGGAGGGAAATGCTGCGTCCGTGCAAAGCTGAAGGAGACTGCGGTGTCTGGGCATTGTTTGTGAGTCCTGGGGGCTTTAACCATGAAACCTCCAACAAACAGTGAATTCTGTGGCCGCCTACAGTGATGTGTGCGTTTCACCAAGTGAATGCTCCTATTTCAAGAATTCAGTTTCAGTTTTAACTTCAATTTTCTCTCCCCCCCCATATGACAAAACTGCGTCATTCCTTCCCTTTGCCCCTTGGCTTCCCCACCCCACAAATTTTAAAACAACCCAAAGGGGGGGGGACAGAAAAATCCCGAAAACAGCAATCCCTTTTGAATCCTCGGTAACGGTGATGGTGAATACTGCAGGTAGACAGCGTTGCGCATGTGTTTCATTTTTCTCTGCGTCGAAATGTCAAGGAAAATTGCAAGTCTTGTTATTTTGTTTTTTCTGCGTGCTGCTCCTATGGAAAAGACGGCAGTCCTCTTCCCTGCCCGAAGTGTGTAAAATGCCTCCTTCATAACCTGAGACTTACTTTCATTTTCTAGGTGCCGGAGAATCTGGTAAAAGCACCATAGTGAAGCAGATGAGGATCCTGCATGTTAATGGGTTTAATGGAGAGTAAGTGTCAACTCTGGGCAAGGGCACAGCAGGATTAACACATTTGATACTAACCTTTAGGAAGTTTAGGTAGATTTTGGGGGCTGGGCAGCCAATTTTCACTTGATTTTTTTCAGCCTACATGTTAGAAAATCCAGGGAAGAGCTCTTTGGGGATTCCCCCCCCTCCTTTTAATCTTTGGTGCAGCAATAAATAATAACAGTAATAATAAAGCACCAGGGTTCTTAGGAAAACACCCCCACCCCACACCCCACCCCAGGAAAACAGCACCTGGCTGGCCCTGTGACCGGTCTGCCGCAGGCCTGCCCACAGATTTTGGTGCAGTGGGTCTTCAACATGGCTGACACCTGCCGAGGCCACCCCCTTTGCGGGCACCCTGGCCACTGCAGAGAAGCCCCCCCCACCCCCACCCCCGCATCACAGTAGATGTCAGCGCAGTGCACCAATGCAGGATGTTTTAAGTTATTAGAGAAAAACACTGTCTCAATAATGTCCTCACCTAAAACAAAGTTAGAAGAGGCAAGTAGTCCCTGTTAATAATTGTTCCCCCACCAGCCCCCTTTGGAATTAATATTATGGGCAAATCATTGTTTCCCTTTCTTTAAAAAAAAAATCCATAGTCTTGCCTAAAGAAAGAAAAAGGAGACATGTAAGTGATGGAGATTGGGAGTTAGGTACTTCCGGCCGGCCGGGTCAAGGGGCATTTTTGCCTTTGAAAAGTCCTTGCAGGCATCCTGGTATAGGGACAGGGTGACAATACCGCATTGAGAACAAAGATTAAGAGAGAGGGACCTAAGAGAAATGTAGGGTCCTGTTTGCCATGAAGAATGCAAACGGAGGGGAGCTTTCAATATCATCAGGGCACTGGCTTTTCTTTCCAGACCCCAAATGGACACCCCCTCCTCCCCCCTGGGGAAACAGAAGACACTAAATCTCTCATCCTCTGCTTTCACTGGGGTGACAGCCATTCACTGCACCAGACTGCAAACACCTGAAGGCACTAGTTTGGAATTACTAGCTGGTTAGCAGTCCTAATCCCTTCCCTAAACCTGGGTTCAGTTTAAAAGTTGTCTCTCCGTTGCATCCCCTTTGGTTTCGAAAGGGGACATTGAGTCAAGGCTGCATAGTTTGTTATGCACCAAAGGCACCCCCTCTGCCCCCCCCAAATAAAATGCCATTTACGTACTTTACGTACGGATGCCTTCTACGCACCAGGCACTGAGGACACAATGATGGATTTTATTACCTTTCAGAGGTAAAAGGACTGCACTTAAAGGCAGCCCTTAATGGAACATTCTAGAATTTTCTTAGGTCAGCTAATCGGGGCTGAGGATGATGTCACACATACAACTGGGTGTTTTAGTTTAGGATGATTTCTATGCTTTAAGCATGGATTCGCAAGGATGGGCTACTTTACCAATTTTAGGAGTGACCCGATGTGTTATCAATATGCACATGCAGGTCACTAATAGAGCGGCTCACTCTCACTTGTCACAAAGCAATTCTGAGATTCTTAATTCCTGACACACCCTTCAATAAAGCCCTATTCCCAGAGATTGCCAGCAGTTGATAAACAAAAAGCCCAAAACTGACTTTTAGTTATGTGAATTTGTAATTTAAAGATAAATCTTGTATAATTATCCCCCCCCCACTCCCGCAACTTGCCGGGGAGTGCTTCTTCACGAGGCTAGTTAAGCAAAAATAATTTGACCATGTACCCTCTAGATAAATATTTTGATTAAAACTGGACATGGCTAGCATTTTTAAAAGGACGCAGCCGCCGCTGTTTACCTTCTTGAGTCCAGCAGAAGGTAGGACATCCTTGCCATAACTTAAGGCTTCCTCACTCCCCAGGCTGCCCTACAGTTCTTTTTAATTTTTAGAGAAAGGGTTCTCCCTTGACGAACCAGTCTGTAACACACACGAGGCATTTAAACCAGAACTTCTCTTTTCTATTTTCTTTTTAAAAAGAGGAAGCAACATTCCCAGTCTGCCTGCCTGGTAGAGGAAGCCATAGGTAATCTCTCAGGATGTTAAATTTAGCCCGTGGAAGTGACATACAGGGGAATTCTTCGTGTGAGTCTAGAAACTTTATTTTTGTCTCCTTCAAATGAGCCTCCTCTTTTCTTTTTCCTCACTGCGGTATTGCAACAAAAGCGGTTTCCTTCTTCACTAGGGATTCCCTGTGAAATAATGGTGACATCCATCCACTCGGGGTGTTCTGCGTGGCGCGGGGCCTTTCCCTCCTCACTCCCGTGAATGTGCGCTTTGTCAGGGCTGGGCTGAGCTATTAAATTTGCCTTAACTATCCGCACACTGCCGGGCCGGTTACATTTTGAGAGTAAAGTGTAATATTAATCTGACCTTGAGAAATACAGAGGTCAAGTGTGGATTTTCCTAACTCAAAGCTAACTCTTCCTCATGTTGGGGTGGTGGGGGAAGGTGCCATTAACATTGGTTGAGCTAATAAGCTAATCAATTTTAAAAAAACCCATGTAGAACGCTTAGCTGCGCTGCCCTTCCCACCTTCAAGGAGGAATTCCTACCATTTATGAAGATTAGGTTTTGAGTAGGGTTTTGGGGCTTTTGGTTTTTTATTTTTTTATGGTGGTGGTAGTGGATTTTGTTCTTCCAGTTTTTTCTTTTTCTTTTTTTTCTTTTTTTTTTTTTTTGCTGCCTCACGGTGCAGACACAATTTTAATTGATGACAATTTATCGGGAACAATTATATAAATAAAAACACTTTAGAGGTAGTTACCCCGACTACAAGAAGGGAGGAAATTAATACTGCACCAGGAAATCATGGGCAAAAATCAGGCATGTCTGTGCCTTTGTGTGTTCAGATACAACATGGGAGAGATTGAGATCTGGGAGAAATAAGCCTTACGAGCTGCTGTATTCTCAAAAGAATTGTGAGATAAATCACTGCTTTATCTCCCTGATGCGTGTACATTTAGGGAAAGCACAAGAAAATAATTATCCGTCCCTTCTGTATACCCGACCAGAGAGTCTCCAGAGGGCTCGGCTAATAGGGTGGCGGAGGTGTGGCATTCTTCCCTCCACGGCCGCAGTCTCAGGAGACATTCCAGCTTAGCCAGGAAGGCGACCAGGATTGACCCGGGAGGATGGCGGACATTTGTTTAGGAATGTAGAGAGGCTGTGTGGGGTTTTTGGGAAATCGCGGTGCCTTGCAGATGAGGCGAGCTTTCAATCTCTCTTTAAAAGGGGCGGCGAAGAGGACCCGCAAGCTGCAAGGAGCAACAGCGATGGGTAGGCACATTCAAAAACAGAAAAACTTTTTTAACAGACACACACACACGAAGATCACACTGGGAACCCGAGACCCGGGGAGGAAGCAGAACTCATGTCAGGGCCATCAGCCATCATGGTCCACGTTCGCACATGACACATGAACAGTCTCTTAACATTGCAGAGCGAGGGAAGCGCAGAACGTAATGGGGGGGGGAGCCTTTAAGTATAATTAAATCCAGCTGGGGACAAATTATAGATTTCATTTCAGCTTTAGCTGATCAGTTTAAGATTTCGAGAATTGATGTTTTTCCGTATGGTTTGTTTCCCCACTCCCCACCCCTACCCCAGCTGTCCATTCAAATTGGCTACTTGTTTTTAAAAACTATCTACTAAATTCCCTCCACCCAGTGCTTGGTCTGATTTTAAAATTTCAGACCTTTGAGGGGGGTGAAGACAAAAATCTTTCTCTCCTATTAAAATACGTGGTGCTGCACTGTCTGTAATTTGGGGAGGAAAAAAAGTGCCTCGGCACCTCGCAGGAGGTCATTGTTAAGAATGATCTCGAAAAGTCTCCGATCTCTTCAAGATTTTCAAGTACTTTTTTAATTGGAGGCATTTTGTGTTAGCTGGTGGATAGGAAATTCACGATGGCATCCGCTTTTTTTTTTCTCCATTCATTGTCAATTTTTTTGTGTTTCTTCAGTTCTCCATCCCCACTCCCATCACATGCCGACACGCACACGCATGCCAGGTAACCATTGCAGGTCTGCTTGCACATTCAGCATGCAGTGATGAAGCAGCTATTTCTCATGAGAACACGCAGAGCCAATTGACCTAGCCTAGGGTATCTCAAAGAAATAGCTTCTGAGGCCAGGGTGGGGCGGGGCAAAGGATCCTGGGACAAAGTAACTTACACATGTTTGTTCATCTGTTTCTTTTAGAATATATTATCCCTAGATGATGGCTACAGTTTCTCATCTTCCTGGCTATGTCCTATCACACTTTGCATGCTGGAATTGCCTGGTCTTAGGAACTTCTAATAAGAATACTATTCTGTTGTGGGGGGGAGGGGGAGGGGCCCTACCACCTAACCTCTAAAGATAACCGAAAACCAAAAAAATTTTCAAAAAAAAAAAACAATTTACAAAAACCCCACACACACAAAAAATACATGACATGAAATCCTTCATTGGCAAAAACTTAGTGTAACAGCAATCCAAAGGCATCTACGTAAAAGTGACCGTTTACTGTACCAAAAGTTGGCGTTTGAGAACTACCTGACAAGCCCTTAACTGAACCACCTACTGTGTACTAGACCCTTGCACCCTACTAATACCTTGCCTGCACTTCTATCTGTGACTCTGTTCTGCAAGTAAATATAAGAATTAACATACGTGATAAATAAAAATTCTCTGCATGTCTCAGCAATCCCTGTATCCTGCGTCTGTCTGCTGTCTTCTTTTGTCTGTCCTTTCCCACAAAAGCACAATGATAAGGTATTATAGGACGGAAAAGAGACTCTTAGGACGACCTAGCCTCCCCCCTACCCCTTAGGCAGCTGACGAGGGGGAGGGGACGGGCTCTTAAAATTCAAACCCTGACAACAGGCTTTATATACATATGGGGGGAGGGGGGAGCAATGTGCTAAAAGCACTTCAGCCTCAGTCCTGATATTTTAGTCCATCCAGACTTGGTCATGGATACATAATTTGGCTTTGTAAGTAGTTTTAGAGACCTCTGAGGGATTTTTCTCTGATTTTCACAATCAACGTTAAATTCATTAAGTGATAGTAAAAATGATGATAAACCTGCCAGCCCCAGTATAATATCTCCATCTACATAGTAATTGCTTCAATGGAAGAATTTTATGTTTTAGTATTACACACCCGAATTAGATTTTAGATTTCTATTTTAGCTGTTTTATACTTGATATACTCCCACACCTATTCACATACGTAGATGAATACTGAACACGTTCTCAAAATATCCGTATTTAAGACTGGAAGTTTTCCAATTATCATACTACTACTTAGACCAAAATATCAAACTGAATGAAAGAACCTAGTTTCTGGAAGTACTTTCCTCTTGCTGTATGTACATTTGGGTACTTAATACCCGGACATCTCTAATTTTAACTACTCTGGGACGTTGAAAGCGAAGGTTAATGGCTCTCATTACCATGCAAATGGAGCCTGTTTTTAATGAATGGGAATGGATCTGTCCCGTGGGATTTTAGGTAAATTTGAGTCCATAAGTGAACTTTAGGGGCAAACACACATCCTTTAGAAATTTCTCATGTCTAAATAACTGATTTTGACCCTAGTAGCACTGGGTCTGCACAGGGTTCCTAATTTCAGAAATGAGCTTCAGTGGTGCATGTGGAGAGCAGAAAAGCCCCACAGGAGGGTCAGGACAGCGTAGGGAGGTTGCATTAAGAGGAGGGGGCCAGAGCCCAGCCTCCCATCGAGGCATGAATGCCCACACTCCCGGTTTGCAGGACTGTTTGCAGGATGCCTCTCGCTGCCATGTCTGCTCCTCAAGCTCTCCTGACTTCAGCATTTTTAAGTGGGTGTGATGGGGGGGGCGTGTTCCTGGGACCATATTTTACCCCCACCCCACAACATACCCTCCCCCCACTGATGAGAACACTCCTAAACCAGCCTCTTCGATATCAAAAGCAGTTTCTCAGAGGCCAGTTTAAGGGAGAAAGAGGGCTGACTCTGGAGAAGGGGTGAAATGAAATCCGAAATCTGGGCTCACCCCTCAGATCAATATGCAGATCGTTATTTTGATAGGATTGAAACAGGAAATGTTAGCTATTCCTTAGAAGGCCCAAGGCCAGGATGGGGGGGCAGGGCTGTTGGCAGGTGAGCACACGACCCCCTGCACCTCCCCTCTACCCTCCACCCCTTGCACCCTGCTCTACTACTAATCACCCTGCAGCCTGCAGGAGCTGTTAACCAACCCCCCCCCTTGTGTTTCCTCTTCTCCTGGGTGGTCACAAGCCTGATTCTCCCCCCTTTCCAGGACTCCTGGTGAATCCACCAAGTGAAAGCTTCACAGATACGAATCTTGAGCTTCTTTTTAAAAGTCCTACACAGCAAGAAAAAGAGGAGGCCCTGTCCCTTCTGCTTCTGTGACTCACTTTTCCTCAGCCTTAGTTCCCTCTGAGGGGTGGCACCCTCCTGCCACGTGACGGTAATATCAAGTCCCGCTGTGCGGCTCTAATGCACTGTAGGTGTGTCCTGCATTCGGGTTCCCTTCCCCCCCACCCAAAACCACAAGGTTGAGGCAATAGGTGTGATAAGATTTATACCCCAAGGCAGAGGTCCTTTTTATTCCTTGAAGACACAGACTCTTGAATCTGCTTGGGTCCTGTCTCAAATGACAGCGCTGAAGACACCTGCTGCACTTTGACACATTCCATCAGGGTCCCTTCCTGACACCCCCCCCCCCCCCCCCCCGCCCCGAGCCAAAGGGTGTGGCCTTTACTTACAGCCCCAGTGACTCTGAATAAAGATCATCCCACATGTCCTATATGACTTAAGTTCAAATCGCAATTGAAAAGGCTGCTAAACCTTTAACTTCTCCTAACAGGTACCCCTCCTCTTGCCACCCCCCACCCCCAGCACACAAGTCCCAGGTCATGAAGACTTCTGGGGACAGAATCTTACATTATCCCTATTCATATCAAAGGATCAACCTATATTAATGTCACTGAAAAACATCATTGCTGCTGGCTGGTGACTGACATGGTGACTTAAAAATGTCCCCAAATTCTTAAAATTCATAGTATCCTCATCTGCATTCACTGGTTCCCTGTACTAATCCAGTGATGGAGTAAGCCCCAAGTGGAACCATGAAACCTTTTCTCCTCCCCAATATGTGATTGACCTATCAGCCTCCCCCAGCCCCAATATATATACCACACACACACACACAGGGGTGTTGTAAAGGGCCAATAGGAACCTTGTAGGAGTGTTGCTGTGCGGTGGGAGCTTCACAAAATGGAGCCCATCTGAAACGGTCAATGAGCCAGGCCGGACTTCTGGTACAGTAGACTTGATCATTATCTTGATGCCAGTTTGCTAATCTGCCCCAATCGGGCATGTCCTCAGGACACACCTTTGGGAGTGATAATTTGAAACCATCCTTTATTCAGGAACCTCCAATCTGGACAGATTGGAAGCCATGGCTCTTACAAGAACAGAATACTATGCTTTTAGTTGGAATATCTTGTCTAAAGAGGCCCTGCTCATCAATGTGATGCAATATGATCTCTTTCTCTTTTCAATCCCACCGTAGTGAGAAGGCAACCAAAGTTCAGGACATCAAAAACAACCTGAAAGAGGCGATCGAAGTACGTGTCTGGGTCCTTTCTCTTTTCTCTTCGCCTCCCTTTCAGACATTGCTGTCCCCCTGACCTCTTTGCTAAATTGTTTTCAGACCATCGTGGCCGCCATGAGCAACCTGGTGCCCCCCGTGGAGCTGGCCAACCCTGAGAACCAGTTCAGAGTGGACTACATTCTGAGCGTGATGAACGTGCCTGACTTTGACTTCCCTCCTGTAAGCTCAGCTCCTGGATTGTCCCTTTAACCCCCTCCCCGGCACGCTGGGCGGCACGGGTGGTGAGCTCTGTTGGCGAGTCACCTGTATGTGGCACAGGAACATGGGTGACACACAACCCCCAGGCACACCTGTGCCAAAGCCACACACTTCGGGCAAAACTCGTTTCAGCAATCCTGATTCTTAGGAAAAAGTGAATTCCCTTAGGATCCTTAATGTTCAAACAAACAAAACAAAACCCTAATAATCAGATCATTAGAGCTTTTGCTCAAAATAGGTGAGCAGAATTCCATCACCCCTTGTAAATCTTGCCTCGCCCATCCCCACAAGTAAACACACTTTAATCTTCAACCTGATTAGATCGTAAATTTTCATGCGGGAAAGTGTCAGGAGTTGTGTCACAGCCTTAATCATGCCCTTGTACACGACTTGTGACAAGCAAAGCTGTATGTTAAACATGGCACACAAATGCGAATTGTCCAGTTAGAGGAAAGTATCCCAAGATACCAAAGAATGCAGAAGCGAAGTGCCAGCCCTGAGTTTTCTCATTTTAAACAATTTGCTAGTTGACCTTTATTAAGGTTTTTTTGTCTTGTTTTTCCCAAAAATCAGTCCTTGGCATTGGGCAAATGAAACCCTTTCTCATTTTTTTCCCTTTTTTTGCAAAAAAAGGAAAAGAAAGGACTTTCACCTAAATTATAACTTGGAGATTTTCTTCTGTGCACCCTGGTTGGTGTGCAGGACGCTGTTTACAAAAATCCTCTGTTTCATAAAGGACTATTTTTAGGTAACACAAAACTGCCCAGGCCCAAGCATATACCTTTTGACCCCCCCACCCTTGTTTGTAGGGGAGGAGTAGTTTATGAGAGGAAAACGGGGAAACAAGATGGAAAGATGCGCAAGTTTATAAGGCCCAGAAGGAAAGGACTTGTCTACAGTTAAAACAATGACTTATTGTTGCCTTTTGTCAGGCTTTCCTGGGAATTTGTGTTTGTGTATTTTAAATGGGCTTGGCTGCAAACTACTACTAGCAGGGAAGCAGTATTAATAAGTAGGGCTAGGTGCTTTTTTTTAAAACAGCATTTGCTTGGAAAAAAAAATTCAAGCAGTCAGCACAATATATATAATGCCTATTTCTAATAGAAGAAGAAATGGCAGCCTGTTGAAAATGCACCAGAACAGTAACCTTTTATTAGTTGTGCTGATAGCTAGACTGTGTCTCTTCCTACTTTTAATCCTTCTCTTGCTGAATTCACATCGAAGAAAAAAACCTCTTTCCTTGTTAAGGGAAGATCGCCCCCAAATCATTAAAAACGTTTCTATGTTCAAATGAAATGGGCATCGTAACCCCCACTGCAGTTCAGAACAACCCAGAGGTCATTTGCTCCCTTTTTTTCTCCCTATCACCACCCTCCCTGAGGGATGGGCACCAAGAAGGCCAGCTTTGCCAGCAATTCCTAACCATCATATTTTTGGGGTAAAATTCAAATTTTCCTGGAAGGGAAATTTCATCCCAGCACATCTTACAAATGAAATATCTTGTTTTCACAACACTGAATCATTCCTTGGCATATTCTCCTAATTCAGATTAATGTATATCTTTCCCGTAAAGGCAATTGTGTGAGGAAACAAAATGATTCAGTAGTTTACTCTGCCCTGTGTTCCCCCTCTCGCCCCCCAAAAAATAACATAGGAGGAACACTACCCAGGACCAGTTAATTCACAATAAGAGGACAGCAGGAATTAATTACTTTGGCTTTTAATTACGTTTAACAAATTGAATGAAAGTTCTTGTGAGCAGAGAGTCATTAATTTGGCTCGCCACCGGGAACCCCACCCCATGCTGGTCACAGGGCGCCTGGTGGTGCCTGAGTCGGAGGGTTGGAGGGGTCGTGCTCCTGCCCAGGCACATGCTCATCCCTGGCCTTTCTTGTGTTTGCTCTCAGGAGTTCTATGAGCATGCCAAGGCTCTGTGGGAGGATGAAGGAGTGCGTGCCTGCTATGAGCGCTCCAACGAGTACCAGCTGATTGACTGCGCCCAGTAGTGAGTAACCCCTCTTCCACAGCCACACGCGGGATACGCACACGTGGAGAAAGTGCTCAAACTCTCAATTCCCGCTTGTGAAGTTACTGGCAGAGGGCTTCTGTTCATAGACGCCAGCCAGTCAGCTCCACCTGCACGTAGAAAGTTCTAGTCTGATTCATTTGTTTCAGAAAGCCCTTAATTGCACTTTTCAGTGCAGTGACATTATTTTATATAAACAATTAATGCCTGTGAGAGCAAAATGATAATTACTTGCAGTAAAGTGATGTTCGTAATTAATTAGCTTGAAGTAATTCATTGGATTGACCTCCAAGCTTTTGGAAGGAAGACTGGGCAGCTCTCGGGCTTTGAATAATGTAAAAATACTATATTTTATTGCTATAATTTAAAAACCTAACAAATGATGACGACAGAACCATGCCCTGCCCCCTCCTTGGTGGCTGATGATGGCCTTGCTATTTCTGCGATCAGGTAAGGGACTGCAGGACGTGTCCAGCGTTACTGGGTGCTGTTCATGTGGACTGAGGTTTTGTGTTGAATTCCATTGCCTACCCATATTATTCATTCATTCATTTGTTCATTCACACGGGGCTTTAATTCAAGGATGCTTCCCCCTGTGGGGTCCTTGCCCTGTCCCCTCCTGAGCTCTCTTCCAATGGACAGCACCGTACCTACCTGGAACGTTGCCTTTTAAATAGCCTACAGCCTCCCCGATCCTGTACCCGACACAGTAAATACATGACGGTCAGAGCCATAAAGGGGTTTTTGAAGGTAGCGCAAACACGCTACGTGGTCTCGGTGAAAATATTCTGAAGTTGGGGTGTCTTATGACTTGGTGCGGGGAGGGAGGTGACAAATGGTGATGTAGGTAGCTGAAACTCAGAAACGACTTTGCTATAGAAAATAAGGAGTCAGGAGCAAGGTTCCCAGTTGGCTCAGCAACAGCAACAAGTGCATTACTTAGGAGCCCCAAACCTGAGGGATTTATTGTGACTCTATCACCAGTTGAATAAATAGGAGGTAGGAATAGGTAACAGCAAACAAACAGCAAGTCCCCTAGAATCCTGTTATCTACAAATCACAGAAGCTTCTCGTAGGGTCTGTGAAACCTATCAATTCCTCCCTCCCTGGCCCCGCCTTCCCATAGGAAGTGCCCAGTGGATTGTTTCCAGTTGTCACAGACAGAGCTGTGTCGCAGTGGACTAGACATGCCAATCTGTGTGTTTTCTCAAGGAACACAAAAACAGTCCATCTTGGCCAGTCCCTGTGACCCCAACCCCCTACCACTTCTTTAACAAAGTCCCTGATTTTCTCAAAAGTTTGAACTAAAAGCTGGAAGTGCTAATTATAGTAACTCAAAACAAATGGAAATCCTGGAATTGTTTGCGTTTTGTATTTTGGATCCAAGTCAGAAGCACAGGTACAAGATTAGGAGGGTTTAACCCTCGAGGCTTTGAGTGCCCTGGAAGGGGGCAGGGGAGGGTGTAACAAGTTCATTGACCGGAATTTTAGCCAGGTTTCTGGGATTTTTTAAATTATTATTATTATTTTTATTTCCCACCATTTAAAAGTTTTCTCTTAAAGCACCATTTTATCTGAAAATGGCAACGTTTGCACAGTTTATGGAAAGTTTTAAGGAAACTTGGAGGGGAAAAAAAAAACCCAGCTTCAAACTTTTAAAATGTCTTCCCTGGCGGGATGATTGGAACAGCCCCGCATTCACGCTGACCAGCGTGTGTCTGGTTTAACTGCCTTTACGTTAAAGTTGCCATCCTGGTCTCTTGCCCATTTCTTAAGCTGCCTATTTTTATTTGTTGAGCTGGGGTTTGGCTGGCGGGGCTCCAGATGTCTCTCTCACAAGATTTGGTGCTGATGATCTATTTATAGAACTGTGGTTCTGTTGCCATGGCAACATGCTGGAGGCCAGGGCGGCTGGGGAGCTATTTCTGGACCGGTGCTGTAATGTGGGACTGATTGGGCAAGTTAGTGTATCCTCTAAGCCAGACTAACTCTAAACTGGTAAAAAAGAAGGGGAGAAAAAACTTGCAGAATGTCGTTCAGTAGACTTCTTCTCCCTTTGTGATTTTTTTTTTCAGTTTTCAAACAGTTCCATACTCCCTCCCTCCTCCCCTCGGCGTGCCCCCAAAACTCCCCCCTAGTTTTAACATGAACTTTGCATATTAGTTAAATGACCCCCCCCAATCTTTCCAAAGTTATTTTTCCTAATGGTGTGTCTAGTCCAGCAACACCAGCAGGGTCCTCTTTGCTCTGGGAAGGTTATGGCCGGGGCCCCCTCTTCCACATAACTTCCCCTCCAGTGGAAGATCCACTCTCAAGCCCCAAGCCCCTCTTTTGTGCAGGATCTGAGCCAGAGAAGGATCCATAACCTTGGAGGGCTGTGGGATTTTTTTTTAATAACTAAAAGTCTCCTCTCTGGAGTGTTCTATTTCATGGACCAAATTGAACGGAAGGGAACTTTGTGTTCGTTTCCTGTTCGGTGTGGTTAGGCCAGAAAGGGCCTCTTGTGTCAACCTCTTTTGTTCTCTTTTAATAAGTGAGATTCTTAAAAAGTAGGAGGAAGGGATACCCATTCTGAGTAATTCAAACAATCTCATTTTCATGAGTCCCTTGAGGGGAAAATCCTTGCTGCTTTTAAGTGTGCCATTTTACTTTAAAAAAAAATGGTATGGAGCATAAGTATACAGTTTTCAGATTACTTGTCATTTTAGTCCAAGCCAAACAACCCGAGAAATTTTAAATCTTTAGCCAATCATTTTCAAATGGCACAAGATCAGATAGGCCTGGCTTGGGGGCCTCCGCTGGTTGCACAGAACCAGAACCCCACCTTTTGTCCTGTGCTGTACCTGTAGGCCAGGGGTTCCAAGAGTCCATCCTACTTCCTGGTTCCTAGATCTCCTCATCAGCCGAATGCATTTATCTTTAATGCTGCTTGAGCTAACCTTTCTGAGGCATAAGCTTTGAGTCATAAACATACCCAACGCAGGCAAAACTCCCATTGACTTAACGCCACGTAACGATGACACCATCATTTCCATTGAGCTCAGCTTTGTAGCGAGGCAGGAATTGGGGGCCAATCACCATGAGCTTATGAGCTCCTTGAAAACCGCGGTGTGTCTCTCCTTGCCTCCCAGCTTCCTGGACAAGATTGATGTCATCAAGCAGGCTGACTACGTGCCCAGTGATCAGGTATGCAGAAGTTCTTGGTCGGGGGACTCGGAGCCCTCATTCCAAGCTAGTCAAGATTTTGCTTTCCAATTGGCAATTACTAATATTGCAGTTGGTTTTGGGGAGATCTGTTAACCTGGGTTTTGTTTTAGGATCTGCTTCGCTGCCGCGTCCTGATTTCTGGAATCTTTGAGACCAAGTTCCAGGTGGACAAAGTCAACTTCCAGTAAGTGAATGACTCCCATTTTGAAACAGAATTGTTCCCTTACGTTCCCACCAGCAGAGTGGTGGAGTGGTGTTAGCCCTTTGCAGCGACCCGGTGTCCTCTTGTCTTCCGCAGCATGTTTGACGTGGGTGGCCAGCGCGATGAACGCCGCAAATGGATCCAATGCTTCAATGGTATGGAAGCCATGGATTTCTCGGCTCTATAAGCACGTTTTGCTCTTTTGATCATTAAAGGTCATTTTCACCTCTAACGTGCATTGCTTTTGCTTTCTTGTGCTGAAGATGTAACTGCCATCATCTTCATGGTGGCCAGCAGCAGCTACAACATGGTCATTCGGGAGGACAACCAGACCAACCGCCTGCAGGAGGCTCTGAACCTTTTCAAGAGCATCTGGAACAACAGGTTTCTGGAGCATCTTCCCCGGCTTCTCCCACCCTCCCACCCAGGGGTCCTGTTACTGTGATCTCAAGGCCCTGTATTTGCACTATTATAAAAAGATTCATGTAAGAATGTCAAACCCCTCGCAGAAAGAATGATTTCTTTTCCTGGACATTAAACCTGCATCCCTCTTTGTTAGATGGCTGCGCACCATCTCTGTGATTCTGTTCCTCAACAAGCAAGACCTGCTCGCTGAGAAAGTCCTTGCTGGAAAATCGAAGATTGAGGACTACTTTCCAGAATTTGCTCGCTACACTACTCCTGAGGATGGTACGTATGGCCTTCTGCCATTGCACTGGGACATGTCTAAGTTCATCGGTCCTATACATTCATGAAAGTGCTAAAAGTTTCCATTTCTGGAGGTTTTTCATGTAGGTAGAGTTGAAGAATCACCTAAATGAACCACCTCTAAGAATGGAAGTCTCCCTTCACTTGCACCACCAAAGTATAAGGGGGTCTGTGGGGAAGCAAGAAAAATTTATTTCTGCTAATTTGCATATGGAAAAATCCCAGGAGATAAGGGGCTACAAGGATGCCATCATTCAAGCTCTGCTCCTAACCTTTTAATTACCTTACCAAAATATTTCTGTTCTTCACAGCTACTCCCGAGCCCGGAGAGGACCCACGCGTGACCCGGGCCAAGTACTTCATCCGCGACGAATTTCTGGTGAGTAGAGCCCATCTTTAGATCTCTCTTTACTGGTTCTTTTTCTCAGAAGTGCAAATTTACTTGAACATTTGGGGATTAAACTCTTGAATTCTTCCATTTTATGTCACTGATAGCCACTGAGAATTTTAGCTTTAACATAACATCAGTAGCTGGTCAGCTAGTCCTCAGCAGATCCCCAGTTGATGATCGTAGAGTGGTGGCACTGACTCCATGTTCTTGTGTTTGTGCCACAGAGAATCAGCACTGCTAGTGGAGATGGGCACCACTACTGCTACCCCCACTTCACTTGCGCTGTGGACACCGAGAACATTCGCCGTGTGTTCAACGACTGCCATGACATCATTCAGTGCATGCACCTTCGTCAGTATGAGCTGCTCTAAGAAGGGAACACCCAAATTTAATTAAAGCCTTAAGCACAATTAATTAAGAGTGAAACGTAATTGTACACGCAGTTGATCACCCACCATAGGGCATGATTAACAACGCAACCTTTCCTTTTCTCCCCAAGTGATTTTGCGAAACCCCCTTTTCTTCCCTTCCGCTTGCTTAAATATTCCAAATTTAGAAGGCTTAAGGTGGCCTACAGAGAAAAAGAAAAGGAAAAAGGCCACAAAAGTTCCCTCTCTCTTTCAGTAATTAAAATAACAGCAGCAAACAGAGATAATGAAATAAAAGAAATAAATGAAATAAAAGAAATAAAAGAAATAAATGAAATAAATATTGTCTTGTGCAGCATTAAAAAAATCAAAATAAAAATTAAATGTGAGCAAAAGATGTGAGTCCTGTGAATTATTTGCAGTTTTGAGCAAATACCTGTTAACGGTTTTGATGGCTGTAGGAGATGGGAAGCCCCACGTGGAAAAGTCCCCAAGGTTTATAAAATGGGGTAAAATCTTGACACTCTGTTTTTTTGTTGACCTGATTTGGGTATCTGAAAACAATTTGCAGATAACTCATAAAGGTCCACCCCTGTCCTTTGCCCATGCCCCATAGAAAACCATTGGCCCATGTCTAAGAATTCTGCATTGATGGTTGCCACCCTACCCATTCCACCAGCTTCCCTGATATATAGCATCACAGTGTGCCTAGAGTCTCCCCAAAATAGGTTTTCAGTTTGGGGCTCTGTCCAACTTGAGGGTAAGGGCTCACGTATACGGGGGAAATTCAGGAATGCAGTTTCAAAAGGGGAAGTGGGCTTACTCAAATTGTGCATAATGTAGACCTTTATCAAATCCTCACATTGTACACTTCTAATAAGTATCTCAGAATTTTGTCAATTACCCTCAAACCTGGCAGAAAAAAATGAACAAGCTATCAGAAAGAAATGGTTTTTAAACCAATGGATAAATATTTGGGGACAGACTTAAACTGGATCCCTACCTCACTCCATACACAAAGGAATTTTAGGTTGATCAATCACATGTTTAATTTTTTTAATGTACCTTAAAATGGGTATATTTACAATCAGAATATTGGTTTATAGGAGGCCCCTTCTATATGACCTAATAGCCACAAGCCATGGGGGTGGGGTGGGCTATAGGAAGTTAAGATTATATAAAACAAAATATGAATGGGTGGAGACTGGGTAAAAATCTGTAACAGGGTTGATTTTCCCTAATAAGCCATCATAAAAATGCAAAGTTCATAAACCTAGTTTACTTTAAAAAATTACAAATAAAGGGAAAAATGGGGAGTCTTATAATGAAATATACACTATAAACTCGGGTGGTGGGGATCGTCAGCATTCACAGGCCCCACATGAAACTCAGTAAAGCTGTAATGAACTGTGGGTGGCTTGGACCTGAGGTCCACTTGGGCTCCCTAATCTTCATCCCCAGGGTCACACCTTAAGCTTGTGGTCACCCCTGGTGTGGCTTCCTGGGGAAGTGGGAGAGTGAGACCAGCTCCTCTTCAGCATCAACCACTGCACCCTCTGAAAGTGGCCAAATGAAACTTTAAGTTGATTCTGTAATTCAGCCCAAAAATCCACTTCTGGTTCTATTTTCCAGATAAAATTAATCCTAGCCAAATTAATCCTCTAGCATAGCTCACCAGAGGTGAGCAAAATAAGCCCCAAGGAGGGCAGAAAAAGTAGCAAATACTCACCTCCATGAACCCATTGAAAGCTTCCTACACGATATTCAGTCTCAGTCCACACAAAAATTGTGTGCATACTCTGTAGATTTTGTTGCAAAACAACCCTCAAAAGTACCCTCAAATTAACATACAATCCCCCAAATTAACATCAATCCACTTAAGTGCTTATTATGCAAATAAAGCCACAAGACCAGCCCACCAATCCCCATAATCCTCCAAAGTACTCCAAATAAACAGCTAACTAAAATCTGGGTATCAGCTATCAAGGTCAGCCCACCAAGATGGCCAGCTCTTCTAAGATGGCTGCCTGTATGCTTCCCTACATATTCTGGAACCTTCTCTGAAGAATCCACAGGAAATGACCACAGCACTAGCCACAGATCCATCAAAATTAAGAAACAAATTCTCAGGCCATAAAGCAATTACACCCAGAAAATGATACCCCAGAACCCCACCCCCTGGCCACCCCCTGGAACTGGCAGACTTCACAATAACCTCTAGAAGGAGGGTCACATAAGTCACAATTATCCAGCCCCTACTATGTGCCGACCACTGCCCAATGAGACAGTTTTGGCCATCACCACCATTTTACAAATGAGTCAACCAAGGCCTAGAGAGGTCAAAATCATTTGCTACAAAAGACATGGCTGGTTAACCAGGAATCTGGGCTTCAAACTCTGGTAGCCAAAGCCCACTGCTTGAGTACCATACCATACTGTCCTTCTGGAAGGTACCAAAAAAAAGAGAAAATGGCCTCCTGTCGTTGGGTCCAGGATGCCAGTTGTCAGGAGGGGAAATCCTGCAGGACTCTTCTGGGTTCTAAAGCCAGTGGTGATGATGGGGTGGGTGGGGTCAGTGGCTGAGCTGGGAGGGGGTCCTCTTCCCTCTGACAGTGGCATTGGCCATACTCCTGCCTCCCCACCAGTTCAGACGTTTGCCATGGGGCCACCCCTAGTCACTCAAATGTGTTTGAGGGTTCCTTCTGTTCCTATGGATTTATTCCTTCTACTTAAAACATTTCCATTTCTATTTTCCATCGGACCTGGTCCCAAACATTCCTTTTATAGGCCTACTTTAAAAATCTAAATTCTAGGACCTTCAGAAGACCAAAAAATTATGAGGAATTTCATCTAAATCTTTGATTACAAGTAGCCATTAGTTTTTAAAATTTCAGCTGAATTTTACATCTCTATATGAATGCAAAACAACATTTTTCTAAAGGTAACAATTTGTGGGCAGCGGGGTGGCTCAGCGATTTAGCACCACCTTCGGCCCAGGGTGTGATCCTGGAGTCCTGGGATCGAGTCCCCTGTCAGGCTCCCTGCGTGGAGCCTGCTTCTCCCTCTGCCTGTGTCTCTGCCTCTCTCTGTGTGTCTCTCATGAATAAATAAATAAAACCTTTTAAAAATTTTAAAAAATAAAGGTAACAATTTGTGCCACCCTTTCTAAAGGTGTATAGACCATATAAAACTATTTAGTGACCTTTTAGAGAATAAATAAATATAATAAACCAGCAAGCTCTCCAATAAGGCCAGTATATGGGGAGTATCTAGAATTGAGCAGAATCTTTATCCACTGTCATTTTTACTTAAATGTGGGCAAAATCATATCCAAAAAAATGACCACCTCTGCAAAACCCTTCTACGTCAAATGGCCTTCTATTATAATTGTTCCTCGGATATTACTGGTCATCTTTATGCAATACAAGCATACAGAGTACAGAATCCCTGCCAGCCATTGAGAGTTTTGCTCTCATGGGGTTTACATTCTATCAGGGGAGACACACATTTACCAAATAAATAATCAAAAGAATTACAGATGGCAACAAGGTCTCTGAGCTAATAAAAAGAACGGGGCAATAAGGAATGGGAGGTATTTGGGGAGGGATTCCACTTTAGATAGAACAGCCAGAGAGGGCCTCTCGGGGGAGGTGATTTTCTCATGGGAATGCAAAAGTTGAGAAGGCACTTGCCATCCATAGGAGTAGCTCACATCAATGGGTTTTATTAATCCTGATTATTCAAAGATTATAAATAATATTTATGGAGTACTTTAACATGTGATAGGTGCTGTCCGAGGCCCTTTTTGTGAATTATCTCATTTAATCTCTTTGAAACCCTTTGAGGATGTGTCCTGTCATCTATACAAGATGTACGCAATCTGTACCCCATTGTACAAAATTTCAAAAAGTGGTATCTGAGACATGGTGAATAATTTATGCAAATTATGCTTTTTAACAATGCCTATGCTAAAAAGGCCATTGCAGTAAGCACTTGATTGGAGTAATTGCTACCCAGGTTCCTATTTTAGAGTTAAGGGATTTGGCGTCTCTGTGATAATTTTGGTATGTTTAAACACGCATATACTATGAGCATCTAAAGTTTGCTGGTTTTGTCTAATTTATTCTATCAGTCAGGAACGCGTTACAGCCTTTGACTTGGAGTGCCACAGAGAAAGAGAGGCCTGTAACTCACTTCACAGGAGTCCTGAAGAATTCTGAAAGTGGTTCCTCCTGTTACTTAAGCAGCTCATCAATGGCAGGGCCGGTGCCGCCACAATTCTCCTGGCGTCTCTCTCCTGGTTGCAAGACATGGTATCACATCTTAGCCCAAGGCAGAGAGGAGAGGGAGAGAAAGCCTAGTCAACTCTCTCTTTTATCAGGAATGCAAATGCTTTGTAGCTGCCCTTCCATTTTCTCAACCACGTGAAATACACATAGATACCTAGAGAGCAAGATAGTTAGATGCCTAGATAACTAGCTAGACAGACAGAAAAATGTATGCTTAATAACACTATCACAAAGAGAGGAGGATTTGCAATTTTCTGTTGCACAGACCTTGATGGAGCATCTAGAAAGATCTATCTAGTGCTTGTAGTTTTTAAGGATTAGGGAAGATAATAGGAAAAAACTCTCAAATCATAAGAGAGCAATTTGGATAATTCTATGTATATCAGTTTGAAAGCCTAGATGAAATAGATAGTTGTCCAGAAAAATGCTGTTTATCAAAACTGACTCCAGTGGAGACAAAAACAATCTAAGCAAATCAGTTACTGTAGGAAAACAAACAAACCACAGAGCCTAGTGAGCACCATGATAAGATGGCTCCGGGCTGATGTTGGAGTGGGAAGCTGGCAAGTGGAAGGAGACATGAGGGAGGCTTATGGGATATCTGTTTCTTGACCTAAATGCTGATTAAACAAAGTTATTTAATAAAATTCATTTAGTTATATAGCCATGATTCATGAAGATTTCAGCCTGTACACTATACTTCAAAAACATTTTTTTAAATGAGAGGAAGGAAGAAAGCACTAGACTTGGGTAATTTCACAGAGAATTCTACTAAATCTTTAAAGATCAAATAATTCCAATACTACTTAAATTATTCCAGAGTATAACCAAAGGAAAATTTCAAAATTATTTTTGTAAAGAAATTATAATATTGATTTTCTAAAAAATGTTTTAAAGATTTTATTTATTTATTTGACAGAGAGAGAGAGAGTGAGCATGCACAAGCAGGGGGAGTGGCAGGCTGAGCAGAGAGCCCAACACAGGACTCGATCTCAGGACCCTGGGATGATGACCTGAGCCAAAAGCAGATGCTTCACTGACTGAGCCACCCAGGCACCCCTTACAATGATTTTAAAATATGCCAAAGACTGCATCCAAAAATAGAATTACAGACCAATCTCATTTATGATATTAATGTGAAAATCTTAAAATATAAGCAAATAGAATCCAATATTACATTTAAAAAATAATACATCATGCCTAGATGAGATTTATTCTATGAATTCAAGGTTGGTTCAATCTTAGCAGAATAGTAATATTTGCAAAATTTAATATCTATTTATATTTTTGGAAATCCAATAAAATGGTAATGGGTGCTTTCTTAATGACCATATGTATACTACATATATATATGTATGTGTGTATATATAATATATAAAATACATTGTGTGTATATGAACATATAGTATCAAAATGTGCTTTCCTATGTTTTATATATGTAAATGTATTAAATATTAGAAAAACATTATACACACATTAGCTATAGATATAAATATATTATAACTGATGATTAAGTAACCAATTAATATAGATATATTAAGTATCTCTACGCATTTTTTCACTCCAAACAAACCAATATTTTACTTAATGAGAAACCTCTAAAAGCTTTCCCATTAATGTCAGAAACAAGAAACAAAAAAGACCAGGATGCCATATCACCATACTATTTATCATTGTATTGGAAATATACACCAATTCAATTAGACAAAAGAAAGCAATTAGAGGCCTGAGAATTTGAAAGAAAGAAGTAAAACTTTTACTTTATCTTGTACTGCAAATTATGTAACTATCATAAGTTCCCCCAAAAAATCTACAGAAAAGTAATTACTAAAAAAAAGAATTTAGTAAAGAAGAAGTTTATAAGATCTACATGAGAAATCAATAGCCTTTTAATAATGGATAGAACATCTGGAGAGAGGATGCTTGCGTGGCTCAGCAGTTGAGTGTCTGTCTTTGGCTCAGGGCAGATCCCGGGGTTCTGGGATCAAGGACCACATCCGGCTCCCTGTGAGGAGCCTGCTTCTCCCTCTGACTATGTCTCTACCTCTCTCTCCATCTCTCGTGAATGAATAAATAAAATCTTAAAAAAAAAGAAAAGAACATCCAGACAGAAAAATCAATAAACAGCTGACTTGAACAATTCTATAGACCAAGTAGACCTAACATATATACAGAACTTTCTTCTCAACAGTAATAGGATAAAGCAATGTTAGGTCACAAAACAAGTTTTAACAGAGTTAAGAAGATCAAAATTATTCCAAGTGTCTTTCTCATCCAAAATAAAATAAAACAAAACTAGAAATCAATTAAAATATGTGTAATTGGGCAGCCAGGGTGGCTCAGTGATTTAGCGCTGCCTTCAGTCCAGGGCGTGATCCTGGAGTCCTGGGATCAAGTCCCACACTGGGCTCCCTGCATGGAGCCTGTTTCTCCCTCTGCCTGTGTCTCTGCCTCTCTCTGTGTGTCTCTCATGAATAAATAAATAAAATCTTTAAAATAAATAAAATATGTGGAATTATGTGGAAACTAAAGAAAACATTCTTTTTTATATATTCTTTTTTTTAATTTTTTTTTAAATTTATGTATGATAGTCACAGAGAGAGAGAGAGAGAGAGAGAGAGAGAGGCAGAGACACAGGCAGAGGGAGAAGCAGGCTCCATGCACTGGGAGCCCGACGTGGGATTCGATCCCAGGTCTCCAGGATCACGCCCTGGGCCAAAGGCAGGCGCCAAACCGCTGCGCCACCCAGGGATCCCTAAAGAAAACATTCTTAAGTGACTATTGGGTCAAAAAGAAAATTGAAAGGAATTTTTAAAGTATCGTGAGAGAGATAATAGTGAAAATACAAATTACCAAAACCTAAGGGATGCAGCAAAAGCAGTACTAATAGGCAAGTTTATAGTGATAAACACCTACATTAAAGAGAGAGAGAGAAAAAAAGAGGAAATATCTTAAATAAACAACCTAACTTTACACCTTAAAGAAACTAGAGAATAACAAACTAAACATAAAGCTAGCAAAAGGAAGGAAATAATAACGATTAGGTAGACATATATCAAATAGAAAAACAATAGAAAAAAACATTAGTTTTTTTTTTTTGAAAAGATAAACAAAATCAAGAAATGCTTAGCTAGGGATGCCTGGGTGGCTCAGCGGTTGAGCATCTGCTTTTGGCTCAGGTCATGATCCTGGAGTCCCAGGATTAAGTCCTGCGTCAGGCTCCCTGAATGGGGCCTGCTTCTCCCTCTGCCTTTCTCTCTGTGTCTCTCATGAATTAAAAAAAAAGAAAGAAAAAAAAGAAAAAAGAAAGAAAGAAAAGAAAGAAAAGAAAAAAAGAAATCCTTAGCTAGACTAAGGAAAAAAGAGAGAAGACTCAGGGGTGCCTGGCTGGCTCAATCACTGGAGCATGTGATTCTTGATCTTGACAGTTTCAAGTCCCATGTTGGGTGTAGAGATTGCTTAAAAATAAAATCTTTTTTAAAAAGGAGAGAGAAGATTCAGTTTGTTTGTTTGTTTGTTTGTTTATATTTTATTTATTTGACAGAGAGAGTGAGTACATCAGGGGGAGCTGCAGAGGGAGAGGGAGAAGCATGCTCTCCACTGAGCAGGGAGCCTGATATAGGACTTGATCCCAGGAGCTGAAGGCAGATGCTTAATCAACTGACCCACCCAGGTGCCCTGACTCAGATTTTTAAAATCAGAAATGAAAGAGGAGACATTACAACAGGTACTTCAGAAATAAAAAGGGTAAGGGAATATTATGAACAATTAAACACCAACAAACTGGATAATCTAGAAGAAATACATACATTCTTAGGAACATACAACCTACCAATACTGAATCAAGAAGAAATAAAAAGCCTAAACAAACCAATAACAAATAAGGTGATTGTATTTGTAATCAAAACCCTCCCAACAAAGAAAAAGCCCAGGACCAGATGGCTTCATGGGTGAATTCTGTCAAACATTCAACGAAGAATTAATACCAATTCTTCTTAAATGTTTCCACAATAGAAAAAGAGGGAACACTTCCAAACCTGTGTTTTGAGGCCAGTGTCACCCTGACACCAAAGCCAGATAAAGACACCACAAGAAAAGAGAACTATAGGCCAATATCCCTGATGAACATAAATGCAAAAATCTTTGATATAATACTAACAAAATTTAATAGCACATTAAAAGGATCATACACCAAGACCCAGTGGGATTTACCCCTAAGATGTAAAGATGGCTCAATATATGTGAATCGATCAGTGTGATACAATACATTAACAAAATGAACGATAAAAAGTACATGATCATCTCAATTGATGCAGAAAAACATTTGACAAAGTTCAATATCCATTCATGATTAAAACTATCAGCAAAATAGGTATAGAAGGAATTTATATCAACTCCATAAAGGCCAGTATGAAGAAAGTCCACAACTGGTACCATAATCAATGGGAAAAAACTGAAAGCATTTCCTCTAAGATCCAGTACAAGGCAAGGATGCTAACTAACTCTTGGCACTTCTGTTCAACATAAAACTGGAAGTTGTAGCCAGAACAATCAGACAAGAAAAAGAAATAAAAGTCATCCAAATGGGAGAAGAGGAAGTAAAATGATCTCTGTTTGCAGATGACCATGATCATATACACAGAAAACTCTGAAAGCTCAACAACAGCTGTTAGAACTAATAAATGAATTCAGTAAAGCTGCGAAATTAAAAACATACAAAAATTAGTCACGTTTCTTTTTTTTAATCTTTTTTTAATTTTTATTTATTTATGATAGTCACAGAGAGAGAGAGAGAGAGAGAGAGAGAGGCAGAGACACAGGTGGAGGGAGAAGCAGGCTCCATGCACTGGGAGCCCGACGTGGGATTCGATCCCGGGTCTCCAGGATCGCGCCCTGGGCCAAAGGCAGGCGCTAAACCGCTGCGCCACCCAGGGATCCCAAATTAGTCACGTTTCTATACACAAACACAAATTATCCAAAAAGGAAGTTGAGAAAACAGTCTAGGCCGTGGGAAGACAGTGCGGGAGGCTGGTGACATGGAGGATGCGCAGCTTTCCCACTTGGATTCCGACACCACCGCTGCTCCCAGTGACAGGCTGCTGCAGGTACTGAAAACACTAGGTGGGGGCAGCACGGGGAGGCCCTCCCTGGGTGCAGCAACACCATATGCACCCGTATCACATTAGCAGACTCTAAAAGTGTGGATCCAGGGGCGCTTGGTTGGCTCAGTCCATTAAGTGGCTGCCTTCAGCTCAGGTCATGACCAAAGAGGTCCTAGGATGGAGTCCCAAGTCAGGCTCCCTGCTCAGTGGGGGGGTGGGGGGGTGGGGGGGCTGCCCCTCTCCCTGCTCATGCTCTCTTTTTCTCTCTCTCAAATAATTAAACCAAATCTTAAGGAAAAAAGTATGGATTCAAGCAAAGAGAGTTTTTCTGATACAGATGATAATAGCTCTCTTTGGAAATGCAAGCAACAGAAATGTTTTAAGCCTCCTCCCAAGTCAGAGCAGCCAGAAACCACGTGTGCCCGGACCTAAGAAGGTTGACAACATCCGGGGTGCTGGGCTACGGGAAGAGAATCGAGGCGCAGTGGCCACTCGGTATCTTGGGAGTGGAAGGTGCTGTTGACAGAACCAGACGATGGGGGACCTACAATTATTTGCTTGCTAGGAAACTTAAGAGGAAATCTTGAGAACATACAAAGGAATCAGACAAAGACCTAGATGAATAGAAGCATGGTGGCAAAAAAAAAAAAATGAGATCAAAGGGAGAGAAAAATGGGCGAGGTCACCTCACCCAGAACTGACCCGTTAAAGACAGGCCTGGGGACAGACTAGAAATGACCTGTACCAGCCGGTATCAGATCACGGAGGACGATCCACATGAGAAAGCGGCTGATAAAATTTCTTTCGGGTTGCAGGCACCAAAGAAAGATCTGATAGCACAAGGAGTGAGGATAATTGGGAACAAAAAGGCAAATGAACTGATAGAAATGCCAAAGTTGAACAAAATGCGGCTGGCCTTTTCATGATGGATGCTACTTGAAGAAGAACACCAGGTGGTGTTTTCCCAGATCTCCTGGGAAACATTCCTAGTGTCGGTGAGGAACAAATTAAGGATGTTTTCTACACAGAAAATCAAAAGGAGTATGAACATGAAAAGGCTGCTAGGAAGAGAACACAAGTGTTGGAGAAAAAAGATGAAACAAGCTATTAAAAATCTAATTTTTTTTAAGATTTTACTTATTCATGAGAGACACAGAGAGAGAGAGAGGCAGAGACACAGGCAGAGGGAGAAGCAGGCTCCATGCAGGGAGCCCAATGCGGGACTCGATCCCCAGGCCCCGGGATCATGCCCTGAGCCGAAGGCAGAAGCTGAACCAATGAGCCACCCAGGTGTCCCAAAAATGTAAATTTTTAAGAAGATAGAGATGCATTATGAGAAACATTTGCAAGTGGCACGAATGAGGCGCTAGCCTCTCTTGATAACCCTCAGAAGGCCACGGAGAGGCAAAGGTGGACAGACGCAGAGGATGCCATTGACATTCATCATCCTCACCATTTGGACACATTTTAGTACATTTTGAAAAAAAAAACTTCCTAAATTAAGACTGTAATAAGCAATCTCCTGAGATTGCTTTGTTTCACTTCGCACTGATAAACATAAAAATCTGGAGAGAAAGAATTATTTTCTTGTTTAAAATAAAATTGAATTTGTGGGAAGATGAATGTTATTGATAGAAACATTCCTCATATCTGACAAAATACTTAAAAGCGTATAGCAAAGGATTTAATTTCTCAATCTGTCGCATGTGTTAATTATTACCAGCTGATAATTACTTTTTTCCAGGACACTGTAACATGCCATTCAAAAATTTGTTTTCTTTTTCTGATTTATCTTTGCAGAGAATTATGATTGATTTCAAAACATTCCATTAAAAGATCCTAATAAGGTCCATAAATTGTTAATCTATTACAAATGTATTCAAAGTTAGTTTTTCTGTGTTCTAAGAACTTCTAGGCAATTTTAGGGATAGAGACTGAAATTAAAATAGGTTTACATTCATGGTTCTTCTCACTTATTTGTCCAGAAGTAAATTAACATGAGAAGCTTTTCAAAGAAGTATTGGTTCTTAACTTTAACTTTGTTTTTGACTTATTTTTAATTAACTTGATCATACACTAAAGACTGAATATGATCCATATCTGTGTAGTTGCCATGGACATTTAAAAAATTCCCAGGGGTTACCTGTCTAAGACTGTTTTACCTTATGTTTAAAAAGCTGGGTATTAAAAAAAATAAAAAATAAAAATAAAAAGCTGGGTATTGGGGGATCCCTGGGTGGCTCAGCGGTTTAGTGCCTGCCTTTGGCCCAGGGCATGATCCTGGAGTCCCGGGATCGAGTCCCACCATCAGGCTCCAGGCACGGAGCCTGCTTCTCCTCCTCCTGTCTCTGTCTCTCTCTCTCTCTCTCTCTCTCTCTGTCAATCAATCAATCTTAAAAAAAACGCTGGGTATTTAAAATGTTATACTGGCAAAGAAGGAGAAGAAGGAGAGGGAGAAGGAGAAGAAGAACAACAACAACAACAAAGAGGAGGAGGAGGAGGAGAAAAAGAGAAGAGGAAAAAGAGGAAGAAGGAAGGAAGGAAGGAAGGAAGGAAGGAAGGAAGGAAGGAAGGAAAGAAAGAAAGAAAGAAAGAGAGAAGAAAGAGAAGAAAGAGAGAGAGAGAGAGAGAAAGAAAGAAAGAAAGAAAGAAAGAAAGAAAGAAAGAAAGAACAATCCCATTCACAACAGCAACAAAAAGAATAAGATATTTATGTATAAACTTAACCAAAGAGGTGAAAGACTGGTACGCTGAAATTATAAAATGAAGGACATTAAAGAAGACACAGGTAAATGGAAAGACCTCTCATGTTCATGGATTGGAAAATTAATATTGTTACAATGCCCATACTACCCAGAATTATCTATAAATTCAGTGTAACCTCTATTGGAACCCCAAAGGCATTTTTTACAGAAATAGAAAAAAATCCTAAAATTATCACGGAACAAAATTATTATGGAACAAAACAAATAATCAAAGCCATCTTGAGTAACAAGAACAAGGCTAGAGGCATCACATGGAAATATATTTCAAAATAAATTACAAAGTTACAGTATTCAAACCGACATGGCACTGGCATAAGAATGGACAAATAGATCAATAGAACAGAACGGACAGCCCCAAAATAAATCCACCCATCTATAGTCCATTGATTTTTGATGAAAGTACTAATGAGGGTAAGGACAGTCTCTTCATTAAAGGGTGCAGGGAAAACTGGGTATCTGCACGCAGAAGAATGAAATTGGACTCTTGTCTCACACCATATACACAAATCGACTCCAAATGGGTTGAAGAGGTAAAAGTAAGACCTGAAACCATAAAATGAATAGAAGAAAATATAGGGGTGGCTCAATCGGTTGAATGTCCAACTCTTGATTTCACCTCAGGTCTTGATCTCAGGGTCTCCAGACACTGGGCGTGGAGACAAAGAGGAGAGGGGAGGGGAGGGGAGGGAGGGAGGGGAGGGAGAGGAGAGGAGAGGAGAGGAGAGGAGAGGAGAGGAGAGGAGAGGAGAAAACATAGGGGAAAAGCTTCTGCATTGGTTTGGAGAGTGATTTTTTAGATATGACCAAAAGCACAAGCAACAAAAGCAAAAAAATAGATAAAGGGATTATGTCAGACCAAAAGGCTTCTGCACAGCAATAGAAACAATGAACAGAATGAAAAGGCCGCCTACAGAAGGGAGAATATATGTGCAAGCCACATATCTGAGAAGGCGTTAATACCCAATAAATATATATCCAAAAGCCAACAACAAAAAACCAAGGAACCCAATTATGAAATGGACAAAGAACCTAAATAAGTTTTTCTCAAAAGAAGACATACAAATGACCCAAAGGTGTATAAAAGGTGTTTTGGGGATCCCTGGGGGGCTCAGCGGTTTAGTGCCTGCCTTCAGCCCAGGGTATGACCCCGGGGTCCGGGATCAAGTCCCACATCGGACTCCCTGCATGGAGCCTGCTTCTCCCTCTGCCTGTGTCTCTGCCTCTCTCTCTGTGTGTTTCATGAATAAATAAATAAAATCTTAAAAAAAAGGTGTTTCGATGGCACTAATCACCAGGGAAATGGAATTCCAAATCGCCATGAGGTATCACCTTGCACCTATTGGAATGGCTGTCATCCAAAAGGCAGAAGAGAAGTGTCGGAGTAACAGAAAACCCTGGCACACTGCTGATGGGGATGTGAATTGGTTCTGCCGCTACGGAAAACAATATAGAGGTTCCTCAAAAATGAAAATAGAACGAACTTGGGATCCAGCAGTCCCACTTCTGGGTATGGAGACAGAAGAAATGCAATCAATATCTTGAAGAGATCTTTGCTCTCCCACGTTCACTGTAGCATGATTCACAGTGGTCAAGACCAGGAAACAACCTAAGTCTGTCTATAGATGAACAAAGAAAACGTTTTATATATATAAATATATATATTATATACATATATAGTATATATACACACACACATACACACACACTAGAATATTATTCAATCTTTAAAAAGAAGGAAATCCTACCACATATGATAATATAGATGAATCTGGACATTATGCTAAGTGAAATAACCCAGAAACAGAAGGAAAAACACTGCCTGACCTCCCCTACATGTGGAATCTAAAATAGACTCATAGAGGCAGAGAGGATGGTGGTTCCCAGGGGCTGGGGTGAAGGGGGAAAGGGGAAATATTGGCCAGAGGTAACGTTTCAGTCATACAAATAAGTTCTGGAGATCGAAAGCACGGCAATGTGACCACAGTTAATACTGGATTGAGTACTTGAAATTTGCTCAAGAGTAGGTGGTAAGTGTTCTGGCCACAAAGAAGGGAATGGTTACCAGGGGAGGTGGTGGGTATGTTCATTAATTTGACTAGGTGATAGTTTCACAATGTACACATATATTAAAACATCAGGCTGTACAACTCAAATCTATATTTTTATTTTTATTTTTTAAAGATTTTATTTATTTATTTATTCATGAGAGAGAACAGAGAGAGAGAGAGAGAGAGAGAGAGAGAGAGCAGGCAGAGACACAGGCAGAGGGAGAAGCAGGCTCCATGCAGGGAGCCCGACGTGGGACTCAATCCCGGGACCCCAGGATCACACCCTGGGCCAAAGGCGGTGCTAAACCACTGAGCCACCTGGGCTGCCCCAGATCTATATTTTTAAATCATCAATTATACCCCAATAAAGATGGGGGGATCAGTAATACGTGAAAGGTGAAATAATAAAGCTTTTAGGAGAAAACACAGGAGACCACTGGCTGCATAGGGCACCATGTTGCATTTGGTTTATATGTCTTGTTTGATTTGTGGCTCCCTCTCCAAACCCCCTTACAGTTTCACTGTTGAAGGAACTGGGTTCAGGGGCACCTGGGTGGCTCAGTGGTTGAGCATCGGCCTTTGGATCAGGTAGTGATTCTGGGGTCCTGGGATCAAGTCCCACATCAGGCTCCCGGCAGGGAGCCTGCCTCTTTCTCTGTGTCTCTCATGAATAAATAAATAACATCTTTGAAAAAATAAAAAAATCAAATAAAAAAAGGAACCAGGCTCTTCGTCCTATACAGCTTTCCATATTTTAGATTTTTCTAAAATACTGCATCCCCATAGTACAGACCTATGTGGAATTCTGGTTTGAATAAACCAACTATTTTTTAAAGTTTTATTTATTTGAGAGAGAAAGAGAAAGAGAGAGAAGAGTGGCAGGGGAGAGGGAGAAGTAGACTTTCCGCTGAGCAGGGGTTCTGACGTGGGGCTCCATCCCAGGACCCTGGGATCATGACCTGAGCAGAAGGCAGACCCTTAACCGACTAAACCACCCGGGGACCCCCAAACCAACTATTTTAAAAAATCACAAAATTATCTGGGAAACTGGAACAGTGATGGACATTTGACAATATTTTTGAAAGTTGTGTGAAAAAAAAAGTTGTGGGAACTTTTTTACATGCAATGGGAAATTACAGTTATATTGTTTTAAGGAATTCTCATGTTTTAGGTGTACCCACTGAAACAAAATATGATGTCCCCAAATAAACTAGCTGGGCAGAGGGAGGAGGGGAGCTGGAGGGAGGGTGTGCTGGTAAGGGCCTAACAGCAGGCTCCCTGGCCCAGAGGTGGGGGGAGGGGAGCCCCGATGGGGCGTATTTGCCAAATTCCATGAGGTAAACATGCCCATCACAGTTAAGTTCAAACTCCCAGCAGTTCATCATTTGAGAAGAGAGGAAGACGACCAGCTCTTGGCAGACCCGGGCATCCAGCTCCAGGACATCACCGACAGGGGCAGAGGCAAAACAAGACTGGATGGGAGCTGGTATTTGCTGAAATGGAGTGATGAGTCCATGGGGGTTCCTCATCTCTAAATTTTTTTTTCCTGGTCTCTCTAAAGTTTTTGATTAAGGTATGATTGCCATAACATTGTATTAGTGTCAGGTGCGCAACATAATCATTTGATATACATATCAATTCCAAAATGATCACCAGGGGATCCCTGGGTGGCTCAGAGGTTTGGCGCCTGCCTTCGGCCCAGGGTGTGATCCTGGAGACCCGGGATCGAGTCCCACGTCGGGCTCCCTGCATGGAGCCTGCTTCTCCCTCTGCCTATGTCTCTGTTTATCATGAATAAATAAAAAATCTTAAAAAAAAAGATCACCACAATACATTTAGTCAACATCCATCACCTCTCATAGTTACAAACCTGTTTTTTTCCTCGTGGTGACCACTTTTACGACCTACTCTCTTGGTAACTTTCAAAGTTTTTTTTTACTTATTTATTTTTATTTATTTATGATAGTCACAGAGAGAGAGAGAGAGAGAGAGAGAGGCAGAGACACAGGCAGAGGGAGAAGCAGGCTCCATGCACCGGGAGCCCGACGTGGGATTCGATCCCGGGTCTCCAGGATCGCGCCCTGGGCCAAAGGCAGGCGCCAAACCGCTGCGCCACCCAGGGATCCCTCTTGGTAACTTTCAAATATACGATACAGTTCTATGAACTATCCTCACCGAGCTGTACGTTATAGCTCCATCTCATTCTGTATATGCTTGATATTTCTTTATTTTTTCTTTATTTATTTAGCTTGGCATTTCTTTAAAGATTTTATTTATTTGAGAGAGAGAGAGAGCGCGAGCACATGACTGGGGAGAGGGGTAGTGAGAGAGGGAGAAGCAGACTCCTCGCTGAGCATGGAGCCCGAGGTGGGGCTTGAACCCAAGACCCTGGGTGTATGACTTGAGCCAAAGGCAGATGCTTAACGAACTGAGCCACCCAGGTGCCCCTATGCTTGACATTTTAATTACAAATTTTAAAAAGGAAAACCCTAAATTGCAAGATTAAATTTTTTAAGCCTTTTAATGTTACGGTTTATCATTGCAGATAATTATGAATAGAAATCACATGGCCAAAAATAAAAAAATAAAATAAAATAAAGAAATCACATGGCCACCTCAGTGGTTCATGATGACAGTAAGAGCCACCATGTTACTGAGTGCCTATGACCTGCTTGACCCTGGTTTAGGAGCTTTCTGAGGAACAATGTGGGGCTTTTATCATCCTTGTTTTTTTTAATTTATTTATTTTATGATAGTCAGAGAGAGAGAGAGAGAGAGAGAGAGAGAGAGAGAGGCAGAGACACAGGCAGAGGGAGAAGCAGGCTCCATGCACCGGGAGCCCGATGTGGGATTCGATCCTGGGTCTCCAGGATCGCGCCCTGGGTCAAAGGCAGGCGCCAAACCGCTGTGCCACCCAGGGATCCCCTATCATCCTTGTTTTACAGATGAAGAGATTGAGGAGCAGAAAGCCAAACCATTTCCTAGGGTTATGCTCACACAGCCAAAAGTGGCCGAGTTGGGATTCAGATCCAGGTAGTCCGAGTCCAGAGCCTGGTATTTTAAACTCTGACCCAAGACACTTAATTTTACTTTATTTTGGTTTTTATTTATAGTTTATTTAAGTAATCTCTAAGACCCCGAGGCCAAGAATTACATGTTCTGCTGACTGGGCCAGCCAAGCACCCCACTTAATTTTTTGAAAAAAAAAAAAAAACACCCAAATTGCTAGAATGGAAATAAACCCATGATGCAGCCCACCAACAACGCACTGTTTAGGAGAACTGTTTTCTAATACAAATCTGGTGAGTGCCTCCTTTAGACCAGAACTAAACCAGATGATGGTGACCCAGGCAGATCTGGCTCCTGTCCTCATGCAGCACACCTCTGCTGGGAAGCCAAGCACATTTCCACAATGGGATTTCATTTTGGGGGGGGCTCAGTGGAGCAAGATCGCAAGGATTATTGATATATAAAGTTTGGGGTTAGTCTTTTATCAACACGGTGTTCTTTCTGGTAGTTTCTCAGCATAAATCTGTTAAGAGTAATTTTTCTATATTTTGAAAACACAAGAAACGAGTATGGGTGAGGATATGGGAAAAGGGGAACCCTCTTGCATTGTTGGTAAGGCTACAAGCTGGTGCAGCCGCTCTGGAGAACAGTATGGAGGGTCCTCAGAAAATTAAAAATAGGGGTACTCTACAACCCAGCAATTGAATGATTAGGTATTTACCCAAAGGACACAAAACACTAATTCATGCGATTGAGCCCCGGACTGGGGTCTGTGCTTAGCACAGAGTCTGCTTGAAATTCTCTCTCCCTCTCCCTCTGTGTGCTTGCTCGTGCTCTCTAAAATAAAATCTTAAAACACACACACACACACACACACACACACACTAATTCAAAAGGATACATGCACCCTTATGTTTATTGCAGCAGTACTTATAATCACCAAAGTATGGAAGCAGCAAAAATGTCCATTGATAGGTGACAGGATAAAGAAGATGTGGTGTGTGTTGTGTGTGTGTATGTGTATATATATATATATATATATATATATATATATTACATATGCAATATATACATATTATAAATAATAATCATATATATATATGAATATTACTTGGCCATAAAAAAGAATGAAATCTTGCCATTTGCACTGACATGGATGGGTCTAGAGAGTATCATGCTAAGTAAAATAAGTCAGAGAAAGACACACATCATATGATTTTGCTCATATGTGGAATTTAAGAAACAAATGAGCAAAGGAGAAAAAAGAGAGAGGTGAACTCAGAAACAGAGGACGTACTGCTGGTCACCAGATGGGAGGTGAGGGGGGGGCTGGGGGAGAGGTGATGGATGAAGGAGGGCACCTGTCGTGATGAGTGCCGGGTGATGTGTGCAAGGGCTGAATCTCTATGCTGTACACCTGCAACTAATGTTAGACTGTATGTTATCTGGAAGTTAAATGAAAACTTAAAAACATAAAACAAATGTTTTCACTTTTTGTCATAGCATGGACTATTTTGCTCACTCAGCAAACAGTTACTGGGTACTTCCTCCCCACTACGCGTGGTGCTAGGCACCAAAGGGACAGTGGCGAACAGGGCAGGAAAGCCCTCTCGTTCTAGGAGCTCCATCACCAAGGTAACTAGGAGAGTCACGAGGTCCATCTACAGCAAGGTCATGTGGTGGCGGTGGCATCACTTCAGAAGCGTGATCAGGGAAGGCCTGCCTGAGGAGGTGATACTGGCCTGAGACCAGAAATGTGAGGCGAGGCAGGAGCTGGGGCAGTGGAAGGTCCCGGGTGTGCTCCACATCACTGAAGCACACATTTTGAGACACAAATGTGTGCTTATAATTTAAGGATTTTCATGACACCACCCATGGCTCTCCGGCGGGCCTCTCAGGTCCTTCTCTCCAGCGAGGCTCTATAGAAACACAAGCCAAAAGCGGAGAGTTTGGCTGGGCCAGGTGGACTTGGGGGCGGGGTAAGGAAGAGGGCAGGTGATGGGAAGACTCACCTGTTGGAAGCAGAGTTGTAGAATGAACCCATGGGGAAACAGGAGGGCATTTCAATCAACTTCCTGGTGAAATGAGTGAGCTCATCAAAGTGGCTCTCTCGATTCTGGGGAGGTGAGTCTAGGACTCCCCTGACCCCCCAACGGCCTGGACTGTTCTACACACCCACTGCTTCAGAGGTGGAGGTCAAGTCTGAGTATATTTGAGGTCAGCTGCTGGAAATAAGGATCCATGAGCTGGAGGGAATAATCAGTTTCTCATTTTTTTTTTTCCGAAAAGAAACAATCAAAGAAAAAAATTTCTATGACCCTGTTTCCCAAGGTTGGGGATCCTCAAAGGAAAGAGAGAGTCTCCATTAAACTGGGTTTCAGTGAACAGGGACTTTAAGCAATGGATAATTATACACAGGGCTGGGATTACCAAACAGCCCTTCAGACAAAGGCTAAGAATGCTTTTGTGTTTTCTCATCTTTTACTCCCTGATTGTCTGGTATTGCTTTAAAATTTCATAGATCACTAGCAAAATGGGGATCCTTGGACATTGTAATAACTGGCCAGTGAGGACATTCTAAACTATGTTCTTTAGGGTTTTATAATTTAATAGTGCTGAGCAAACATCTGAAGACCCATTAAAAATCACACTGCAAAAAAAAATTAAAAATCACACTGTATTTGGTAAATCTGCAATTATTCAATATTTCTCCCTCTGTTTTGTCTTTCTCAATTATTAAGTAGCCTTTGTTGGCAGTGTCCACAATGACAACATTTTTCCGATGCCTTTCAAGTGTGAAATGTCTTAGGCTCCTAGAGTTTGAGGAACCCTCCAATGTAGTTCCGTTTGGGTAATTTGCTGCTACAATTTCTTTCCTTAGCTTCAAACTGAAAACTTAAAAAAAAAAAGATTTTATTTATTTATTCACGAGAGAGAGAGAGAGAGAGAGAGAGAGAGAGAGAGAGAGGGGGGGCAGAGACACAGGCAGAGGGAGAAGCAGGCTCCACGCAGGGAACCCGACGTGGGACTCGATCCCGGGTCTCCAGGATCGCGCCCTGGGCTGAAGGCGGCACTAAACCGCTGAGCCACCTGGGCTGCCCACTACTGGATTTAAAACCCTGAGAGAGTAGAAGGTAAAGTTGATCACGTAGCCCCTGCAGGTACTGTAACTCAACTGCACACTTGCTGAGCGCCCGCACTGTCTCGTGTGCTACTGCTCACCTATGTGTGAATCCAACGATAAAAACAGAAATGATGGAGTATCCCCAGGACTGTTTGATACTTTGCCACTCGTATACATACAACGTTAACACTAAAATTCACACCTCTTGGGTGTTTATGATGCACTAGGACCTGTCAAATACTTTTAAATACTCTGATCAATTGTAAGAGACTTTAGATACTATTTGTGCCACGTTGCAGGATGGTATAAATTATTCATAACACATCATACTACAACAAATATTCTATGACATAGTTTCGTCTATAATCACACATACAAAAAAATACAAAAAAAAATCACATACAAAAAAAATCACATACAAGTGAAATACGTATTGAATTATATATAATCAATATACTAAACACTATAATTTGTATTATAGATTAATATTGTGCTATATTTTAATATTATTGCATATATTCATTTCATATATACATGTAAAAGCTGATGTACTACATACTAAATTATATGTAACGTATTATACCATATTACATTATATTTATGATATAAATATAAGCTCCCTAAGGGGATACATAGCAAACAGGTATGATTAGATGCTTCCAGGGAGGGGATTCAAAGGGGGAATCTTTCTCCTGGGCCTCAGGGGCAATTTTTAATTGATGTAAATGGTATTATGATAGAGACCTTCATTCAGTTTTTCCCCCCACCCACAACCATTTTTTAAAGATTTTATTTATGTATTCATGAGAGACACAGAGAGAAGCAGAGACACAGGCAGAGGGAGAAGCAGGCTCCCCGTGGGGAGCCCGATGCGGGACTGGATCCCAGGACCCCAGGATCAGGCCCTGAGCCAAAGGCAGAAGCTCAACCACTGAGCCAGCCAGGGGCCCCTAGAACCATTTTTAAGATCTACCCACATTGCTGTGTGTGTGCCTAGCACACTGCTTCCAATGTCCACACGTGGCCGCTGTATCAGTCAGAGTGTATTGCCCTACAGTAACAAAGATACCCCAAATTGAAATAGTTTAAAGCCACAAGGGCTGACTTCTCATTCATGCTTCCTGTTCACTCTAGATTGGGAGGAGGGCTTTGCTCCCTGCAACCACCCAGGGACCCGTGCCCCATCTCTGTTGCTGCCAGGTGCTATGCCAGAGGTAAAAGAATGTCGTGCACTGACTTGATTCTCACCTGAATGTGAGACACATACCTTCTGGCTGTATTTGATGGTCAGAGAATGTCACATGGTTCCACCTAACTTTTAATGGCAGGGAAGTCCAGTCCTACCATGCGACTATAGAAAGAGAGAGGGTCGGAATAGTCACAGACAGTCCCGGGGAGTAGTGTCACACGCCCTCATGTTGCATCTCCCTGTCCCCCCCAGACGATGGTATGATGAACAATCCCGCATGTGTCCCCCGCGGGCCCACTGGACCATTGCTGTGGACTATAACCAGGAGTGGGATTTCTGGACAGGTGGGCAGCTGCTTAATTTCACTAAGGGCACCAGATCCTTCTCCGGGATGGCTGCTCTAGGGCACGCTATAAGCAGACACAAAGGTGCATTTATCCCCATATCTTGCCAATGCTTGACAATAACCAGTTTTTTTAAATTTTGCCAGTCAAATGGGTGTAAAATGATAGCTGTAATTGCTCTAAATTGTAGCTCTATGATCTCTAATGAGTTTAAGTATCTCTTCATATGCTTATTGATTTTAGATTTCTTTTGTAAATTGCTTGCTCATTTTTTTTCTATTAGGGTTTCTATATTTTTCTTATTGATTTTCAAGAGTTACTTGTAGAGATCTTTGCTGTATATTCTTTAGGATCTTTTGGATGTAGCCTAATATGAATATGGATATACTCCTGTTCCGCATCTCATCTCCCAACTCTTCGGAGAAAAAAAAATCTCAAGAAAGGAAGATAGATCAGGCTTGAATCAGGAGACATGCCTGAGCCAATCAAAGGTGACTCGAGATGGAGGCCCCTCAGAAAGTTAAAGATGGAGCTACTCTAATACCCAGCAATTGCACTACTTGGTATTTATCCAAAGGATACAAACATAGTGATTCAAAGGGGCACCTGCACCCCAATGTTCATAGCAGCAATGTCCACAAGAGCCAAACTGGATAGAGTCCAGATGTCCATCCATAGATGAATGGATAAAGAAGGTGTGGTCTATATATGTATATATACAATAGATACTACTCAGCCATCAGAAAGAATGAAATCTTACCATCTGCAACAATGTGGATGGAACTAGAGGGTATTAAGTAAGTGAAATAAGTCAGAGGAAAACAAATACCATATGATTTCACTCATATGTGGAATTTAAGAAACAAAACATGAACATAGGGGAAAGGAAGGAAAACCAAGAGTGAGGGAGACAAACCATAAGAGACTCTTAACTTTAGGAAACAAACTGAGGGTCACTGGAGGGGAGGAGGGTGGAGGGATGGGGTCCATGGGTGATGGGCATTAAGGAGGGCATGTGATGTGATGGGCACTGGGTGTTATATGCAACTGATGAGTCACTAAACTCTACCTATGAAACTAATAACACACTCTATGTTAATTAAATTGAATTTTATTTTAAAAAAAGATTTATTTATTTGAAAGAGAGAGAGAGAAAGCAAGAGACAGAGCACAAATGGAGGGGGAGAGGCAGAGGGAGAAGCAAACTCCCCGCTGAGCCGGGAGCCCCACGCCAGGCTCAATCCCAGGACCCCAGGACCATGATGAGCTGAGCCGAAGGCAGATGCTTCACCAACTGACCCCCCCGCAGGGGCCCCTAAATTGAATTTAAGTTTAAAAAAAAAAGGAGACTGGGAAGGTGGCTCTATAAAATGACAGCTTCTATTTAAACCACAGGGCAGGAACAGAAAACTTTCCCAGAACAAGTGGGGGGTGCGGGGAGGTGAGAGGAAGGGAGGGATGTTCTTACAGGCAGACAAAGAGATAGATGATCATAGCTCAGTGTTTGGTGTAGGAAGTAAGGTCACACATCCAGGATGCCTCTGATTACAAGTCATTTTTTTTAAAGGAACATATTGGCTCCAGTAACTCAAAAGTCACTGTGGGTAGTGGGTCCGTTGGATCTTGGTGCTCAAATAATGTCATCAGATCTCCATCTTTCTTTCCCTGTCTCTGAGAAGCTCTCCCCAACATGTGCGTGGTAGCCTCTATCACCAAACACACAGAGTACCTTAACAAGCGTAGCGTAAGGAAAGTGGTTCTTTCCTAATCATTGGGGTAGAAAAAACTATTTCAGGGAGAAATTCTGATTGGCCCAACCTATATCACATGCCCTTCCCTGGACCAATCCCTGTGGCCAGAGAGATGGAGATGTCTGGTCACACCTGGATGAGGTCACCCCATGTCAGACCACCATGAGGTTGCACCATCGGGGCAAGAGAAAGAGCAAATATAATGGACAGGGACAACCCAGAAATGCCCCTTTTCTGCCTCATTCGTGATGTCAATGTGTGCTTTATAAGGACAAAGATTTAAGGGGGGCAAGCCCAGTCAAGAGCTAGCAAAACATATGGCGACTGAAGGAATTAGAGCCTTCACAAATGCCTAACCAGGACGCTAAAATTAAATGTAATAAATAAAAACCCAGCACATACTAAACTTCCATAGTACAAAAACAAACCAAACCACCAGAATCTCTATAAGCGAGACCAAGAGACTAAGGACACATGGGAGTGGGGGGATTTGTAACCTACATGTCAGGAAAAGCATTGGTACCCCATTTATGCCACAGAGTTCTCAGAGATCAATGCAGGATGGCCATGCCGATGGAAGTCTGAGAAAAAAAAATGACATGAACGATTCTAAGAAAGCAGGACGATGAAGTGTACTTGAAGTGTACTACATGTCTGAACCATGTGATAATAAACATTTTCAAAGCCTGCAAATTCGCGGGAGGAAAATCAGCATGCTCGGGTGTGGTTGGTTGGAGCATAAACTGGCCCAAGTTTTTGAGAAGATGGGTTGGTTTCATGTACCAAAGAGTGAGATGCATTGGTTCATTCAGCCAATATAACTTGCGCGCACGCTAGACACTACTCCAAGCCCCCGAGCTACCGTGTGAACAAGCAGGCACAGCCCCCACTAGGAGTCTGCATCCTCTGGGGAAGGGGAAGGTTACAAACCAATGGACAAGAGAGGCCTAACCATCTTCAGTAATACAGGAAAGGGGGAGGGGATGGGCCTTGAGAGTAGGTAGCAGGAGACCCTAATGAGCCTAAATCTGGACGTGATAATGAACCTAAGACATTTCACCCACATAATATTTATTACAATAAATATTTGTTGAATGAAGAAATGAATGTCAAGTTTTGATACAGAGCCGACCTGCTCACGTTGGGCCAATTTGCAGTTCTGCTCACTGGGCACAGGTGAGCTGATTTTCTGATGAGAAATTGGCAACTGTTTTAAACTGTTATGATTCAGGGGATCCCTGGGTGGCTCAGCACCTGCCTTTGGCCCAGGGCGCGATCTTGGAGTCCCGGGATCGAGTCCTACTTCAGACTCCCTCCATGGAGCCTGCTTCTCCCTCCTCCTGTGTCTCTGCCTCTCTCTCTCTCTCTATCACAAATAAAAATAAATCTTTAAAAAAATATATTTAAACTGTTATGATTCAGACCTGTACCTATTTATCGAGGGGCTAAGGAATGTGCTGGCCAAGTGATGAGCAGGAGAGAGTGTCCCAAAGTGAGGGATCTGCATGTGCAAGGGCCCCAAGAGGAGAAGGGACAGAGCTTGTCTGGGGAAGTAGAGGTCATGGTGACTGGGGCACAGAGGGTGTGAGGGAGAGGCCCGTGTGGGCTCTGCTGACAGACCAGGACCCATGTCAACGAGCGCGGCGCTGCCCATGGGGCCGGGCAGCTGGGGCCCCACTGAAGGTCCTTAGAGCCCTCCGCTTTGGCTGGCCTCTGTCCCTCGCTCCAGGACGAGGAATCTGCGGTGCCTGTCTGGAGCCTGTGTTGTCCTAGACAATGCTTCCAACCCCCTACAGCCTGGAGTCCCCTCCCCAAACAGCTCCCACCTACTTCCGGAGTCTTCTCTCCCAGGGCCACCTTTCCAAGGACAGATGGAGCGTGTGCACTCTGGGCCCGAGGGGTGACCAAGGGGTGAGCAAGAGGCAAGTTTCTGTGGTTGAGGGTGTGGACAGAGTTTGGATACGTGGCCTAGGGTGTCTACACACGTGCATGGGAAGTCCCTCGCAGTGGGGGGAGGCCAAGTCAGGGAAGGCTCCCATAGTCCCGGGAACCTCAACCCACTGTGCTCTTACTTTGGGGCCCTTGTATGCCACAGGGGGAATAATCCAAAGCTTCTGAGAGGGCCCTTGTCCTAAGAGCAATGGGCGGCCTACTGAAGGATTCTGGGTAAAGGCACCGACAAGAATGACCATGGGTTTGAGATCCTTCTGGCTGTGGTATGGTGAGGGGCCCAGGGGTGCGGTTAAACGGAAGAAGGGCCATCAGTTGTGGGGTGTTGCTGGAATTCAGAACAGACATGACGGCAGTCCATATTAGCAGCAAAACATGGCAAAGAGGAGAAAAACCAAACATGGGTGATGGACTGGACAGGAGTGGTGAGTGGGCGGGAGGTCCCTGGGGGTGCTGTCACCCGGGGCAGGGGGACAGGACCCGGATCCACTCTGGGGGATGGCGGGCAGATGACAGACACGGTGGCTTCTTTGCCCTCGAGACATCAAACAGAAGTGCCAGAGAGCCAGTGGGAGGGGACCACGTGCAGCCACGATGCCCCTGGTCGGGGCGCGCCCTGCTTCCCCCACCACCGAGGAAGACACAAGGCGCCACCTGCCAGGAACTGGCCAGGTCTGATTGCAGAGAAATTAAAATGAAAACAATAAATGTGTCTTAGAATTGATGAAACAGCGTAGTTAGGATCTAAGTTTGGCTTCTCGGGTTAGGCCGAAGGAACAGGAGCACAGTGGGTTCACGGGTGCCCCCCGGAGGAGCCCGAGAAGGTACAGGTGTGGTGGCCCCACCCCAGGAGGTGGCCCAGGGCCCGGGATGCTTTCATCCCCAGGGGCCTGGTGGCCCATCACGAGGACAGCATCCAAGCACCGGGAGGGGCAGAGAGAAGGAGACCACACAAAGTTCACACGCGTCACTTCCCTTCACCTCCCAATGCCCACAGCTTTGTCACATGGCGCTCCTCGCTGCAGGGGAGGCTGGGAATGGTGGCCTTTCCCTGGGCGCCTGACGGCCGGCTACCAGTCAGCGCTCCTAAGGAGGAGGAATGGATGGGTGTTGGCATCTGGTGGTCTCCGCCCCAGGAGCCACTTGCACGTGGGTGGTGACTGACACCGAGGGCATGGCTGTGACAGGTGGCCGAGAAGGCGGCCCAGGCAAGCACTGAGGTCCTCCGAGGCAGAGTGCTTTCAGAGAGGCGATGATAAAGAAATGGACTGAGAAAGAAAGGCCTAGAAGGACAGGGGCACTGGAGGATATCTGTGCCCTGGAAGCCAAAGGAAGCCAGTGTCTCAAGGCAGAGGGAGAGGCCACCTCTGTCCAGTGCTGCTGGGGGGGGGTCAAGAGAGATGAGCTTGGGAGGCCTGGGGGGCTCCGCAGTGGAGCGTCTGCCTTCAGCTCAGGTTGTGATCCCGGGGTCCCGGGATCGAGTCCCATCGGGGTCCCCGCAGGGAGCCTGCTTCTCCCTCTGCTCGTGTCACTGTCTCTCTCTCTCTGTGTCTCTCACGAATAAATAAATAAAATCTTTTAAAGAGAGAGAGATGAGCTTGTCTACAAAGTCTCTGAATGGGGGTGGCAGGAATCAAAGCAACGGGGTTTGCAGATACTGGTACTTGGGAAGTTGGGTGATGCTGGGCGGCTCTTTATGCTATTCGCTCCCCTTTTGAAGATGCTGGAACGTTTCTATACATCACAACAAAAGAAAATAAAGACAACCCAGCTGATTTATCCACATGGAAATCATCTGTGACGTTCCCGTGAGCAGCTACACAGCAAAAACCAGCCTGGAGGGAAGAGGGATTTGTGGGAGCTGAGGGCCCGGCGTGTGTGGCAGCCTGTGTTTGCACAAACACCACAGCACTGTCTTCCGTTCCGCACGTTCTTCTTCCAGAACCTTCCTCTCCTCATCGGGAGGGGGAGTCCGTCCCCACAGCCCTGGATCTGGGCGCACCTGTGACTTCTCTGACCAGCGGAGGACGGAGGAGGTGGTGCTGTGGGCTTTGTGAGGCTGGGCCATAAAAACGACGCAGCTTCTCTCGTGTCCTCTCTCTCAAGGAAAATAAACATATAAAACTTACCCTTCTGACCGCGTTCCAATGTACACTTCGTTAGTGTAAAGTAAAGCACATTCACACCGTCATGCAACCCATCTCCAGAACTCGTCAACCCACAAAAGGGAAGCTGCGACCCCCGTGAAACACGAGCCCCCCTTCCCTCTCTGCCCAGCCCTTGGCACCCCCATCTACTTTCTGACTCCAGGACCTTGACTGACCCTGGTTCTCTTTCGTAGTGTTTGCCTCCTTGGAATCCAGCTGCCACGCCACGGAGGAGCCCCAAGTGGTGCGTGCAGAGGCCCGAGGTCCCCGGCAGAGAGCCCCCAGCCACCTCCGAGTGAGTGAGCAAGCCTGCAGGGAAGGCCAGCCCAAGTCTGGGGACAACAGCTGAAGCTCAGAGGCCATAGAGCAGAAGTTAGTCATCCCCCCTGGGCTCTGCTTCCTGACCCAAAGAAACCACTAGAATAATAAATGCCACTCAGGTTAGAGGAGTAACTGGGACACGCGGTCTGTCAAGCAGAGAAGAAAAATGGGGTGCTGACCAAAGGAGGTGAGGTCAAGGAAAGATGGTCTTTGTTTTGCTTTGCTTTTTAGGATGGAAGCTACCTGAATAGGTTTACATGTTGAAGGGAAAAAATATATATATTATTTTGGAAAGGAAACACTGAATCTGGGGACAGAGGAGGACAGATCCATAGCATGAAGCTTCCAAGAGGCAGGGTGGGGAGGGTCGTGAGCACCGGTGGGGACGAGGATCTGCCTTCACTGGCGGGGCACCGAGGCGATGGCCTCCGTGATGATCTCTCTGTAGCAGAGGCCTCCTGGCTGGAGCCTGGTGATGTCAGAGGTTCGGGGAGGGAAACAGAAAGTCTGAAACATCTTTGCAGAGAGAGGGAGAAGGTGTTGACCAGAAGGGAGAAGCAGGATGTAAAGATAAACCATTTGGTTGATGTTGGTGATTAGGAATTTCCAGGAAACAGGTTGCCCTGTTGTGTGCTTTTGTTTCTCTGTAAGCCTTAGCCACCCGGCTGTAGGCATGACACACGGGAGTGTCTCCCAGGCTTGGGGGTGTATGTGGTAAAAGGATGACGGGCCGTGGAATTAGGGCCTCGGTAAGGAGATGGTTCCATGCTGGACTCCGAAGGCTAAGCTGGGGAAGGAGGGAGGTCTTCGTGGGTCACACGAGTGTTGAGTCAGCCTATCCACTTCTAGGAATTTATCTGCAAAAGAGCATTGTGGGGCCCACTTCCAGTTTCCCGGTCCATACGTGAGGAGCGTGGAGGTTGCTGCTCCATCCTAAGACCCAGTAAAAAGCTGAACAGAGTGAAAAGTCAAGAGCGCTTCTTGACATAGGATCCATGAGAGAGAGGACACAGGGCAAAGCGCTGCCTCTAGGCTGGAAAGCGAATGCAGGGACCTGCTGCTACATACAGGGCAGGTGGGCCCAGGGAGGACCACCCCAGGGGGAGCCAAACTGACAACGCCCCCCAGGTAAAGACCCCTCCTGGAGAGGTCCCCCCAATGCTGTGAGATTTAACAGTGGGAGCTCAACAGATCCCACAATAAGTATCTGAGAAAAATCCCCTCATTTCTAAATACCCCAGTGTGACCTGTCCTTGGCCAGGCCTGCCCACCGGAGCCAACTGGCCCGGGGAAGGTGAACACCCCAGGGCAGCCCGCTACAGCCTTTCTGCCCCACCTCCGTGTGAGAAACATGGGTGAGTCAAGTCCAGAGCCATAAGCTCCTGAAAAGACCCATCACGGGCAACAACAGGCTGCAGGATGCTCCCCCACCAGCTCTGACCCTCACCACCACATTACCAGGGCCTATTTACAGCAGTTCCTTTACCCAGTACATCATGTTTCGCTCTCAAGAGAAATAAACTGAAGCAAAACAATTGGAGGAGACAGAGAGCATCAGCGCCAGATGTGGCAGGGATGTTGGAATTATCAGACTGGAAATTTAAAACACTATGAAAACACACAGACATACTTCATTTTATTGCACTTTGCAGATACCGCCTTTTTCTTTTTTTTTTTTTACACAAATGGAAGGTTTAAGGCGACCCTACAGCCAGCAAGTCTGTCAGCACCATTTTTCCAACAGTATTTGCTCACTTCATGTCTCTGTGTCACATGTTGGTAACTCTTGCAATATTTTGAGCTTTTTCATTATTATTATACTTGTTGCGGTCATCTACGATCAGTGGTCACAACTCTCTGGAAGCTCAAATTACGGTTAGCATTTTTCAGCATGAAGTATTTTATTTTATTTTGTTTTTTATTTTTTTAAAGATTTATTTATTCATGAGAGACACAGAGAGAGAGGCAGAGACACAGGCAGAGGGAGAAGCAGGCTCCATGCAGGGAGCCCGATGTGGGACTTGATCTCAGGACCCCGGGATCACGCCCCGAGCTGAAGGTGTCCCAGCATGAAGTCTTTTAAATTAAGGTATGTACATTGTTTTTAGACATAATGCTATTGCACACTTAATAGAATACAACACAGGATGAACATAACTTTTGTACGTGCTGGGAAACCCAAACATTCATTTCACTCGCGTTTCTGCAATATTGGCCTTGTCGAGGTGGCCTGGGACCAGACCCACAGTGCTTCCAACATCCGCCCATGCCATGGGCACTAATGGATGAGGCAGGCAGCGTGCAAGAACAGAGGCGCAGGGCGACAGAGATGGAAATCCTAAGGAAGAACCAAAAGAGATGCCAGAGATCAAACAAACACGGGAACAGAAACGAAGAATGCCTTTGATGGGCTTACTTGTTGACCGCGCGTGACTGAGTCTCTGAGCCAGAGGACATCTCAACAGAATCCTCAAAAATGGAAAAGCAAAGAGAACTGAAAGTGTAACATATGTGTGATGGGAATTCCAGACGGAGAAAGAGAGAAAGAATCAGAAAAAAATACTTGAAACAATAATGACTGCGGAGTTTGCCAAATTAATGTCAGGCAGCAAACCACACATTTGGGAAGCTCAGAGAACACCACGCAGGATAAATGTCAAACAAACAAAACAAAACAAAACTACACTTAGGCATATCATTTTCAAACTACAGAAAATCAAAGATGAATAGAGAAAAAAATCCTTACAAGAGCTAGAGGGGGAAAATAACCCACCTGACCTATAGACTATAAAGGTAAGGATTATTTTTGACTTCTCAGAAACCATGCAAGCAAGAAGACACTAAAATGAAATTTTAGGGGCACCCGGGTGGCTCAGTGGTTGAGCATCTGCCTTTGGCTCAGGTCATGATCCCAGAGTCCTGGGATCGAGTCCCACGTCCGGCTCCCCGCAGGGAGCCTGCTTCTCCCTCTGCCTGTGTCTCTGCCTCTCTCTGTGTCTTTCTTTCTTTTTTTTAAATTTTTATTTATTTATGATAGTCAGAGAGAGACAGAGGCAGAGACACAGGCAGAGGGAGAAGCAGGCTCCATGCACCGGGAGCCCGACGTGGGATTCGATCCCGGGTCTCCAGGATCGCGCCCTGGGCCAAAGGCAGGCGCTAAACCGCTGTGCCACCCAGGGATCCCTCTCTGTGTCTTTCATGAATAAATAAATAAAATACTTTTTAAAAAAGAATGTTTACAAAGTGTCGAGAGGAAAAAGTCCCCACCAGTCTACAATTCTGTACCTCTTGAAGGAGAAATAAAGATCTTCTCAGACAAATGAATATTGAGGGAATTTGTTGCCAGTAGACCTGCCTTGCAAGAAATGTTAAAAGCTCTTTACAGAAAAGAAAAGTAATGTAGTCAAAAACTCAGATCTGCCTAAAGGAAGGTAAAGCATCAGAGTATGAATGGTGAAGATAAAATAAAAACTTTAATTTTTTCATATTCTTAATAGATCTCACTGGTAATACTTTTTTTAAAAATATTTTTATTTATTTATTCATGAGAGACACAGAGAGAGAGGCAGAGGGAGAAGCAGGCTCTATGCAGGGAGCCTGATGTGGGACTCGATCCCAGGACTCCAGGATCACACCCTGGGCCAAAGGCAGGTGCTAAACCACTGAGCCACCCAGGGATCCCCTAACCAGTAATACTTTGTCCAAAATAGTAACAGCAGTATTCAATTTTGTGTGCCAATGTACCTGCAAGTACTTATGTAGGATTATGTATAGGTGAAAGGAATGGCACCAGCAATACTAATATGGGAGGAAAAAAATAAGGAATCATTTCTTATTATAAGGTTCTTACACCACCTGTGACATGGTATAATGATATAGTGTTATTTGAAAGAAGTTTGGGATTAATTGTAACTGCATGCTGCAAACTCTAGGTCAACTATTAAAAATAGCATATGAATCCAACGATGTATTAAAAGAATTATATGCTATGACCCTGGGGGATTTATCCCAGGGGTGCAAGAAGGTTGGCTCATCATTGGAAAATCTATTAATGTGTGATGCATCACATCAATAGGCTAAAAAAGAAAAACCACATGATTATATTAATAGATGAAGAAGAGGCATTTGTCAAAACCCAACACCTATTCATGATAAACACTCTTAGTGAGCTAGAAATGGAGAACATTTTCAACTTTATAAAGAATATCTGCAAAAAAAATAAAAATAAAAAAAATAAAGAATATCCGCAGCACCCCCTCCTCCCATGGCTGACCTCACACTGAATGGCAAGAAACTCAAAGCTTTTCCACTAAAATCAGGTACAAGGGAGGGATGTCCCCTCTCACCACTGCTTTTCGACGCTGTACTGGGATTTCTAGTTAGTGCAATAAGAGATGAGAAAAGGAAATAAAAGGTATATGGATTGGGAAGGAAGATCTACAATTGTCTTTGCAGATGCCACGGACCGTACCTTCCCACCTCAAACTGTCCCGTCCCTCCAGCAACGTCGCGTCCCGCCACGTCCCGTCCCTTCCCGCCAAGTCCCGTCCCGTCCCTTCCCGCCCCGTCACTTCCGGCAACGTCCCGTCCCGCCACGTCCCGTCCATTCCCGCCACGTCCCTTCCCGTCTGTCCCTATCCCGCACCGTCCCGACCCGCCCCGTCCCGCCGAGTCCCGTCCCGCCACGTCCCGTCATGTCCCGTCCCTTCCCGCCACGTCCCATCCCGCCACGTCCCGTCCCGCCACGTCCCGTCATGTCTCGTCACGTCCCGCCACGTCCCGTCCCGCCACGTCCCGTCCATTCCCGCCACGTCCCTTCCCGCCACGTCCCGTCCCGCCCCGTCCCTTCCCGCCACTTCCAGTCCCGCCACGTCCCGTCATGTCCCGTCCCTTCCCACCACGTCCGTCCCGCCATGTCCCGTCCCGACCCGTCCCTTCCCGACTCATCCCGTCCCTCCCCTTCCTGCCCCGTCCCGCCACGTCCCATCCCGCCACGTCCCGTCATGTCCCGTCCCTTCCCGCCACGTCCAGTACCGCCACGTCACGTCCCGCCACGTCCCGTCCATTCCCGCCACGTCCCGCCATGTCCCGTCCAGTCCGGCCACGTCCTGTCCCTCCACGTCCCGTCATGTCACGTCCTTTCCCGCCACGTCCCGTCCCGCCACGTCCCTTCATGTCCCGTCCCTTCCCGCCACATCCCGTCCCGCCACGTCCCGTCGTGTCCCGTCCCGTCCCGCCCCGTCCCTCCAGCAACGTCCCATCCCGCCACGTCCCGTCCATATCCGCCACGTCCCGTCCAGTCCGTCCCCATTCCGCCCTGTCCCGTTCCGCCCCGTCTCGCCACGTCCCGTCCCTCAACTTCCCGTCCCGCCACGTCCCGTCCATTCCCGCCACGTCCCGTCACGCCACGTCCTGTCCCTTCCCGCCACGTCACGTACCGCCACGTCAAGTCCCGTGACGTCCCGTCCCATCCCGCCACGTCCCATTCCGCCACGTCCCGTCCATTCCTGCCGCGTCCCGTCCCGTACCTCCCCATCCCGCCCCGTGCCACCACGTCCCGTCCCGCCAAGTCCCGTCATGTCCCGTCCCTTCCTCCCACGTCCCGTAACACCACGTCCCGTCCCGCCACGTCCCGTCCATTCCCGAACGTCCCGTACCGCCACGTCAAGTCCCGCCACGTCCCGTCCCTTCACGCCACGTCCCGTCCCGCCACGTCCCGCCACGTCCCGTCCATTGCCGCCACGTCCCGTCCCGCCACGTCCCGTCATGTCCCGTGCCTTTCCGCCATGTCCCGTAACGCCACGTCACGTCCAGCCAAGTCCCGTCCATTCCCGCCACGTCCCGTCCCTCCCCATCCCGCCCCGTCCCGCCATGTCCCGTCCCGCCACGTCCCGTCATGTCCCGTCCCTTCCTGCCACGTCCCGTCCCGCAAAATCCCGTCCATTCCCGCCACGTCCCGTCCCGTCCGTCCCCATCCCGCCCCGTCCCGTCATGTCCCGTCCCTTACCGCCACGTCCCGTACCGCCACATCACGTCCCGCCAAGTCCAGTCCATTCCCGCCACGTCCCGTCGCGTCCCTCCCCATCCTGCCCCGTCCCGCCATGTCCCGTCCCGCCACGTCCCGTCATGTCCCGTCCCTTCCGCCACGTCCCGTAATGCTACGTCACGTCCCGCCATGTCCCGTCCCTTCCCGCCCCGTCCCTTCCGGCAACGTCGCGTCCCGCCACCTCCCGTCCATTCCCGCCACGTCCCCTCCCGTCCGTCCCCATCACGCCCCGTCCCGTCCCGCCCCGTTCCGCCTCGTCCCGTCCCGCAAAGTCCCGTCCCGCCACGTCCCGTTCATCCCCGTCACGTCCGTTCTTTCCCGCCACGTCCAGTCCCGCAACGTCCGGTCACCCCCTGTCCCTCCTGCCACGTCCAGTCCCGCCACGTCCCGTCATGTCCCGTCCCTTCCCGCCACGTCCCGTACCGCCACGTCACGTCCCGCCACGTCCCGTCCATTCCCGCCACGTCCCGTCCCATCCCTCCGCATCCCGCCCCGTCCCGCCATGTCCCGGTCTGCCACGTCCCGTCATGTCCCGTCCCTTCCCGCCACGTCCCGTTCCGCCACGTCACATCCCGCCACGTCCCGTCCATTCCGGCCACGTCCCGTCTCGCCACGTCCCGTCCAACCCCGTCCATTCCTGCCACGTCCCGTCCCGCCATGTCCCGTCATGTCCCGTCCCTTCCCGCCTCATCCCGTCCCTCTCCATCCCGCCCCGCCTGCCACGTCCCGTCCCGCCGGGTCCCGTCATGTCCGTCCCTTCCCGCCACGTCCCGAACCGCCACGTCACGTCCCGCCACGTACCGTCATGTCCCTTCCCGCCACGTCCTATCCCTCCGCGTCCCGTCCCGCCTCATCCCGTCCATTTCCGCCTAATCCCGTCCCGTCCCTTCCCGCCCCGTCCCTTCCGGCAACGTCCCGTCCCGCCACGTCCCGTCCATTCCCGCCACATCCCCTCCCGTCCGTCCCCATCCCACCACGTCCCGTCCCGCCCCTTCCCCCCACGTCCCATCCCGCAACGTCCCGTCCCGCCAAGTCCCGTCCATTCCCGACACGTCCCGTCCCGTCCCTCACCATCCTGCCCCGTCGTCCCGCCCCGACCCGCCACGTCCCGTCCCGCAACGTCCCGTACCGTCACGTCCCGTCCAACACCGTCCCTTCCTGCCACGTCCCGTCCCGCCATGTCCCGTCATGTCCCATCCCTACCCGCCACGTCCCGTCCCGCCACGTCCCGTCCATTCCCGCCACGTCCCGTTCCGCCACGTCCCATCCCGCCACGTCCCGTCCCGCCACGTTCCATTCATTCCCGCCACGTCCCGTCCCGTCCCTCCCCATCCCGCCCCGTCCCGTCCCGCCACGTCCCGTCCCGGCACGTCCCTTCCGCCCCGTCCCTTCCTGCCACGTCCCGTCCGGCCACATCCCGTCATCTCCCGTCCTTTCCCGCTAACTCCCATACCACCACGTCACGTCCCCCCACGTCCCGTCCCTTCCCGCCATGTCCCGTCCCGCCACGTCCCGTCACGTCCCGTCCCGCCCCGTACCGTCCCGCCACATCCCGTCCCGCCACGTCCCGTCCCTTCCTGCCACGTACCGTCCCGCCACGACCCGTCCCGCCACGTCCCTTCCTGCCACGCCCGTCCCGCCACGTCCCGTCATGTCCCGTCCATTCCCGCCAAGTCCCGTCCCGCCACGTCCCGTCATGTCCCGTCCATTCCCGCCAAGTCCCGTCCCTCCCGATCCCGCCCGTCCCGTCCAGTCCCGTCCCGCCCGTACCGCCACGTCCCGTCCCGCCACGTCCCGTCATGTCCCGTCCATTCCCGCCACGTCCTGTCCCGTCCCTCCCCGTCTTGTCCCGTACCGCCACGTCCCGTCCCGCCACGTCCCGTCCCTTCCCGCCTCACCCCGTCCCGTCCCGCCCCGTCCCTCCAGCAACGTCCCGTCCCGCCAAGTCCCGTCCATTCCCGCCACGTCCCGTCCCGTCCCTCCCCATCCCGCCTCGTCCCGCCACGTCCCGTTCGCCACGTCCCGTCCCGCCCCGTCCCTTCCTGCCACGTCCCGTCCCGCCACGTCCGTCATGTCCCGTCCCTTCCCGCCACGTCCCGTACCGCGATGTCATGTCTCGCCACGTCCCGTCCATTCCCGCCCCGTACGGGCAGCCACGGCCCGCCACGTCCCGGCCTGCAACGTCCCGTCCCGCCACGTCCCGTCCATTCCCGCCACGTCCCGTACCTCCACGTCACGTCTCGCCACATCCCGTCCATTCCCGCCACGTCCTGTCCCATCCCTCCCCATCTCGCCCCATCCCGCCCCGTCCCGTCATGTCCTGTCCCTTACCGCCACGTTCCGTACCCCCACATCACGTCCCGCCAAGTCCAGTCCATTCCCGCCTCATCCCGTCCATCCCGCCTCATCCCGTCCCGTCCCTTCGCGCCCCGTCCCTTCCGGCAACGTCCCGTCCCGCCACGTCCCGTCCATTCCCGCCACGTCCCGTCCCGTCCGTCCCCATCCCGCCCCGTCCCGTCCCGCCCCGTCCCGCCACGTCCCGTCCGCAACGTCCCGTCCCGCCACGTCCCGTCCCTCCCCATCCCGCCTCGTCCCGCCACGTCCCGTCTCGCCACGTCCCGTCCCGCCCCGTCCCTTCCGCCACGTCCCGTCCCGCCACGTCCGTCATGTCCCGTCCCTTCCCGCCACGTCCCGTACCGCGATGTCATGTCTCGCCACGTCCCGTCCATTCCCGCCCCGTACGGCAGTCACGGCCCGCCACGTCCCGGCCTGCAACGTCCCGTCCCGCCACGTCCCGTCCATTCCCGCCACGTCCCGTACCTCCACGTCACGTCTCGCCACATCCCGTCCATTCCCGCCACGTCCTGTCCCATCCCTCCCCATCTCGCCCCATCCCGCCCCGTCCCGTCATGTCCTGTCCCTTACCGCCACGTCCCGTACCCCCACATCACGTCCCGCCAAGTCCAGTCCATTCCCGCCTCATCCCGTCCATCCCGCCTAATCCCGTCCCGTCCCTTCGCGCCCCGTCCCTTCCGGCAACGTCCCGTCCCGCCACGTCCCGTCCATTCCCGCCACGTCCCGTCCCGTCCGTCCCCATCCCGCCCCGTCCCGTCCCGCCCCGTCCCGCCACGTCCCGTCCGGCAACGTCCCGTCCCGCCACGTCCCGTCCATTCCCGCCACGTCCCTTCCCGTCCCTCCCCATCCCGCCCCGTCCCGCAATGTCCCATCCCGCCACGTCCCGTCATGTCCCGTCCCTTCCGCCACGTGCCGTAATGCTGCGTCACGTCCCGCCACGTCCCGTTCCTTCCCGCCACGTCCCACCACGTCCCGTCCCTTCCGCCACGTCCCGTCCCGTCCTTCCCCATCCCGCCCCGTCCTGTCCCGCCCCGTCCCGCCACTTCCCGTTACGCCACGTCCCATCCCGCAACGTTCCGTCCCGCCACGTCCCGTCCATTCCCGCCACGTCCCGTCCCGTCCTTCCCCATCCCGCCCCGTCATGTCCCGCCCCGTCCCGCCACGTCCCGTTACGCCACGTCCCATCCCGCAACGTCCCGTCCCGCCACGTCCCGTCCATTCCAGCCACGTCCCGTCCCGCACGGGCCGTCCTGCCACGTCCTGTCCATTCCAGCCACGGCCCGTCCCGCCACGGCCCGTCCAGACCCTCCCCATCCCGCCCCGTCCCGCCATGTCCCATCCCACCATGTCCCGTCATGTCCCGTCCCTTCGCCCACGTCCAGTCCCGCCACGTCCCGTCCCGCCACGTCCCGTCCATTCCCGCCTCATCCCGTCCCGTCCCTTCCCGCCCCGTCCCCATCCCGCCCTGTCCCGTCCCGCCCCGTCTCGCCACGTCCCGTCCCGCAACGTCCCGTCCCGCCACGTCCCGTCCATTCCCGCCACGTCCCGTCCCGCACGGCCGTCCTGCCACGTCCCGTCCATTCCAGCCACGTCCCGTCCCGCCACGGCCCGTCCCGACCCTCCCATCCCGCCCCGTCCTGCCATGTCCCGTCCCGCCACGTCCCGTCATGTCCCGTCCATTCCCGCCTCATCCCATCCCGTCCCTTCCCGCCCCGTCCCTTCCGCAACGTCCCGTCCCGTCCATTCCCGCAACGTCCCGTCCCGTCCTTCCCCATCCCGCCCCGTCCCGTCCCGCCCCGTCCCGCCACGTCCCGTCCGCCACGTCCCGTCCCGCCACGTCCCGTCCATTCCCGCCACGTCCCTTCCCGTCCATCCCCATCCCGCCCCGTCCCGCAATGTCCCATCCCGCCACGTCCCGTCATGTCCCGTCCCTTCCGCCACGTGCCGTAATGCTACGTCACGTCCCGCCACGTCCCGTCCCTTCCCGCCACGTCCCGTCCCGTGCTTCCCATCCCGCCCCGTCCTGTCCCACTCCGTCCCGCCACTTCCCGTTACGCCACGTCCCATCCCGCAACGTTCCGTCCCGCCACGTCCCGTCCATTCCCGCCACGTCCCGTCCCGTCCCGTCCTTCCCCATCCCGCCCCGTCCTGTCCCGCCCCGTCCCGCCACGTCCCGTTACGCCACGTCCCATCCCGCAACGTCCCGTCCCGCCACGTCCCGTCCATTCCAGCCACGTCCCGTCCCGCACGGGCCGTCCTGCCACGTCCCGTCCATTCCAGCCACGGCCCGTCCCGCCACGGCCCGTCCAGACCCTCCCCATCCCGCCCCGTCCCGCCATGTCCCGTCCCACCACGTCCCGTCATGTCCCGTCACTTCGCACACGTCCTGTCCCGCCACGTCCCGTCCCGCCACGTCCCGTCCATTCCCGCCACGTCCCGTCCCGTCCCTCCCCATCCCGCCCCGTCCCGCCCCGTCCCGCCCGTCCCGCCACGTCCCGTTACGCCATGTCCCGTCCCGCCCCGTCCCTTCCTGCCACGTCCCATCCCGCCACGTCTGTCATGGCCCGTCCCATCCCGCCACGTCCCGTACCGCGATGTCATATCTCGCCACGTCCCGTCCATTCCCGCCACGTCCCGTCCCGTCCCTCCCCATCCCGCGCCGTCCCGCCACGTCCCGTCCCGCCATGTCCCGTCCCGTCCCGCCCCGTCCCGCCACGTCCCGTCCCGCAACGTCCCTTCCCTTCGCGCCTCATCCCGTCCCGTCCGTCCCCATCCCGCCGCGTCCCGGCTCACCCCGTCCCGCCACGTCCCGTCCCGCAACGTCCCGTCCCGACATGTCCCGTCCAGTCCGGCTACGTCCCGTCCCGCCACGTCCCGTCCCGCCACGTCCCGTCCTTTCCCGCCACGTCCCGTCCCGCAACGTCCCGTCCCGCCATGTCCCGTCCAGTCCGGCCACGTCCCGTCCCGCCACCTCCCGTCACGTCCCGTCCTTTCCCCCACGTCCCGTCCCGCCACGTCCCGTCATTTCCCGTCCTTTCCCGCCACGTCCCGTCCCGCCACGTCTCGTTATGTCCCGTTCTTTCCCGCCACGTCCCGTCCCGCCACGTCCCTTCATTTCCCGTCCCTTCCCGCCACGTCCCATACCGCCAGGACACGTCCCGCAATGTCCCGTCCATTCCCGCCACGTCCCGTCCCGCCACGTCCTTTCCCGACCCGTCCCTTCCTGCCACGTCCCGTCCCGCCAAGTCCCGTCATGTCCCGAACCTTCCTGCCACGGCCCGTACTACCACGTCCCTTCCCGCCACATCCCGTCCATTCCCGCCACGTCCCGTCCCGCCACGTCAAGTCCCGCCACGTCCCGTCCCTTCACGCCACGTCCCGTCCCGCCACGTCTCGTCATGTCCCATCCTTTCCCGCCACGTCCCGTCCCGCCACATCCCGTCCCGCCTCGTCCCGTCCATTCCCGCCTCATCCCGTCCCGTCCCTTCCCGCCCCGTCCCTTCCAGCAACGTCCCGTCCCGCCACATCCCGTCCATTCCCGCCACGTGCCTTCGGTCCGTCCCCATCCCGCCCCGTCCCGTCCGGCCCCGTCCCGCCACGTCCCGTCCATTCCCGCCACGTCCCTTCCCGTCCCTCCCCATCCCGCCCCGTCCCGCAATGTCCCGTCCCGCCACGTCCCGTCATGTCCCGTCCCTTCCGCCACGTCCCGTAATGCTACGTCACGTACCGCCACGTCCCGTCCCTTCCCGCCACGTCCCATTCTACAACCTCACGTCCCGCCACGTCCCGTACCACCACGTCACGTCCCACTACGTCCCGTCCCGTCCCGCCCCTTCCCTTCCTGCCACGTTCCTTCCCGCCACGTCCCGTCATGTCCCGTCCCTTTCAGCCACGTCCGCCCCGCCACGTCCCGTCCCGCCTCGTCCCGTCCATTCCCGGCTCATCCCGTCCCGTCACTTCCCGCCCCGTCCCCATCCCGCCCTGTCCCGTCCCGCACCGTCTCGCCACGTCCCGTCCCGCAACGTCCCGTCCCGCCACGTCCCGTCCATTCCCGCCACGTCCCGTCCGCTCAGCCGTCCTGCCACGTCCCGTCCATTCCAGCCACGTCCCGTCCGCCACGTCCCGTCCCGCCACGGCCCGTCCCGACCCTCCCCATCCCGCCCCGTCCCGCCATGTCCCGTCCCACCACGTCCCGTCATGTCCCGTCCCTTCGCCCACGTCCTGTCCCGCCACGTCCCGTCCCGCCACGTCCCGTCCATTCCCGCCACGTCCCGTCCCGTCCCTCCCCATCCCGCCCCGTCCCGTCCCGCCCCGTCCCGCCAGGTCCCGTTACACCACGTCCCGTCCCGCCATGTCCCGTCCCGTCCCGCCCCGTCCCGCCACGTCCCGTCCCGCACGTCCCGTCCCTTCGCGCCTCATCCCGTCCCGTCCGTCCCCATCCCGCCACGTCCCGTCCCGCAACGTCCCGCCACGTCCCGTCCCGCAACGTCCCATCATGTCCCGTCCTTTCCCGCCACGTCCCGTCCCGCAACGTCCGTCCCGCCATGTCCCGTCCAGTCCGCCACGTCCCGTCCCGCCACGTCCCGTCATGTCCCGTCCTTTCCCGCCACGTCCCGTCCCGCCACGTCCCGTCATTCCCGTCCTTTCCCGCCACGTCCCGTCCCTTCCCGCCACGTCCCGCCACGTCCCGTCCCTTCCCGCCACGTCCCGCCACGTCCCGTCCTGCAACGTCCCGTCCCGCCACGTCCCGTCCATTCCCGCCACGTCCCGTCCCGTCCTTCCCCATCCCGCCCCGTCCTGTCCCGCCCCGTCCGCCACGTCCCGTCCCGCCACGTCCCGTTACGCCACGTCCCATCCCGCAACGTCCCGTCCATTCCAGCCACGTCCCGTCCCGCACGGCCGTCCTTCCACGTCCCGTCCATTCCAGCCACGGCCCGTCCCGCCACGGCCCGTACAGACCCTCCCCATCCCGCCCCGTCCCACCATGTCCCGTCCCACCACGTCCCGTCATGTCCCGTCCCTTCGCCCACGTCCTGTCCCGCCACGTCCCGTCCCGCCACGTCCCGTCCCGTCCCTCCCCATCCCGCCCCGCCACGTCCGTCGCCACGTCCCGTCCTGCACGTCCCGTCCTTCCCGCCACGTCCCTTCCCGCCACGTCCCATCCCGCCACGTCCCATCCCGCACGTCCCGTCATGTCCCGCCCTTACCGCCACGTCCCGTCCCGCCAAGTCCCGTCCTGCCACGTCCCGTCCATTCCGCCACGTCCCGTCCCGTCCCTCCCCATCCTGCCCCGTCCCGTCCACCCCGTCCCGCCACTTCCCGTCCCGCAACGACCCGTCCCGCCACGTCCCGTCCATTCCCGCCACGTCGCGTCTGCCACGTCCTGTCCCGCCACGTCCCGTCCAACCCGTCCCTTCCTGCCAGTCCCGTCCCGCCATGTCCCATCATGTCCCGTCCCTTACCGCCACGTCCAGTCCCGACAGTGCGCCACGGCCCATCCCGCCCCGTCCCTTCCCGCTACGTCCCGTCCCGCCACGTCCCGTCCATTCCCGCCACGTCCCGTCCCGCAACGTCCCGTCACGCCACGTCCCGACCGCCCGTCCCTTCCTGCCACGACGTCCCGCCACGTCCCGTCATGTCCCGTCCTTCACGCCACGTCCCGTCACGTCCCGTCCCTTCCCGCCACGTCCCGTCATGCACGTCCCGTCACGTCCCGTCCCTTCCGGCCATCCCGTCCCTCCCCATCCCGCCACGTCCCGTCCCGCCACGTCCCGTCATGTCCCGTCCCTTCCCGCCACGTCCGTCCGCCACGTCCGTCCCGCCACGTCCCTCAGTCCCGTCTTTCCGCCACGTCCCATACCGCCACGACACGTCCCGCACAGTCCCGTCCATCCCGCCACGTCCCGTCCCGTCCCTCCCCATCCCGCCCGTCCCGCCATGTCCCGTCCCGCCACGTCCCGTCATGTCCCGTACCTTCCGCCACGTCCCGTACGCACGTCACGTCCCGCCACGTCCCGTCCCTTCCCGCCACATCCCATACTCCACGTCACGTCCCGACACGTCCCGTCCCGCCACGACACGTCATGTCCCGTCCCTTCCCGCCACGTCCCGTACCACCACGTCACGTCCCACTACGTCCCGTCCCATCCCGCCCCGTCCCTTCCCGTACGTCCCGTCCCGCCACGTCCCGTCACGTTCCGTCCCTTCCCGCCTCATCCCATCACGTCCTGTCCGCCCGTCCTTCCCCAACGTCCCGTCCCGCCGCGTCCCGTCCCGTCCCTCCCCATCCCGCCCCGTGCCGCCACGTCCCGTCCCGCAATGTCCCATCAAGTCCTGTCCCTTCCCGCCAAGTCCCGTACCACCACGTCCCGTCCCGCCACGTCCCATCACGTCCCGTCCCGCCCGTCACTTCCCGCCACGTCCCATACCGCGATGTCATGTCTCGCCACGTCCCGTCCATTCCCACCACGTCCCGTCCCGTCCCTCCCCATCCGCCCGTCCCGCCACGTCCCTTCCCGCCTCATCCCGTCCGGTCCGTCCCATCCCGCCCTGTCCCATCGCGCCCTGTCTCGCCACGTCCCGTCCCTCAACGTCCCGTCCCGCCATGTCCCGTCCAGTCCGGCCACGTCCCGTCCCGCCACCTCCCGTCACGTCCCGTCCTTTCCCGCCACGTCCCGTCCCGCCACGTCCCGTCATTTCCCGTCCTTTCCCGCCACGTCCCGTCCCGCCACGTCTCGTATGTCCCGTCCTTTCCCGCCACGTCCCGTCCCGCCACGTCCCTTCATTCCCGTCCCTTCCCGCCACGTCCCATACCGCCAGGACACGTCCCGCCATGTCCCGTCCATTCCCGCCACGTCCCGTCCCGCCACGTCCTTTCCCGACCCGTCCCTTCCTGCCACGTCCCGTCCCGCCACGTCCCGTCATGTCCCGACCTTCCTGCCACGTCCCGTACTCCACGTCCCTTCCCGCCACGTCCCGTCCATTCCCGCCACGTCCCGTCCCGCCACGTCCAGTCCCGCCACGTCCCGTCCCTTCACGCCACGTCCCGTCCCGCCACGTCCGTCATGTCCCATCCTTCCCGCCACGTCCCGTCCCGCCACATCCCGTCCCGCCTCGTCCCGTCCATTCCCGCCTCATCCCGTCCCGTCCCTTCCCGCCCCGTCCCTTCCAGCAACGTCCCGTCCCGCCACGTCCCGTCCATTCCCGCCACGTGCCTTCGGTCCGTCCCCATCCCGCCCCGTCCCGTCCGGCCCCGTCCCGCCACGTCCCGTCCATTCCCGCCACGTCCCTTCCCGTCCCTCCCCATCCCGCCCCGTCCCGCAATGTCCCGTCCCGCCACGTCCCGTCATGTCCCGTCCCTTCCGCCACGTCCCGTAATGCTACGTCACGTACCGCCACTTCCCGTCCCTTCCCGCCACGTCCCATTCTACAACCTCACGTCCCGCCACGTCCCGTACCACCACGTCACGTCCCACTACGTCCCGTCCCGTCCCGCCCCTTCCCTTCCTGCCACGTTCCTTCCCGCCACGTCCCGTCATGTCCCGTCCCTTTCAGCCACGTCCGCCCCGCCACGTCCCGTCCCGCCTCGTCCCGTCCATTCCCGCCTCATCCCGTCCCGTCACTTCCCGCCCCGTCCCCATCCCGCCCTGTCCCGTCCCGCACCGTCTCGCCACGTCCCGTCCCGCAACGTCCCGTCCCGCCACGTCCCGTCCATTCCCGCCACGTCCCGTCCCGCTCAGGCCGTCCTGCCACGTCCCGTCCATTCCAGCCACGTCCCGTCCCGCCACGTCCCGTCCCGCCACGGCCCGTCCCGACCCTCCCCATCCCGCCCCGTCCCGCCATGTCCCGTCCCACCACGTCCCGTCATGTCCCGTCCCTTCGCCCACGTCCTGTCCCGCCACGTCCCGTCCCGCCACGTCCCGTCCATTCCCGCCACGTCCCGTCCCGTCCCTCCCCATCCCGCCCCGTCCCGTCCCGCCCCGTCCCGCCAGGTCCCGTTACACCACGTCCCGTCCCGCCATGTCCCGTCCCGTCCCGCCCCGTCCCGCCACGTCCCGTCCGGCAACGTCCCTTCCCTTCGCGCCTCAACCCGTCCCGTCCGTCCCCATCCCGCCGCGTCCCGGCCCGCAACGTCCCGCCACGTCCCGTCCCGCAACGTCCCATCATGTCCCGTCCTTTCCCGCCACGTCCCGTCCCGCAACGTCTCGTCCCGCCATGTCCCGTCCAGTCCGGCCACGTCCCGTCACGCCACGTCCCGTCATGTCCCGTCCTTTCCCGCCACGTCCCGTCACGCCACGTCCCGTCATTTCCCGTCCTTTCCCGCCACGTCCCGTCCCTTCCCGCCACGTCCCGCCACGTCCCGTCCCTTCCCGCCACGTCCCGCCACGTCCCGTCCTGCAACGTCCCGTCCCGCCACGTCCCATCCATTCCAGCCACGTCCCGTCCCGTCCTTCCCCATCCCGCCCCGTCCTGTCCCGCCCGTCTCGCCACGTCCCGTCCCGCCACGTCCCGTTACGCCACGTCCCATCCCGCAACGTCCCGTCCATTCCAGCCATGTCCCGTCCCGCACAGGCCGTCCTTCCACGTCCCGTCCATTCCAGCCACGGCCCGTCCCGTCACGGCCCGTACAGACCCTCCCCATCCCGCCCCGTCCCACCATTTCCCGTCCCACCACGTCCCGTCATGTCCCGTCCCTTCGCCCACGTCCTGTCCCACCACGTCCCGTCCCGCCACGTCCCGTCCCGTCCCTCCCCATCCCGCCCCGCCACGTCACGTCAGTCCACGTCCCGTCCTGTCACGTCCCGTCCTTTCCCTCCACGTCCCTTCCCGCCACGTCCCATCCCGCCACGTCCCATCCCGACACGTCCCGTCATGTCCCGCCCCTTACCGCAACGTCCCGTCCCGCCAAGTCCCGTCCTGCCACGTCCCGTCCATTACCGCCACGTCCCGTCCCGTCCCTCCCCATCCTGCCCCGTCCCGTCCCGCCCCGTCCCGCCACTTCCCGTCCCGCAACGACCCGTCCCGCCACGTCCCGTCCATTCCCGCCACGTCGCGTCTGGCCACGTCCTGTCCCGCCACGTCCCGTCCAACCCCGTCCCTTCCTGCCAGTCCCGTCCCGCCATGTCCCATCATGTCCCGTCCCTTACCGCCACGTCCAGTCCCGACAGGTGCGCCACGGCCCATCCCGCCCCGACCCTTCCCGCTACGTCCCGTCCCGCCACGTCCCGTCCATTCCCGCCACGTCCCGTCCCGCAACGTCCCGTCACGCCACGTCCCGAACCGCCCCGTCCCTTCCTGCCACGAAACGTCCCGCCACATCCCGTCATGTCCCGTCTCTTCACGCCACGTCCCGTCACGTCCCGTCCCTTCCCGCCACGTCCCGTCATGCAAGGTCCCGTCACGTCCCGTCCCTTCCGGACTCATCCCGTCCCTCCCCATCCCGCCACGTCCCGTCCCGCCACGTCCCGTCATGTCCCGTCCCTTCCCGCCACGTCCAGTACCGCCACGTCTCGTCCCGCCACGTCCTCTCAAGTCCCGTCTTTTCCCGCCACGTCCCATACCGCCACGACACGTCCCGCAAAGTCCCGTCCATCCCCGCCACGTCCCGTCCCGTCCCTCCCCATCCAGCCCCGTCCCGCCATGTCCCGTCCCGCCACGTCCCGTCATGTCCCGTACCTTCCGCCACGTCCCGTAATGCTACGTCACGTCCCGCCACGTCCCGTCCCTTCCCGCCACATCCCATACTTCCACGTCACGTCCCGACACGTCCCGTCCCGCCACGACACGTCATGTCCCGTCCCTTCCCGCCACGTACCGTACCACCACGTCACGTCCCACTACGTCCCGTCCCATCCCGCCCCGTCCCTTCCCGTACGTCCCGTCCCGCCACGTCCCGTCACGTTCCGTCCCTTCCCGCCTCATCCCATCACTTCCTGTACCGCCCCGTCACTTCCCACAACGTCCCGTCCCGCCGCGTCCCGTCCCGTCCCTCCCCATCCCGCCCCGTGCCGCCACGTCCCGTCCCGCAATGTCCCATCAAGTCCTGTCCCTTCCCGCCAAGTCCCGTACCACCACGTCCCGTCCCGCCACGTCCCATCACGTCCCGTCCCGCCCCGTCACTTCCCGCCACATCCCATACCGCGATGTCATGTCTCGCCACGTCCCGTCCATTCCCACCACGTCCCGTCCCGTCCCTCCCCATTCCGCCCCGTCCCGCCACGTCCCTTCCCGCCTCATCCCGTCCGGTCCGTCCCAATCCCGCCCTGTCCCATCGCGCCCTGTCTCGCCACATCCCGTCCCTCAACGTCCCGTCCCGCCATGTCCCGTCCAGTCCGGCCACGTCCCGTCCCGCCACCTCCCGTCACGTCCCGTCCTTTCCCCCACGTCCCGTCCCGCCACGTCCCGTCATTTCCCGTCCTTTCCCGCCACGTCCCGTCCCGCCACGTCTCGTTATGTCCCGTTCTTTCCCGCCACGTCCCGTCCCGCCACGTCCCTTCATTTCCCGTCCCTTCCCGCCACGTCCCATACCGCCAGGACACGTCCCGCAATGTCCCGTCCATTCCCGCCACGTCCCGTCCCGCCACGTCCTTTCCCGACCCGTCCCTTCCTGCCACGTCCCGTCCCGCCAAGTCCCGTCATGTCCCGAACCTTCCTGCCACGGCCCGTACTACCACGTCCCTTCCCGCCACATCCCGTCCATTCCCGCCACGTCCCATCCCGCCACGTCAAGTCCCGCCACGTCCCGTCCCTTCACGCCACGTCCCGTCCCGCCACGTCTCGTCATGTCCCATCCTTTCCCGCCACGTCCCGTCCCGCCACATCCCGTCCCGCCTCGTCCCGTCCATTCCCGCCTCATCCCGTCCCGTCCCTTCCCGCCCCGTCCCTTCCAGCAACGTCCCGTCCCGCCACATCCCGTCCATTCCCGCCACGTGCCTTCGGTCCGTCCCCATCCCGCCCCGTCCCGTCCGGCCCCGTCCCGCCACGTCCCGTCCATTCCCGCCACGTCCCTTCCCGTCCCTCCCCATCCCGCCCCGTCCCGCAATGTCCCGTCCCGCCACGTCCCGTCATGTCCCGTCCCTTCCGCCACGTCCCGTAATGCTACGTCACGTACCGCCACTTCCCGTCCCTTCCCGCCACGTCCCATTCTACAACCTCACGTCCCGCCACGTCCCGTACCACCACGTCACGTCCCACTACGTCCCGTCCCGTCCCGCCCCTTCCCTTCCTGCCACGTTCCTTCCCGCCACGTCCCGTCATGTCCCGTCCCTTTCAGCCACGTCCGCCCCGCCACGTCCCGTCCCGCCTCGTCCCGTCCATTCCCGCTCATCCCGTCCCGTCACTTCCCGCCCCGTCCCCATCCCGCCCTGTCCCGTCCCGCACCGTCTCGCCACGTCCCGTCCCGCAACGTCCCGTCCCGCCACGTCCCGTCCATTCCCGCCACGTCCCGTCCCGCTCAGGCCGTCCTGCCACGTCCCGTCCATTCCAGCCACGTCCCGTCCCGCCACGTCCCGTCCCGCCACGGCCCGTCCCGACCCTCCCCATCCCGCCCCGTCCCGCCATGTCCCGTCCCACCACGTCCCGTCATGTCCCGTCCCTTCGCCCACGTCCTGTCCCGCCACGTCCCGTCCCGCCACGTCCCGTCCATTCCCGCCACGTCCCGTCCCGTCCCTCCCCATCCCGCCCCGTCCCGTCCCGCCCCGTCCCGCCAGGTCCCGTTACACCACGTCCCGTCCCGCCATGTCCCGTCCCGTCCCGCCCCGTCCCGCCACGTCCCGTCCGCAACGTCCCTTCCCTTCGCGCCTCAACCCGTCCCGTCCGTCCCCATCCCGCCGCGTCCCGGCCCGCAACGTCCCGCCACGTCCCGTCCCGCAACGTCCCATCATGTCCCGTCCTTCCCGCCACGTCCCGTCCCGCAACGTCTCGTCCCGCCATGTCCCGTCCAGTCCGGCCACGTCCCGTCACGCCACGTCCCGTCATGTCCCGTCCTTTCCCGCCACGTCCCGTCACGCCACGTCCCGTCATTTCCCGTCCTTTCCCGCCACGTCCCGTCCCTTCCCGCCACGTCCCGCCACGTCCCGTCCCTTCCCGCCACGTCCCGCCACGTCCCGTCCTGCAACGTCCCGTCCCGCCACGTCCCATCCATTCCAGCCACGTCCCGTCCCGTCCTTCCCATCCCGCCCCGTCCTGTCCCGCCCCGTCTCGCCACGTCCCGTCCCGCCACGTCCCGTTACGCCACGTCCCATCCCGCAACGTCCCGTCCATTCCAGCCATGTCCCGTCCCGCACAGGCCGTCCTTCCACGTCCCGTCCATTCCAGCCACGGCCCGTCCCGTCACGGCCCGTACAGACCCTCCCCATCCCGCCCCGTCCCACCATGTCCCGTCCCACCACGTCCCGTCATGTCCCGTCCCTTCGCCCACGTCCTGTCCCACCACGTCCCGTCCCGCCACGTCCCGTCCCGTCCCTCCCCATCCCGCCCCGCCACGTCACGTCAGTCCACGTCCCGTCCTGTCACGTCCCGTCCTTTCCCTCCACGTCCCTTCCCGCCACGTCCCATCCCGCCACGTCCCATCCCGACACGTCCCGTCATGTCCCGCCCCTTACCGCAACGTCCCGTCCCGCCAAGTCCCGTCCTGCCACGTCCCGTCCATTACCGCCACGTCCCGTCCCGTCCCTCCCCATCCTGCCCCGTCCCGTCCCGCCCCGTCCCGCCACTTCCCGTCCCGCAACGACCCGTCCCGCCACGTCCCGTCCATTCCCGCCACGTCGCGTCTGGCCACGTCCTGTCCCGCCACGTCCCGTCCAACCCCGTCCCTTCCTGCCAGTCCCGTCCCGCCATGTCCCATCATGTCCCGTCCCTTACCGCCACGTCCAGTCCCGACAGGTGCGCCACGGCCCATCCCGCCCCGACCCTTCCCGCTACGTCCCGTCCCGCCACGTCCCGTCCATTCCCGCCACGTCCCGTCCCGCAACGTCCCGTCACGCCACGTCCCGAACCGCCCCGTCCCTTCCTGCCACGAAACGTCCCGCCACATCCCGTCATGTCCCGTCTCTTCACGCCACGTCCCGTCACGTCCCGTCCCTTCCCGCCACGTCCCGTCATGCAAGGTCCCGTCACGTCCCGTCCCTTCCGGACTCATCCGTCCCTCCCCATCCCGCCACGTCCCGTCCCGCCACGTCCCGTCATGTCCCGTCCCTTCCCGCCACGTCCAGTACCGCCACGTCTCGTCCCGCCACGTCCTCTCAAGTCCCGTCTTTTCCCGCCACGTCCCATACCGCCACGACACGTCCCGCAAAGTCCCGTCCATCCCCGCCACGTCCCGTCCCGTCCCTCCCCATCCAGCCCCGTCCCGCCATGTCCCGTCCCGCCACGTCCCGTCATGTCCCGTACCTTCCGCCACGTCCCGTAATGCTACGTCACGTCCCGCCACGTCCCGTCCCTTCCCGCCACATCCCATACTTCCACGTCACGTCCCGACACGTCCCGTCCCGCCACGACACGTCATGTCCCGTCCCTTCCGCCACGTACCGTACCACCACGTCACGTCCCACTACGTCCCGTCCCATCCCGCCCGTCCCTTCCCGTACGTCCCGTCCCGCCACGTCCCGTCACGTTCCGTCCTTCCCGCCTCATCCCATCACTTCCTGTACCGCCCCGTCACTTCCCACAACGTCCCGTCCCGCCGCGTCCCGTCCCGTCCCTCCCCATCCCGCCCCGTGCCGCCACGTCCCGTCCCGCAATGTCCCATCAAGTCCTGTCCCTTCCCGCCAAGTCCCGTACCACCACGTCCCGTCCCGCCACGTCCCATCACGTCCCGTCCCGCCCCGTCACTTCCCGCCACATCCCATACCGCGATGTCATGTCTCGCCACGTCCCGTCCATTCCCACCACGTCCCGTCCCGTCCCTCCCCATTCCGCCCCGTCCCGCCACGTCCCTTCCCGCCTCATCCCGTCCGGTCCGTCCCAATCCCGCCCTGTCCCATCGCGCCCTGTCTCGCCACATCCCGTCCCTCAACGTCCCGTCCCGCCATGTCCCGTCCAGTCCGGCCACGTCCCGTCCCGCCACCTCCCGTCACGTCCCGTCCTTTCCCCCACGTCCCGTCCCGCCACGTCCCGTCATTTCCCGTCCTTTCCCGCCACGTCCCGTCCCGCCACGTCTCGTTATGTCCCGTTCTTTCCCGCCACGTCCCGTCCCGCCACGTCCCTTCATTTCCCGTCCCTTCCCGCCACGTCCCATACCGCCAGGACACGTCCCGCAATGTCCCGTCCATTCCCGCCACGTCCCGTCCCGCCACGTCCTTTCCCGACCCGTCCCTTCCTGCCACGTCCCGTCCCGCCAAGTCCCGTCATGTCCCGAACCTTCCTGCCACGGCCCGTACTACCACGTCCCTTCCCGCCACATCCCGTCCATTCCCGCCACGTCCCATCCCGCCACGTCAAGTCCCGCCACGTCCCGTCCCTTCACGCCACGTCCCGTCCCGCCACGTCTCGTCATGTCCCATCCTTTCCCGCCACGTCCCGTCCCGCCACATCCCGTCCCGCCTCGTCCCGTCCATTCCCGCCTCATCCCGTCCCGTCCCTTCCCGCCCCGTCCCTTCCAGCAACGTCCCGTCCCGCCACATCCCGTCCATTCCCGCCACGTGCCTTCGGTCCGTCCCCATCCCGCCCGTCCCGTCCGGCCCCGTCCCGCCACGTCCCGTCCATTCCCGCCACGTCCCTTCCCGTCCCTCCCCATCCCGCCCCGTCCCGCAATGTCCCGTCCCGCCACGTCCCGTCATGTCCCGTCCCTTCCGCCACGTCCCGTAATGCTACGTCACGTACCGCCACTTCCCGTCCCTTCCCGCCACGTCCCATTCTACAACCTCACGTCCCGCCACGTCCCGTACCACCACGTCACGTCCCACTACGTCCCGTCCCGTCCCGCCCCTTCCCTTCCTGCCACGTTCCTTCCCGCCACGTCCCGTCATGTCCCGTCCCTTTCAGCCACGTCCGCCCCGCCACGTCCCGTCCCGCCTCGTCCCGTCCATTCCCGGCTCATCCCGTCCCGTCACTTCCCGCCCCGTCCCCATCCCGCCCTGTCCCGTCCCGCACCGTCTCGCCACGTCCCGTCCCGCAACGTCCCGTCCCGCCACGTCCCGTCCATTCCCGCCACGTCCCGTCCCGCTCAGGCCGTCCTGCCACGTCCCGTCCATTCCAGCCACGTCCCGTCCCGCCACGTCCCGTCCCGCCACGGCCCGTCCCGACCCTCCCCATCCCGCCCCGTCCCGCCATGTCCCGTCCCACCACGTCCCGTCATGTCCCGTCCCTTCGCCCACGTCCTGTCCCGCCACGTCCCGTCCCGCCACGTCCCGTCCATTCCCGCCACGTCCCGTCCCGTCCCTCCCCATCCCGCCCCGTCCCGTCCCGCCCCGTCCCGCCAGGTCCCGTTACACCACGTCCCGTCCCGCCATGTCCCGTCCCGTCCCGCCCCGTCCCGCCACGTCCCGTCCGGCAACGTCCCTTCCCTTCGCGCCTCAACCCGTCCCGTCCGTCCCCATCCCGCCGCGTCCCGGCCCGCAACGTCCCGCCACGTCCCGTCCCGCAACGTCCCATCATGTCCCGTCCTTTCCCGCCACGTCCCGTCCCGCAACGTCTCGTCCCGCCATGTCCCGTCCAGTCCGGCCACGTCCCGTCACGCCACGTCCCGTCATGTCCCGTCCTTTCCCGCCACGTCCCGTCACGCCACGTCCCGTCATTTCCCGTCCTTCCCGCCACGTCCCGTCCCTTCCCGCCACGTCCCGCCACGTCCCGTCCCTTCCCGCCACGTCCCGCCACGTCCCGTCCTGCAACGTCCCGTCCCGCCACGTCCCATCCATTCCAGCCACGTCCCGTCCCGTCCTTCCCCATCCCGCCCCGTCCTGTCCCGCCCCGTCTCGCCACGTCCCGTCCCGCCACGTCCCGTTACGCCACGTCCCATCCCGCAACGTCCCGTCCATTCCAGCCATGTCCCGTCCCGCACAGGCCGTCCTTCCACGTCCCGTCCATTCCAGCCACGGCCCGTCCCGTCACGGCCCGTACAGACCCTCCCCATCCCGCCCCGTCCCACCATTTCCCGTCCCACCACGTCCCGTCATGTCCCGTCCCTTCGCCCACGTCCTGTCCCACCACGTCCCGTCCCGCCACGTCCCGTCCCGTCCCTCCCCATCCCGCCCCGCCACGTCACGTCAGTCCACGTCCCGTCCTGTCACGTCCCGTCCTTTCCCTCCACGTCCCTTCCCGCCACGTCCCATCCCGCCACGTCCCATCCCGACACGTCCCGTCATGTCCCGCCCCTTACCGCAACGTCCCGTCCCGCCAAGTCCCGTCCTGCCACGTCCCGTCCATTACCGCCACGTCCCGTCCCGTCCCTCCCCATCCTGCCCCGTCCCGTCCCGCCCCGTCCCGCCACTTCCCGTCCCGCAACGACCCGTCCCGCCACGTCCCGTCCATTCCCGCCACGTCGCGTCTGGCCACGTCCTGTCCCGCCACGTCCCGTCCAACCCCGTCCCTTCCTGCCAGTCCCGTCCCGCCATGTCCCATCATGTCCCGTCCCTTACCGCCACGTCCAGTCCCGACAGGTGCGCCACGGCCCATCCCGCCCCGACCCTTCCCGCTACGTCCCGTCCCGCCACGTCCCGTCCATTCCCGCCACGTCCCGTCCCGCAACGTCCCGTCACGCCACGTCCCGAACCGCCCCGTCCCTTCCTGCCACGAACGTCCCGCCACATCCCGTCATGTCCCGTCTCTTCACGCCACGTCCCGTCACGTCCCGTCCCTTCCCGCCACGTCCCGTCATGCAAGGTCCCGTCACGTCCCGTCCCTTCCGGACTCATCCCGTCCCTCCCCATCCCGCCACGTCCCGTCCCGCCACGTCCCGTCATGTCCCGTCCCTTCCCGCCACGTCCAGTACCGCCACGTCTCGTCCCGCCACGTCCTCTCAAGTCCCGTCTTTTCCCGCCACGTCCCATACCGCCACGACACGTCCCGCAAAGTCCCGTCCATCCCCGCCACGTCCCGTCCCGTCCCTCCCCATCCAGCCCCGTCCCGCCATGTCCCGTCCCGCCACGTCCCGTCATGTCCCGTACCTTCCGCCACGTCCCGTAATGCTACGTCACGTCCCGCCACGTCCCGTCCCTTCCCGCCACATCCCTACTTCCACGTCACGTCCCGACACGTCCCGTCCCGCCACGACACGTCATGTCCCGTCCCTTCCCGCCACGTACCGTACCACCACGTCACGTCCCACTACGTCCCGTCCCATCCCGCCCCGTCCCTTCCCGTACGTCCCGTCCCGCCACGTCCCGTCACGTTCCGTCCCTTCCCGCCTCATCCCATCACTTCCTGTACCGCCCCGTCACTTCCCACAACGTCCCGTCCCGCCGCGTCCCGTCCCGTCCCTCCCCATCCCGCCCCGTGCCGCCACGTCCCGTCCCGCAATGTCCCATCAAGTCCTGTCCCTTCCCGCCAAGTCCCGTACCACCACGTCCCGTCCCGCCACGTCCCATCACGTCCCGTCCCGCCCCGTCACTTCCCGCCACATCCCATACCGCGATGTCATGTCTCGCCACGTCCCGTCCATTCCCACCACGTCCCGTCCCGTCCCTCCCATTCCGCCCCGTCCCGCCACGTCCCTTCCCGCCTCATCCCGTCCGGTCCGTCCCAATCCCGCCCTGTCCCATCGCGCCCTGTCTCGCCACATCCCGTCCCTCAACGTCCCGTCCCGCCATGTCCCGTCCAGTCCGGCCACGTCCCGTCCCGCCACCTCCCGTCACGTCCCGTCCTTTCCCCCACGTCCCGTCCCGCCACGTCCCGTCATTTCCCGTCCTTTCCCGCCACGTCCCGTCCCGCCACGTCTCGTTATGTCCCGTTCTTTCCCGCCACGTCCCGTCCCGCCACGTCCCTTCATTTCCCGTCCCTTCCCGCCACGTCCCATACCGCCAGGACACGTCCCGCAATGTCCCGTCCATTCCCGCCACGTCCCGTCCCGCCACGTCCTTTCCCGACCCGTCCCTTCCTGCCACGTCCCGTCCCGCCAAGTCCCGTCATGTCCCGAACCTTCCTGCCACGGCCCGTACTACCACGTCCCTTCCCGCCACATCCCGTCCATTCCCGCCACGTCCCATCCCGCCACGTCAAGTCCCGCCACGTCCCGTCCCTTCACGCCACGTCCCGTCCCGCCACGTCTCGTCATGTCCCATCCTTTCCCGCCACGTCCCGTCCCGCCACATCCCGTCCCGCCTCGTCCCGTCCATTCCCGCCTCATCCCGTCCCGTCCCTTCCCGCCCCGTCCCTTCCAGCAACGTCCCGTCCCGCCACATCCCGTCCATTCCCGCCACGTGCCTTCGGTCCGTCCCCATCCCGCCCCGTCCCGTCCGGCCCCGTCCCGCCACGTCCCGTCCATTCCCGCCACGTCCCTTCCCGTCCCTCCCCATCCCGCCCCGTCCCGCAATGTCCCGTCCCGCCACGTCCCGTCATGTCCCGTCCCTTCCGCCACGTCCCGTAATGCTACGTCACGTACCGCCACTTCCCGTCCCTTCCCGCCACGTCCCATTCTACAACCTCACGTCCCGCCACGTCCCGTACCACCACGTCACGTCCCACTACGTCCCGTCCCGTCCCGCCCCTTCCCTTCCTGCCACGTTCCTTCCCGCCACGTCCCGTCATGTCCCGTCCCTTTCAGCCACGTCCGCCCCGCCACGTCCCGTCCCGCCTCGTCCCGTCCATTCCCGGCTCATCCCGTCCCGTCACTTCCCGCCCCGTCCCCATCCCGCCCTGTCCCGTCCCGCACCGTCTCGCCACGTCCCGTCCCGCAACGTCCCGTCCCGCCACGTCCCGTCCATTCCCGCCACGTCCCGTCCCGCTCAGGCCGTCCTGCCACGTCCCGTCCATTCCAGCCACGTCCCGTCCCGCCACGTCCCGTCCCGCCACGGCCCGTCCCGACCCTCCCCATCCCGCCCCGTCCCGCCATGTCCCGTCCCACCACGTCCCGTCATGTCCCGTCCCTTCGCCCACGTCCTGTCCCGCCACGTCCCGTCCCGCCACGTCCCGTCCATTCCCGCCACGTCCCGTCCCGTCCCTCCCCATCCCGCCCCGTCCCGTCCCGCCCCGTCCCGCCAGGTCCCGTTACACCACGTCCCGTCCCGCCATGTCCCGTCCCGTCCCGCCCCGTCCCGCCACGTCCCGTCCGGCAACGTCCCTTCCCTTCGCGCCTCAACCCGTCCCGTCCGTCCCCATCCCGCCGCGTCCCGGCCCGCAACGTCCCGCCACGTCCCGTCCCGCAACGTCCCATCATGTCCCGTCCTTTCCCGCCACGTCCCGTCCCGCAACGTCTCGTCCCGCCATGTCCCGTCCAGTCCGGCCACGTCCCGTCACGCCACGTCCCGTCATGTCCCGTCCTTTCCCGCCACGTCCCGTCACGCCACGTCCCGTCATTTCCCGTCCTTTCCCGCCACGTCCCGTCCCTTCCCGCCACGTCCCGCCACGTCCCGTCCCTTCCCGCCACGTCCCGCCACGTCCCGTCCTGCAACGTCCCGTCCCGCCACGTCCCATCCATTCCAGCCACGTCCCGTCCCGTCCTTCCCCATCCCGCCCCGTCCTGTCCCGCCCCGTCTCGCCACGTCCCGTCCCGCCACGTCCCGTTACGCCACGTCCCATCCCGCAACGTCCCGTCCATTCCAGCCATGTCCCGTCCCGCACAGGCCGTCCTTCCACGTCCCGTCCATTCCAGCCACGGCCCGTCCCGTCACGGCCCGTACAGACCCTCCCCATCCCGCCCCGTCCCACCATTTCCCGTCCCACCACGTCCCGTCATGTCCCGTCCCTTCGCCCACGTCCTGTCCCACCACGTCCCGTCCCGCCACGTCCCGTCCCGTCCCTCCCCATCCCGCCCCGCCACGTCACGTCAGTCCACGTCCCGTCCTGTCACGTCCCGTCCTTTCCCTCCACGTCCCTTCCCGCCACGTCCCATCCCGCCACGTCCCATCCCGACACGTCCCGTCATGTCCCGCCCCTTACCGCAACGTCCCGTCCCGCCAAGTCCCGTCCTGCCACGTCCCGTCCATTACCGCCACGTCCCGTCCCGTCCCTCCCCATCCTGCCCCGTCCCGTCCCGCCCCGTCCCGCCACTTCCCGTCCCGCAACGACCCGTCCCGCCACGTCCCGTCCATTCCCGCCACGTCGCGTCTGGCCACGTCCTGTCCCGCCACGTCCCGTCCAACCCCGTCCCTTCCTGCCAGTCCCGTCCCGCCATGTCCCATCATGTCCCGTCCCTTACCGCCACGTCCAGTCCCGACAGGTGCGCCACGGCCCATCCCGCCCCGACCCTTCCCGCTACGTCCCGTCCCGCCACGTCCCGTCCATTCCCGCCACGTCCCGTCCCGCAACGTCCCGTCACGCCACGTCCCGAACCGCCCCGTCCCTTCCTGCCACGAAACGTCCCGCCACATCCCGTCATGTCCCGTCTCTTCACGCCACGTCCCGTCACGTCCCGTCCCTTCCCGCCACGTCCCGTCATGCAAGGTCCCGTCACGTCCCGTCCCTTCCGGACTCATCCCGTCCCTCCCCATCCCGCCACGTCCCGTCCCGCCACGTCCCGTCATGTCCCGTCCCTTCCCGCCACGTCCAGTACCGCCACGTCTCGTCCCGCCACGTCCTCTCAAGTCCCGTCTTTTCCCGCCACGTCCCATACCGCCACGACACGTCCCGCAAAGTCCCGTCCATCCCCGCCACGTCCCGTCCCGTCCCTCCCCATCCAGCCCCGTCCCGCCATGTCCCGTCCCGCCACGTCCCGTCATGTCCCGTACCTTCCGCCACGTCCCGTAATGCTACGTCACGTCCCGCCACGTCCCGTCCCTTCCCGCCACATCCCATACTTCCACGTCACGTCCCGACACGTCCCGTCCCGCCACGACACGTCATGTCCCGTCCCTTCCCGCCACGTACCGTACCACCACGTCACGTCCCACTACGTCCCGTCCCATCCCGCCCCGTCCCTTCCCGTACGTCCCGTCCCGCCACGTCCCGTCACGTTCCGTCCCTTCCCGCCTCATCCCATCACTTCCTGTACCGCCCCGTCACTTCCCACAACGTCCCGTCCCGCCGCGTCCCGTCCCGTCCCTCCCCATCCCGCCCCGTGCCGCCACGTCCCGTCCCGCAATGTCCCATCAAGTCCTGTCCCTTCCCGCCAAGTCCCGTACCACCACGTCCCGTCCCGCCACGTCCCATCACGTCCCGTCCCGCCCCGTCACTTCCCGCCACATCCCATACCGCGATGTCATGTCTCGCCACGTCCCGTCCATTCCCACCACGTCCCGTCCCGTCCCTCCCCATTCCGCCCCGTCCCGCCACGTCCCTTCCCGCCTCATCCCGTCCGGTCCGTCCCAATCCCGCCCTGTCCCATCGCGCCCTGTCTCGCCACATCCCGTCCCTCAACGTCCCGTCCCGCCATGTCCCGTCCAGTCCGGCCACGTCCCGTCCCGCCACCTCCCGTCACGTCCCGTCCTTTCCCCCCACGTCCCGTCCCGCCACGTCCCGTCATTTCCCGTCCTTTCCCGCCACGTCCCGTCCCGCCACGTCTCGTTATGTCCCGTTCTTTCCCGCCACGTCCCGTCCCGCCACGTCCCTTCATTTCCCGTCCCTTCCCGCCACGTCCCATACCGCCAGGACACGTCCCGCAATGTCCCGTCCATTCCCGCCACGTCCCGTCCCGCCACGTCCTTTCCCGACCCGTCCCTTCCTGCCACGTCCCGTCCCGCCAAGTCCCGTCATGTCCCGAACCTTCCTGCCACGGCCCGTACTACCACGTCCCTTCCCGCCACATCCCGTCCATTCCCGCCACGTCCCATCCCGCCACGTCAAGTCCCGCCACGTCCCGTCCCTTCACGCCACGTCCCGTCCCGCCACGTCTCGTCATGTCCCATCCTTTCCCGCCACGTCCCGTCCCGCCACATCCCGTCCCGCCTCGTCCCGTCCATTCCCGCCTCATCCCGTCCCGTCCCTTCCCGCCCCGTCCCTTCCAGCAACGTCCCGTCCCGCCACATCCCGTCCATTCCCGCCACGTGCCTTCGGTCCGTCCCCATCCCGCCCCGTCCCGTCCGGCCCCGTCCCGCCACGTCCCGTCCATTCCCGCCACGTCCCTTCCCGTCCCTCCCCATCCCGCCCGTCCCGCAATGTCCCGTCCCGCCACGTCCCGTCATGTCCCGTCCCTTCCGCCACGTCCCGTAATGCTACGTCACGTACCGCCACTTCCCGTCCCTTCCCGCCACGTCCCATTCTACAACCTCACGTCCCGCCACGTCCCGTACCACCACGTCACGTCCCACTACGTCCCGTCCCGTCCCGCCCCTTCCCTTCCTGCCACGTTCCTTCCCGCCACGTCCCGTCATGTCCCGTCCCTTTCAGCCACGTCCGCCCCGCCACGTCCCGTCCCGCCTCGTCCCGTCCATTCCCGGCTCATCCCGTCCCGTCACTTCCCGCCCCGTCCCCATCCCGCCCTGTCCCGTCCCGCACCGTCTCGCCACGTCCCGTCCCGCAACGTCCCGTCCCGCCACGTCCCGTCCATTCCCGCCACGTCCCGTCCCGCTCAGGCCGTCCTGCCACGTCCCGTCCATTCCAGCCACGTCCCGTCCCGCCACGTCCCGTCCCGCCACGGCCCGTCCCGACCCTCCCCATCCCGCCCCGTCCCGCCATGTCCCGTCCCACCACGTCCCGTCATGTCCCGTCCCTTCGCCCACGTCCTGTCCCGCCACGTCCCGTCCCGCCACGTCCCGTCCATTCCCGCCACGTCCCGTCCCGTCCCTCCCCATCCCGCCCCGTCCCGTCCCGCCCCGTCCCGCCAGGTCCCGTTACACCACGTCCCGTCCCGCCATGTCCCGTCCCGTCCCGCCCCGTCCCGCCACGTCCCGTCCGGCAACGTCCCTTCCCTTCGCGCCTCAACCCGTCCCGTCCGTCCCCATCCCGCCGCGTCCCGGCCCGCAACGTCCCGCCACGTCCCGTCCCGCAACGTCCCATCATGTCCCGTCCTTTCCCGCCACGTCCCGTCCCGCAACGTCTCGTCCCGCCATGTCCCGTCCAGTCCGGCCACGTCCCGTCACGCCACGTCCCGTCATGTCCCGTCCTTTCCCGCCACGTCCCGTCACGCCACGTCCCGTCATTTCCCGTCCTTTCCCGCCACGTCCCGTCCCTTCCCGCCACGTCCCGCCACGTCCCGTCCCTTCCCGCCACGTCCCGCCACGTCCCGTCCTGCAACGTCCCGTCCCGCCACGTCCCATCCATTCCAGCCACGTCCCGTCCCGTCCTTCCCCATCCCGCCCCGTCCTGTCCCGCCCGTCTCGCCACGTCCCGTCCCGCCACGTCCCGTTACGCCACGTCCCATCCCGCAACGTCCCGTCCATTCCAGCCATGTCCCGTCCCGCACAGGCCGTCCTTCCACGTCCCGTCCATTCCAGCCACGGCCCGTCCCGTCACGGCCCGTACAGACCCTCCCCATCCCGCCCCGTCCCACCATTTCCCGTCCCACCACGTCCCGTCATGTCCCGTCCCTTCGCCCACGTCCTGTCCCACCACGTCCCGTCCCGCCACGTCCCGTCCCGTCCCTCCCCATCCCGCCCGCCACGTCACGTCAGTCCACGTCCCGTCCTGTCACGTCCCGTCCTTTCCCTCCACGTCCCTTCCCGCCACGTCCCATCCCGCCACGTCCCATCCCGACACGTCCCGTCATGTCCCGCCCCTTACCGCAACGTCCCGTCCCGCCAAGTCCCGTCCTGCCACGTCCCGTCCATTACCGCCACGTCCCGTCCCGTCCCTCCCCATCCTGCCCCGTCCCGTCCCGCCCCGTCCCGCCACTTCCCGTCCCGCAACGACCCGTCCCGCCACGTCCCGTCCATTCCCGCCACGTCGCGTCTGGCCACGTCCTGTCCCGCCACGTCCCGTCCAACCCCGTCCCTTCCTGCCAGTCCCGTCCCGCCATGTCCCATCATGTCCCGTCCCTTACCGCCACGTCCAGTCCCGACAGGTGCGCCACGGCCCATCCCGCCCCGACCCTTCCCGCTACGTCCCGTCCCGCCACGTCCCGTCCATTCCCGCCACGTCCCGTCCCGCAACGTCCCGTCACGCCACGTCCCGAACCGCCCCGTCCCTTCCTGCCACGAAACGTCCCGCCACATCCCGTCATGTCCCGTCTCTTCACGCCACGTCCCGTCACGTCCCGTCCCTTCCCGCCACGTCCCGTCATGCAAGGTCCCGTCACGTCCCGTCCCTTCCGGACTCATCCCGTCCTCCCCATCCCGCCACGTCCCGTCCCGCCACGTCCCGTCATGTCCCGTCCCTTCCCGCCACGTCCAGTACCGCCACGTCTCGTCCCGCCACGTCCTCTCAAGTCCCGTCTTTTCCCGCCACGTCCCATACCGCCACGACACGTCCCGCAAAGTCCCGTCCATCCCCGCCACGTCCCGTCCCGTCCCTCCCCATCCAGCCCCGTCCCGCCATGTCCCGTCCCGCCACGTCCCGTCATGTCCCGTACCTTCCGCCACGTCCCGTAATGCTACGTCACGTCCCGCCACGTCCCGTCCCTTCCCGCCACATCCCATACTTCCACGTCACGTCCCGACACGTCCCGTCCCGCCACGACACGTCATGTCCCGTCCCTTCCCGCCACGTACCGTACCACCACGTCACGTCCCACTACGTCCCGTCCCATCCCGCCCCGTCCCTTCCCGTACGTCCCGTCCCGCCACGTCCCGTCACGTTCCGTCCCTTCCCGCCTCATCCCATCACTTCCTGTACCGCCCCGTCACTTCCCACAACGTCCCGTCCCGCCGCGTCCCGTCCCGTCCCTCCCCATCCCGCCCCGTGCCGCCACGTCCCGTCCCGCAATGTCCCATCAAGTCCTGTCCCTTCCCGCCAAGTCCCGTACCACCACGTCCCGTCCCGCCACGTCCCATCACGTCCCGTCCCGCCCCGTCACTTCCCGCCACATCCCATACCGCGATGTCATGTCTCGCCACGTCCCGTCCATTCCCACCACGTCCCGTCCCGTCCCTCCCCATTCCGCCCCGTCCCGCCACGTCCCTTCCCGCCTCATCCCGTCCGGTCCGTCCCAATCCCGCCCTGTCCCATCGCGCCCTGTCTCGCCACATCCCGTCCCTCAACGTCCCGTCCCGCCATGTCCCGTCCAGTCCGGCCACGTCCCGTCCCGCCACCTCCCGTCACGTCCCGTCCTTTCCCCCCACGTCCCGTCCCGCCACGTCCCGTCATTTCCCGTCCTTTCCCGCCACGTCCCGTCCCGCCACGTCTCGTTATGTCCCGTTCTTTCCCGCCACGTCCCGTCCCGCCACGTCCCTTCATTTCCCGTCCCTTCCCGCCACGTCCCATACCGCCAGGACACGTCCCGCAATGTCCCGTCCATTCCCGCCACGTCCCGTCCCGCCACGTCCTTTCCCGACCCGTCCCTTCCTGCCACGTCCCGTCCCGCCAAGTCCCGTCATGTCCCGAACCTTCCTGCCACGGCCCGTACTACCACGTCCCTTCCCGCCACATCCCGTCCATTCCCGCCACGTCCCATCCCGCCACGTCAAGTCCCGCCACGTCCCGTCCCTTCACGCCACGTCCCGTCCCGCCACGTCTCGTCATGTCCCATCCTTTCCCGCCACGTCCCGTCCCGCCACATCCCGTCCCGCCTCGTCCCGTCCATTCCCGCCTCATCCCGTCCCGTCCCTTCCCGCCCCGTCCCTTCCAGCAACGTCCCGTCCCGCCACATCCCGTCCATTCCCGCCACGTGCCTTCGGTCCGTCCCCATCCCGCCCCGTCCCGTCCGGCCCCGTCCCGCCACGTCCCGTCCATTCCCGCCACGTCCCTTCCCGTCCCTCCCCATCCCGCCCCGTCCCGCAATGTCCCGTCCCGCCACGTCCCGTCATGTCCCGTCCCTTCCGCCACGTCCCGTAATGCTACGTCACGTACCGCCACTTCCCGTCCCTTCCCGCCACGTCCCATTCTACAACCTCACGTCCCGCCACGTCCCGTACCACCACGTCACGTCCCACTACGTCCCGTCCCGTCCCGCCCCTTCCCTTCCTGCCACGTTCCTTCCCGCCACGTCCCGTCATGTCCCGTCCCTTTCAGCCACGTCCGCCCCGCCACGTCCCGTCCCGCCTCGTCCCGTCCATTCCCGCTCATCCCGTCCCGTCACTTCCCGCCCCGTCCCCATCCCGCCCTGTCCCGTCCCGCACCGTCTCGCCACGTCCCGTCCCGCAACGTCCCGTCCCGCCACGTCCCGTCCATTCCCGCCACGTCCCGTCCCGCTCAGGCCGTCCTGCCACGTCCCGTCCATTCCAGCCACGTCCCGTCCCGCCACGTCCCGTCCCGCCACGGCCCGTCCCGACCCTCCCCATCCCGCCCCGTCCCGCCATGTCCCGTCCCACCACGTCCCGTCATGTCCCGTCCCTTCGCCCACGTCCTGTCCCGCCACGTCCCGTCCCGCCACGTCCCGTCCATTCCCGCCACGTCCCGTCCCGTCCCTCCCCATCCCGCCCCGTCCCGTCCCGCCCCGTCCCGCCAGGTCCCGTTACACCACGTCCCGTCCCGCCATGTCCCGTCCCGTCCCGCCCCGTCCCGCCACGTCCCGTCCGGCAACGTCCCTTCCCTTCGCGCCTCAACCCGTCCCGTCCGTCCCCATCCCGCCGCGTCCCGGCCCGCAACGTCCCGCCACGTCCCGTCCCGCAACGTCCCATCATGTCCCGTCCTTTCCCGCCACGTCCCGTCCCGCAACGTCTCGTCCCGCCATGTCCCGTCCAGTCCGGCCACGTCCCGTCACGCCACGTCCCGTCATGTCCCGTCCTTTCCCGCCACGTCCCGTCACGCCACGTCCCGTCATTTCCCGTCCTTTCCCGCCACGTCCCGTCCCTTCCCGCCACGTCCCGCCACGTCCCGTCCCTTCCCGCCACGTCCCGCCACGTCCCGTCCTGCAACGTCCCGTCCCGCCACGTCCCATCCATTCCAGCCACGTCCCGTCCCGTCCTTCCCCATCCCGCCCCGTCCTGTCCCGCCCCGTCTCGCCACGTCCCGTCCCGCCACGTCCCGTTACGCCACGTCCCATCCCGCAACGTCCCGTCCATTCCAGCCATGTCCCGTCCCGCACAGGCCGTCCTTCCACGTCCCGTCCATTCCAGCCACGGCCCGTCCCGTCACGGCCCGTACAGACCCTCCCCATCCCGCCCCGTCCCACCATTTCCCGTCCCACCACGTCCCGTCATGTCCCGTCCCTTCGCCCACGTCCTGTCCCACCACGTCCCGTCCCGCCACGTCCCGTCCCGTCCCTCCCCATCCCGCCCCGCCACGTCACGTCAGTCCACGTCCCGTCCTGTCACGTCCCGTCCTTTCCCTCCACGTCCCTTCCCGCCACGTCCCATCCCGCCACGTCCCATCCCGACACGTCCCGTCATGTCCCGCCCCTTACCGCAACGTCCCGTCCCGCCAAGTCCCGTCCTGCCACGTCCCGTCCATTACCGCCACGTCCCGTCCCGTCCCTCCCCATCCTGCCCCGTCCCGTCCCGCCCCGTCCCGCCACTTCCCGTCCCGCAACGACCCGTCCCGCCACGTCCCGTCCATTCCCGCCACGTCGCGTCTGGCCACGTCCTGTCCCGCCACGTCCCGTCCAACCCCGTCCCTTCCTGCCAGTCCCGTCCCGCCATGTCCCATCATGTCCCGTCCCTTACCGCCACGTCCAGTCCCGACAGGTGCGCCACGGCCCATCCCGCCCCGACCCTTCCCGCTACGTCCCGTCCCGCCACGTCCCGTCCATTCCCGCCACGTCCCGTCCCGCAACGTCCCGTCACGCCACGTCCCGAACCGCCCCGTCCCTTCCTGCCACGAAACGTCCCGCCACATCCCGTCATGTCCCGTCTCTTCACGCCACGTCCCGTCACGTCCCGTCCCTTCCCGCCACGTCCCGTCATGCAAGGTCCCGTCACGTCCCGTCCCTTCCGGACTCATCCCGTCCCTCCCCATCCCGCCACGTCCCGTCCCGCCACGTCCCGTCATGTCCCGTCCCTTCCCGCCACGTCCAGTACCGCCACGTCTCGTCCCGCCACGTCCTCTCAAGTCCCGTCTTTTCCCGCCACGTCCCATACCGCCACGACACGTCCCGCAAAGTCCCGTCCATCCCCGCCACGTCCCGTCCCGTCCCTCCCCATCCAGCCCCGTCCCGCCATGTCCCGTCCCGCCACGTCCCGTCATGTCCCGTACCTTCCGCCACGTCCCGTAATGCTACGTCACGTCCCGCCACGTCCCGTCCCTTCCCGCCACATCCCATACTTCCACGTCACGTCCCGACACGTCCCGTCCCGCCACGACACGTCATGTCCCGTCCCTTCCCGCCACGTACCGTACCACCACGTCACGTCCCACTACGTCCCGTCCCATCCCGCCCCGTCCCTTCCCGTACGTCCCGTCCCGCCACGTCCCGTCACGTTCCGTCCCTTCCCGCCTCATCCCATCACTTCCTGTACCGCCCCGTCACTTCCCACAACGTCCCGTCCCGCCGCGTCCCGTCCCGTCCCTCCCCATCCCGCCCCGTGCCGCCACGTCCCGTCCCGCAATGTCCCATCAAGTCCTGTCCCTTCCCGCCAAGTCCCGTACCACCACGTCCCGTCCCGCCACGTCCCATCACGTCCCGTCCCGCCCCGTCACTTCCCGCCACATCCCATACCGCGATGTCATGTCTCGCCACGTCCCGTCCATTCCCACCACGTCCCGTCCCGTCCCTCCCCATTCCGCCCCGTCCCGCCACGTCCCTTCCCGCCTCATCCCGTCCGGTCCGTCCCAATCCCGCCCTGTCCCATCGCGCCCTGTCTCGCCACATCCCGTCCCTCAACGTCCCGTCCCGCCATGTCCCGTCCAGTCCGGCCACGTCCCGTCCCGCCACCTCCCGTCACGTCCCGTCCTTTCCCCCACGTCCCGTCCCGCCACGTCCCGTCATTTCCCGTCCTTTCCCGCCACGTCCCGTCCCGCCACGTCTCGTTATGTCCCGTTCTTTCCCGCCACGTCCCGTCCCGCCACGTCCCTTCATTTCCCGTCCCTTCCCGCCACGTCCCATACCGCCAGGACACGTCCCGCAATGTCCCGTCCATTCCCGCCACGTCCCGTCCCGCCACGTCCTTTCCCGACCCGTCCCTTCCTGCCACGTCCCGTCCCGCCAAGTCCCGTCATGTCCCGAACCTTCCTGCCACGGCCCGTACTACCACGTCCCTTCCCGCCACATCCCGTCCATTCCCGCCACGTCCCATCCCGCCACGTCAAGTCCCGCCACGTCCCGTCCCTTCACGCCACGTCCCGTCCCGCCACGTCTCGTCATGTCCCATCCTTTCCCGCCACGTCCCGTCCCGCCACATCCCGTCCCGCCTCGTCCCGTCCATTCCCGCCTCATCCCGTCCCGTCCCTTCCCGCCCGTCCCTTCCAGCAACGTCCCGTCCCGCCACATCCCGTCCATTCCCGCCACGTGCCTTCGTCCGTCCCCATCCCGCCCCGTCCCGTCCGGCCCCGTCCCGCCACGTCCCGTCCATTCCCGCCACGTCCCTTCCCGTCCCTCCCCATCCCGCCCCGTCCCGCAATGTCCCGTCCCGCCACGTCCCGTCATGTCCCGTCCCTTCCGCCACGTCCCGTAATGCTACGTCACGTACCGCCACTTCCCGTCCCTTCCCGCCACGTCCCATTCTACAACCTCACGTCCCGCCACGTCCCGTACCACCACGTCACGTCCCACTACGTCCCGTCCCGTCCCGCCCCTTCCCTTCCTGCCACGTTCCTTCCCGCCACGTCCCGTCATGTCCCGTCCCTTCAGCCACGTCCGCCCCGCCACGTCCCGTCCCGCCTCGTCCCGTCCATTCCCGGCTCATCCCGTCCCGTCACTTCCCGCCCCGTCCCCATCCCGCCCTGTCCCGTCCCGCACCGTCTCGCCACGTCCCGTCCCGCAACGTCCCGTCCCGCCACGTCCCGTCCATTCCCGCCACGTCCCGTCCCGCTCAGGCCGTCCTGCCACGTCCCGTCCATTCCAGCCACGTCCCGTCCCGCCACGTCCCGTCCCGCCACGGCCCGTCCCGACCCTCCCCATCCCGCCCCGTCCCGCCATGTCCCGTCCCACCACGTCCCGTCATGTCCCGTCCCTTCGCCCACGTCCTGTCCCGCCACGTCCCGTCCCGCCACGTCCCGTCCATTCCCGCCACGTCCCGTCCCGTCCCTCCCCATCCCGCCCCGTCCCGTCCCGCCCCGTCCCGCCAGGTCCCGTTACACCACGTCCCGTCCCGCCATGTCCCGTCCCGTCCCGCCCCGTCCCGCCACGTCCCGTCCGGCAACGTCCCTTCCCTTCGCGCCTCAACCCGTCCCGTCCGTCCCCATCCCGCCGCGTCCCGGCCCGCAACGTCCCGCCACGTCCCGTCCCGCAACGTCCCATCATGTCCCGTCCTTTCCCGCCACGTCCCGTCCCGCAACGTCTCGTCCCGCCATGTCCCGTCCAGTCCGGCCACGTCCCGTCACGCCACGTCCCGTCATGTCCCGTCCTTTCCCGCCACGTCCCGTCACGCCACGTCCCGTCATTCCCGTCCTTTCCCGCCACGTCCCGTCCCTTCCCGCCACGTCCCGCCACGTCCCGTCCCTTCCCGCCACGTCCCGCCACGTCCCGTCCTGCAACGTCCCGTCCCGCCACGTCCCATCCATTCCAGCCACGTCCCGTCCCGTCCTTCCCCATCCCGCCCCGTCCTGTCCCGCCCCGTCTCGCCACGTCCCGTCCCGCCACGTCCCGTTACGCCACGTCCCATCCCGCAACGTCCCGTCCATTCCAGCCATGTCCCGTCCCGCACAGGCCGTCCTTCCACGTCCCGTCCATTCCAGCCACGCCCGTCCGTCACGGCCCGTACAGACCCTCCCCATCCCGCCCCGTCCCACCATTCCCGTCCCACCACGTCCCGTCATGTCCCGTCCTTCGCCACGTCCTGTCCCACCACGTCCCGTCCCGCCACGTCCCGTCCCGTCCCTCCCCATCCCGCCCGCCACGTCACGTCAGTCCACGTCCCGTCCTGTCACGTCCCGTCCTTCCCTCCACGTCCCTTCCCGCCACGTCCCATCCCGCCACGTCCCATCCCGACACGTCCCGTCATGTCCCGCCCTTACCGCAACGTCCCGTCCCGCCAAGTCCCGTCCTGCCACGTCCCGTCCATTACCGCCACGTCCCGTCCCGTCCCTCCCCATCCTGCCCCGTCCCGTCCCGCCCCGTCCCGCCACTTCCCGTCCCGCAACGACCCGTCCCGCCACGTCCCGTCCATTCCCGCCACGTCGCGTCTGCCACGTCCTGTCCCGCCACGTCCCGTCCAACCCCGTCCCTTCCTGCCAGTCCCGTCCCGCCATGTCCCATCATGTCCCGTCCCTTACCGCCACGTCCAGTCCCGACAGTGCGCCACGGCCCATCCCGCCCCGACCCTTCCCGCTACGTCCCGTCCCGCCACGTCCCGTCCATTCCCGCCACGTCCCGTCCCGCAACGTCCCGTCACGCCACGTCCCGAACCGCCCGTCCCTTCCTGCCACGAAACGTCCCGCCACATCCCGTCATGTCCCGTCTCTTCACGCCACGTCCCGTCACGTCCCGTCCCTTCCCGCCACGTCCCGTCATGCAAGGTCCCGTCACGTCCCGTCCCTTCCGACTCATCCCGTCCCTCCCCATCCCGCCACGTCCCGTCCCGCCACGTCCCGTCATGTCCCGTCCCTTCCCGCCACGTCCAGTACCGCCACGTCTCGTCCCGCCACGTCCTCTCAAGTCCCGTCTTTTCCCGCCACGTCCCATACCGCCACGACACGTCCCGCAAAGTCCCGTCCATCCCGCCACGTCCCGTCCCGTCCCTCCCCATCCAGCCCGTCCCGCCATGTCCCGTCCCGCCACGTCCCGTCATGTCCCGTACCTTCCGCCACGTCCCGTAATGCTACGTCACGTCCCGCCACGTCCCGTCCCTTCCCGCCACATCCCATACTTCCACGTCACGTCCCGACACGTCCCGTCCCGCCACGACACGTCATGTCCCGTCCCTTCCCGCCACGTACCGTACCACCACGTCACGTCCCACTACGTCCCGTCCCATCCCGCCCCGTCCCTTCCCGTACGTCCCGTCCCGCCACGTCCCGTCACGTTCCGTCCCTTCCCGCCTCATCCCATCACTTCCTGTACCGCCCCGTCACTTCCCACAACGTCCCGTCCCGCCGCGTCCCGTCCCGTCCCTCCCCATCCCGCCCCGTGCCGCCACGTCCCGTCCCGCAATGTCCCATCAAGTCCTGTCCCTTCCCGCCAAGTCCCGTACCACCACGTCCCGTCCCGCCACGTCCATCACGTCCCGTCCCGCCCCGTCACTTCCCGCCACATCCCATACCGCGATGTCATGTCTCGCCACGTCCCGTCCATTCCCACCACGTCCCGTCCCGTCCCTCCCCATTCCGCCCCGTCCCGCCACGTCCCTTCCCGCCTCATCCCGTCCGGTCCGTCCCATCCGCCCTGTCCCATCGCGCCCGTCTCGCCACGTCCCGTCCCTCACGTCCCGTCCCGCCACGTCCCGTCCCGCCACGTCCCGTCCGCCACGTCCCGTCCCGCCACGTCCCGTCATGTCCCGTCCTTCCCGCCACGTCCCGTCCCGCCACGTCCCGTCATGTCCCGTCCCTTCCCGCCACGTCCCGTCCCGCCACGTCCGTCCCGTCCCGCCACGTCCCGTCCCGCCCCGTCCCGCCACGTCCCGTCCCGCCACGTCCCGTCCCGCCACGTCCCGTCCATTCCCGCCACGTCCCGTCCCGCCACGTCCCGTCCGCCACGTCCCGTCCCGCCCGTCCCTTCCCTGCCACGTCCCGTCCCGCCACGTCCCGTCATGTCCCGTCCATTCCCGCCACGTCCCGTCACGTCCCGTCCCCGTCCCTTCCCGCCACGTCCCGTCCCGCCACGTCCCGTCACGTCCCGTCCCGTCCCGCCATCCCGTCCCGTCCCCGTCCCGCCACGTCCCGTCCGCCACGTCCCGTCCCGTCCTTCCCGCCACGTCCCGTACCGCCACGTCCCGTCCCGCCACGTCCCGTCCTTCCCGCCACATCCCGTCCGTCACTTCCCGCCGTCCCATCCCGCCCGTCCCGTCCCGCACGTCTCGCCACGTCCCGTCCCGCACGTCCCGTCCCGCCACGTCCCGTCCATTCCCGCCACGTCCCGTCCCGCCACGTCCCGTCCCGTCCCGTCCATTCCAGCCACGTCCCGTCCCGCCACGTCCCGTCCCGCACGTCCCGTCCCGACCCTCCCCATCCCGCCCCGTCCGCCATGTCCCGTCCCACCACGTCCCGTCATGTCCCGTCCCTTCGCCCACGTCCTGTCCCGCCACGTCCCGTCCCGCCACGTCCCGTCCATTCCCGCCACGTCCCGTCCCGTCCCTCCCCATCCCGCCCCGTCCCGTCCCGCCCCGTCCCGCCAGGTCCCGTTCACCACGTCCCGTCCCGCCATGTCCCGTCCCGTCCCGCCCCGTCCCGCCACGTCCCGTCCGCAACGTCCCTTCCCTTCCGCCTCAACCCGTCCCGTCCGTCCCATCCCGCCGCGTCCCGGCCCGCAACGTCCCGCCACGTCCCGTCCCGCAACGTCCCTCATGTCCCGTCCTTTCCGCCACGTCCCGTCCGCACGTCCGTCCCGCCAGTCCCGTCCAGTCCGCCACGTCCCGTCACGCCACGTCCCGTCATGTCCCGTCCTTCCGCCACGTCCCGTCACGCCACGTCCGTCATTCCCGTCCTTCCCGCCACGTCCCGTCCCTTCCCGCCACGTCCCGCCACGTCCCGTCCCTTCCCGCCACGTCCCGCCACGTCCCGTCCTGCAACGTCCCGTCCCGCCACGTCCCATCCATTCCGCCACGTCCCGTCCCGTCCTTCCCCATCCCGCCCGTCCTGTCCCGCCCCGTCTCGCCACGTCCCGTCCCGCCACGTCCCGTTACGCCACGTCCCATCCCGCAACGTCCCGTCCATTCCGCCATGTCCCGTCCCGCACAGGCCGTCCTCCACGTCCCGTCCATTCCAGCCACGGCCCGTCCCGTCACGGCCCGTCAGACCCTCCCCATCCCGCCCCGTCCCGCCATGTCCCGTCCCACCACGTCCCGTCATGTCCCGTCCCTTCGCCCACGTCCGTCCCGCCACGTCCCGTCCCGCCACGTCCCGTCCCGTCCCTCCCCATCCCGCCCCGCCACGTCACGTCAGCCACGTCCCGTCCTGTCACGTCCCGTCCTTCCCTCCACGTCCCTTCCCGCCACGTCCCATCCCGCCACGTCCCATCCCGACACGTCCCGTCATGTCCCGTCCCTTACCGCCACGTCCCGTCCCGCCAAGTCCCGTCCTGCCACGTCCCGTCCATTACCGCCACGTCCCGTCCCGTCCCTCCCCATCCTGCCCGTCCCGTCCCGCCCCGTCCCGCCACTTCCCGTCCCGCACGACCCGTCCCGCCACGTCCCGTCCATTCCCGCCACGTCGCGTCTGCCACGTCCTGTCCCGCCACGTCCCGTCCAACCCGTCCCTTCCTGCCAGTCCCGTCCCGCCATGTCCCATCGTCCCGTCCCTTACCGCCACGTCCAGTCCCGACAGTCGCCACGTCCCATCCCGCCCCGACCTTCCCGCACGTCCCGTCCCGCCACGTCCCGTCCATTCCCGCCACGTCCCGTCCCGCAACGTCCCGTCACGCCACGTCCCGCACGCCCGTCCCTTCCTGCCACGACCGTCCCGCCACATCCCGTCATGTCCCGTCCTTCACGCCACGTCCCGTCACGTCCCGTCCTCCCGCCACGTCCCGTCAGCAAGTCCCGTCACGTCCCGTCCCTTCCGGACTCATCCCGTCCGCTCCCCATCCCGCCACGTCCCGTCCCGCCACGTCCGTCATGTCCCGTCCCTTCCCGCCACGTCCAGTACCGCCACGTCTCGTCCCGCCACGTCCTCTCAAGTCCCGTCTCTTCCCGCCACGTCCCATACCGCCACGTACACGTCCCGCAAGTCCCGTCCATTCCCGCCACGTCCCGTCCCGTCCCTCCCCATCCAGCCCCGTCCCGCCATGTCCCGTCCCGCCACGTCCCGTCATGTCCCGTCCCTTCCGCCACGTCCCGTAATGCACGTCACGTCCCGCCACGTCCCGTCCCTTCCCGCCACATCCCATACTTCCACGTCACGTCCCGCACACGTCCCGTCCCGCCACGACACGTCATGTCCCGTCCCTTCCCGCCACGTCCGTACCACCACGTCACGTCCACTACGTCCCGTCCCATCCCGCCCCGTCCCTTCCCGTCACGTCCCGTCCCGCCACGTCCCGTCACGTTCCGTCCCTTCCCGCCCATCCCGTCACTTCCTGTACCGCCCGTCACTTCCGCCAACGTCCCGTCCCGCCGCAGTCCCGTCCCGTCCCTCCCCATCCCGCCCGTGCCGCCACGTCCCGTCCCGCAATGTCCCATCAAGTCCTGTCCCTTCCCGCCACGTCCCGTACCGCCACGTCCCGTCCCGCCACGTCCCATCACGTCCCGTCCGCCCGTCACTTCCCGCCACATCCCATACCGCGATGTCCAGTCTCGCCACGTCCCGTCCATTCCCGCCACGTCCCGTCCCGTCCCTCCCCATTCCGCCCGTCCCGCCACGTCCCTTCCGCCTCATCCCGTCCGTCCGTCCCATCCCGCCCGTCCATCGCGCCCTGTCTCGCCACGTCCCGTCCCAACGTCCCGTCCCGCCATGTCCCGTCCAGTCCGGCCACGTCCCGTCCCGCCACGTCCCGTCACGTCCCGTCCTTTCCCGCCACGTCCCGTCCCGCCACGTCCCGTCATTCCCGTCCTTCCCGCCACGTCCCGTCCCGCCACGTCCCGTCATGTCCCGTCCTTCCCGCCACGTCCCGTCCCGCCACGTCCCTTCATTTCCCGTCCCTTCCCGCCACGTCCCATACCGCCAGGACACGTCCCGCCATGTCCCGTCCATTCCCGCCACGTCCCGTCCCGCCACGTCCTTCCCGACCCGTCCCTTCCTGCCACGTCCCGTCCCGCCACGTCCCGTCATGTCCCGTACCTTCCTGCCACGGCCCGTACACCACGTCCCTTCCGCCACATCCCGTCCATTCCCGCCACGTCCCATCCCGCCACGTCAAGTCCCGCCACGTCCCGTCCCTTCACGCCACGTCCCGTCCCGCCACGTCCCGTCATGTCCCGTCCTTTCCCGCCACGTCCCGTCCCGCCACGTCCCGTCCCGCCACGTCCCGTCCATTCCCGCCCGTCCCGTCCCGTCCCGTCCCGCCCCGTCCCTTCCGCACGTCCCGTCCCGCCACGTCCCGTCCATTCCCGCCACGTCCTTCGTCCGTCCCATCCCGCCCCGTCCCGTCCGGCCCCGTCCCGCCACGTCCCGTCCATTCCCGCCACGTCCCGTCCCGTCCCGTCCCCATCCCGCCCGTCCCGCCAGTCCCGTCCCGCCACGTCCCGTCATGTCCCGTCCCTTCCGCCACGTCCCGTCATGCACGTCCCGTCCGCCACGTCCCGTCCTTCCGCCACGTCCCCATTCTCCCTCACGTCCCGCCACGTCCCGTCCACCACGTCACGTCCCATACGTCCCGTCCCGTCCCGCCCGTCCCTTCCTGCCACGTCCCGTCCCGCCACGTCCGTCATGTCCCGTCCCTTCAGCCACGTCCGCCCGCCACGTCCCGTCCCGCCACGTCCCGTCCATTCCCGCTCATCCCGTCCCGTCACTTCCCGCCCGTCCCCATCCCGCCCTGTCCCGTCCCGCACCGTCTCGCCACGTCCCGTCCCGCAACGTCCCGTCCCGCCACGTCCCGTCCATTCCCGCCACGTCCCGTCCCGCTCAGGCCGTCCTGCCACGTCCCGTCCATTCCGCCACGTCCCGTCCCGCCACGTCCCGTCCCGCCACGTCCCGTCCCGCCCTCCCCATCCCGCCCCGTCCCGCCATGTCCCGTCCCACCACGTCCCGTCATGTCCCGTCCCTTCGCCACGTCCTGTCCCGCCACGTCCCGTCCCGCCACGTCCCGTCCATTCCCGCCACGTCCCGTCCCGTCCCTCCCCATCCCGCCCCGTCCCGTCCCGCCCCGTCCCGCCACGTCCCGTTCACCACGTCCCGTCCCGCCATGTCCCGTCCACGTCCCGCCCGTCCCGCCACGTCCCGTCCGCAACGTCCCGTCCCTTCCCGCCTCAACCCGTCCCGTCCGTCCCCATCCCGCCCGTCCCGTCCCGCACGTCCCGCCACGTCCGTCCCGCAACGTCCCGTCATGTCCCGTCCCTTCCGCCACGTCCCGTCCGCAACGTCCCGTCCCGCCACGTCCCGTCCATTCCCGCCACGTCCCGTCCGCCACGTCCCGTCATGTCCCGTCCTTCCCGCCACGTCCCGTCCCGCCACGTCCCGTCATGTCCCGTCCTTCCCGCCACGTCCCGTCCTCGCCACGTCCCGCCACGTCCCGTCCTTCCCGCCACGTCCCGCCACGTCCCGTCCCGCAACGTCCCGTCCCGCCACGTCCCGTCCATTCCGCCACGTCCCGTCCCGTCCTTCCCCATCCCGCCCGTCCGTCCCGCCCCGTCTCGCCACGTCCCGTCCCGCCACGTCCCGTTACGCCACGTCCCATCCCGCAACGTCCCGTCCATTCCAGCCACGTCCCGTCCCGCCAGGCCGTCCTGCCACGTCCCGTCCATTCCAGCCACGTCCCGTCCCGTCCACGGCCCGTCAGCCCTCCCCATCCCGCCCCGTCCCGCCATGTCCCGTCCCACCACGTCCCGTCATGTCCCGTCCCTTCGCCCACGTCCCGTCCCGCCACGTCCCGTCCCGCCACGTCCCGTCCCGTCCCTCCCATCCCGTCCCGCCACGTCCCGTCAGTCCACGTCCCGTCCCGTCCACGTCCCGTCCTTTCCCTCCACGTCCCTTCCCGCCACGTCCCATCCCGCCACGTCCCTCCGCACGTCCCGTCATGTCCCGTCCCTTCCGCAACGTCCCGTCCCGCCACGTCCCGTCCCGCCACGTCCCGTCCATTCCCGCCACGTCCCGTCCCGTCCCGTCCCCATCCGCCCGTCCCGTCCCGCCCCGTCCCGCCACGTCCCGTCCCGCCACGTCCCGTCCCGCCACGTCCCGTCCATTCCCGCCACGTCCCGTCTGCCACGTCCTGTCCCGCCACGTCCCGTCCACGTCCCTTCCGCCACGTCCCGTCCCGCCAGTCCCATCGTCCCGTCCCTTCCGCCACGTCCGTCCCGCAGTCGCCACGTCCCATCCCGCCCCGTCCCTTCCCGCCACGTCCCGTCCCGCCACGTCCCGTCCATTCCCGCCACGTCCCGTCCCGCCACGTCCCGTCACGCCACGTCCCGCCGCCCGTCCCTTCCGCCACGTCCCGTCCCGCCACGTCCCGTCATGTCCCGTCCTTCCGCCACGTCCCGTCACGTCCCGTCCCTTCCCGCCACGTCCCGTCAGCCAGTCCCGTCACGTCCCGTCCCGTCCCGTCCCGTCCCTCCCCATCCCGCCACGTCCCGTCCCGCCACGTCCCGTCACGTCCCGTCCCTTCCCGCCACGTCCCGTACCGCCACGTCCCGTCCCGCCACGTCCCGTCAGTCCCGTCCCTTCCCGCCACGTCCCGTACCGCCACGTCACGTCCCGCACAGTCCCGTCCATTCCCGCCACGTCCCGTCCCGTCCCTCCCCATCCCGCCCCGTCCCGCCACGTCCCGTCCCGCCACGTCCCGTCATGTCCCGTCCCTTCCGCCACGTCCCGTACCGCCACGTCCGTCCCGCCACGTCCCGTCCCTTCCCGCCACGTCCCGTCCGTCCACGTCCCGTCCCGCCACGTCCCGTCCCGCCACGTCCCGTCATGTCCCGTCCCTTCCCGCCACGTCCCGTCACCGTCCACGTCCCGTCCATCCCGCCCCGTCCCTTCCCGCCACGTCCCGTCCCGCCACGTCCCGTCACGTCCCGTCCCTTCCCGCCACGTCCCGTACCGCCCCGTCACTTCCCGCCACGTCCCGTCCCGCCACGTCCCGTCCCGTCCCTCCCCATCCCGCCCCGTCCCGCCACGTCCCGTCCCGCCATGTCCCGTCAGTCCCGTCCCTTCCCGCCACGTCCCGTCCCCACGTCCCGTCCCGCCACGTCCCGTCACGTCCCGTCCCGCCCCGTCCCTTCCCGCCACGTCCCATACCGCCACGTCCGTCCCGCCACGTCCCGTCCATTCCCGCCACGTCCCGTCCCGTCCTCCCCATCCGCCCGTCCCGCCACGTCCCGTCCCGCCACGTCCCGTCCGTCCCGTCCCATCCCGCCACGTCCCGCCCTGTCCCGCCACGTCCCGTCCCGCAACGTCCCGTCCCGCCACGTCCCGTCCAGTCCCGCCACGTCCCGTCCCGCCACGTCCCGTCACGTCCCGTCCTTCCCGCCACGTCCCGTCCCGCCACGTCCCGTCATTCCCGTCCTTCCCGCCACGTCCCGTCCCGCCACGTCCGTCATGTCCCGTCCTTCCCGCCACGTCCCGTCCCGCCACGTCCCTTCATTCCCGTCCCTTCCCGCCACGTCCCATACCGCCACGTCACGTCCCGCCATGTCCCGTCCATTCCCGCCACGTCCCGTCCCGCCACGTCCTTCCCGACCCGTCCCTTCCGCCACGTCCCGTCCCGCCACGTCCCGTCATGTCCCGACCTTCCTGCCACGCCCGTCCTACCACGTCCCTTCCCGCCACGTCCCGTCCATTCCCGCCACGTCCCGTCCCGCCACGTCAGTCCCGCCACGTCCCGTCCCTTCACGCCACGTCCCGTCCCGCCACGTCCCGTCATGTCCCTCCTTCCCGCCACGTCCCGTCCCGCCACTCCCGTCCCGCCACGTCCCGTCCATTCCCGCCTCATCCCGTCCCGTCCCTTCCCGCCCCGTCCCTTCCGCAACGTCCCGTCCCGCCACATCCCGTCCATTCCCGCCACGTGCCTCGTCCGTCCCCATCCCGCCCCGTCCCGTCCGCCCCGTCCCGCCACGTCCCGTCCATTCCCGCCACGTCCCGTCCCGTCCCTCCCCATCCCGCCCCGTCCCGCCATGTCCCGTCCCGCCACGTCCCGTCATGTCCCGTCCCTTCCGCCACGTCCCGTAATGCCACGTCACGTCCGCCACGTCCCGTCCCTTCCCGCCACGTCCCATTCCACCGTCCCGTCCCGCCACGTCCCGTCCCGCCACGTCCCGTCCCCACGTCCCGTCCCGTCCCGCCCCGTCCCTTCCTGCCACGTCCCTTCCCGCCACGTCCCGTCATGTCCCGTCCCTTCCCGCCACGTCCCGTCCCGCCACGTCCCGTCCCGCCACGTCCCGTCCATTCCCGCCATCCCGTCCCGTCACTCCCGCCCCGTCCCCATCCCGCCCTGTCCCGTCCCGCCCGTCTCGCCACGTCCCGTCCCGCAACGTCCCGTCCCGCCACGTCCCGTCCATTCCCGCCACGTCCCGTCCCGCACGGCCGTCCTGCCACGTCCCGTCCATTCCAGCCACGTCCCGTCCCGCCACGTCCCGTCCCGCCACGGCCCGTCCCGACCCTCCCATCCCGCCCCGTCCCGCCATGTCCCGTCCCACCACGTCCCGTCATGTCCCGTCCCTTCGCCCACGTCCTGTCCCGCCACGTCCCGTCCCGCCACGTCCCGTCCATTCCCGCCACGTCCCGTCCCGTCCCTCCCCATCCCGCCCCGTCCCGTCCCGCCCCGTCCCGCCACGTCCCGTACCCACGTCCCGTCCCGCCACGTCCCGTCCCGTCCCGCCCCGTCCCGCCACGTCCCGTCCCGCACGTCCCGTCCTTCCGCCTCACCCGTCCCGTCCGTCCCATCCCGCCCGTCCCGTCCCGCCACGTCCCGCCACGTCCCGTCCCGCCACGTCCCGTCATGTCCCGTCCCTTCCCGCCACGTCCCGTCCCGCAACGTCCCGTCCCGCCACGTCCCGTCCAGTCCGCCACGTCCCGTCCGCCACGTCCCGTCAGTCCCGTCCTTCCCGCCACGTCCCGTCCCGCCACGTCCCGTCATCCCGTCCTTCCCGCCACGTCCCGTCCCTCCCGCCACGTCCCGCCACGTCCCGTCCCTTCCCGCCACGTCCCGCCACGTCCCGTCCGCAACGTCCCGTCCCGCCACGTCCCATCCATTCCCGCCACGTCCCGTCCCGTCCTCCCCATCCCGCCCGTCCCGTCCCGCCCGTCCTCGCCACGTCCCGTCCCGCCACGTCCCGTCCCGCCACGTCCCATCCCGCCACGTCCCGTCCATTCCGCCACGTCCCGTCCCGCACGCCGTCCCCACGTCCCGTCCATTCCCGCCACGTCCCGTCCCGCCACGTCCCGTCCCTCCCATCCCGCCCCGTCCCGCCATGTCCCGTCCCACCACGTCCCGTCATGTCCCGTCCCTTCGCCCACGTCCTGTCCCGCCACGTCCCGTCCCGCCACGTCCCGTCCCGTCCCTCCCATCCCGCCCGCCACGTCCCGTCCCGTCCCGTCCCGTCCCGCCACGTCCCGTTCCGCCACGTCCCGTCCCGCCACGTCCCTCCTGCCACGTCCCGTCCCGCCACGTCCCGTCATGTCCCGTCCCTTCCCGCCACGTCCCGTCCGCCAAGTCCCGTCCCGCCACGTCCCGTCCATTACCGCCACGTCCCGTCCCGTCCCTCCCATCCTGCCCCGTCCCGTCCCGCCCCGTCCCGCCACGTCCCGTCCCGCAACGTCCCGTCCGCCACGTCCCGTCCATTCCCGCCACGTCGCGTCTGGCCACGTCCTGTCCCGCCACGTCCCGTCCAACCCGTCCCTTCCTGCCACGTCCCGTCCCGCCACGTCCCGTCACGTCCCGTCCATTCCCGCCACGTCCCGTCCACGTCCCGTCCCGTCCCGCCCACGTCCCGTCCCGCCACGTCCCGTCCCGCCACGTCCCGTCCATTCCCGCCACGTCCCGTCCCGCCACGTCCCGTCCGCCACGTCCCGTCCCGCCCCGTCCCTTCCGCCACGTCCCGTCCCGCCACGTCCCGTCACGTCCCGTCCCTTCCCGCCACGTCCGTCACGTCCCGTCCCTACCCGCCACGTCCCGTCCGCCAGGTCCCGTCACGTCCCGTCGCTTCCGGACTCATACCGTCCCTCCCCATCCCGCCACGTCCCGTCCCGCCACGTCCCGTCATGTCCCGTCCCTTCCCGCCACGTCCAGTACCGCCACGTCTCGTCCCGCCACGTCCGTCAAGTCCCGTCTTTCCCGCCACGTCCCATACCGCCACGACACGTCCCGCAAAGTCCCGTCCATCCCCGCCACGTCCCGTCCCGTCCCTCCCCATCCAGCCCCGTCCCGCCATGTCCCGTCCCGCCACGTCCCGTCATGTCCCGTACCTTCCGCCACGTCCCGTAATGCTACGTCACGTCCCGCCACGTCCCGTCCCTTCCCGCCACATCCCATACTTCCACGTCACGTCCCGACACGTCCCGTCCCGCCACGACACGTCATGTCCCGTCCCTTCCCGCCACGTACCGTACCACCACGTCACGTCCCACTACGTCCCGTCCCATCCCGCCCGTCCCTTCCCGTACGTCCCGTCCCGCCACGTCCCGTCACGTTCCGTCCCTTCCCGCCTCATCCCATCACTTCCTGTACCGCCCCGTCACTTCCCGCAACGTCCCGTCCCGCCGCGTCCCGTCCCGTCCCTCCCCATCCCGCCCCGTGCCGCCACGTCCCGTCCCGCAATGTCCCATCAAGTCCTGTCCCTTCCCGCCAAGTCCCGTACCACCACGTCCCGTCCCGCCACGTCCCATCACGTCCCGTCCCGCCCCGTCACTTCCCGCCACATCCCATACCGCGATGTCATGTCTCGCCACGTCCCGTCCATTCCCACCACGTCCCGTCCCGTCCCTCCCCATTCCGCCCCGTCCCGCCACGTCCCTTCCCGCCTCATCCCGTCCGGTCCGTCCCAATCCCGCCCTGTCCCATCGCGCCCTGTCTCGCCACATCCCGTCCCTCAACGTCCCGTCCCGCCACGACCCGCCCCGCCAGTCCCTTCCTGCCACGTCCCGTCCCGCCACGTCCCTTCATGTCCCGTCCATTCCCGCCAAGTCCCGTCCCGCCACATCCCGTCATGTCCCGTCCCTTCCCGCCTCATCCCGTCCCTCCCGATCCGCCCCGTCCCGCCAAGTCCCGTCCCGCCCCGTTCCGCAACGCCCCGTCCCGCAACGTCCCGTCCCGCCACGTCCCGTCCATTCCCGCCACGTCCCGTCCCGCCACGTCCCGTCCGACACGTCCCGTCCCGCCCCGTCCCTTCCTGTCACGTCCCGTCCCGCACGTCCGTCAGGTCCCGTCCCTTCCCGCCACGTCCCGTCACGTCCCGTCACGACCCGTCCCTTCCCGCCACGTCCCGTCCCGCCACGACCCGTCACGTCCCGTCCCTTCCCGACTCATCCCGTCCCTCCCCATCCCGCCACGTCCCGTCAAGCCACGTCCCGTCATGTCCTGTCCCTTCCCGCCACGTCCCATACAGCCACGACACGTCCCGCAAAGTCCCGTCCATTCCCTCCTCGTCCCGTCCCGTCCCTCCCCATCCCGCCCCGTTCCGCCGTGTCCCGTCCCGCCACGTCCCGTCATGTCCCGTCCCTTCCGCCACGTCCCGTAATGCTACGTCACGTCCCGCCACGTCCCATCCCTTCCCGCCACGTCCCGCCACGTCCCGACCCTTCCCACCACGTCCCATTCTACCACGTCACGTCCCACCACTTCCCGTCCCGCCACTTCCCGTCATGTCCCGTCCCTTCCCGCCACGTCCCGTACCACCACATCACGTCCCACCACGTCCCGTCCCTTCCCGCCCCGTCCCTTCCCGTACGTCCCGTCCCGCCACGTCCCGTCACGTCCTGTCCCTTCCCGCCTCATCCCGTCCCGTCCCACCCTCCCCGTCACTTCCCGCAACCTCTGTCCCGCCACGTCCCGTCCATTCCCGCCACGTCACGTCCCGTCCCTCCCCATCCCGCCCCGTGCCGCCACGTCCCGTCCCGCCATGTCCCGTCCCTTCCTGCCACGTCCCGTACCACCACGTCCGCCCGCCACGTCCCGTCACGTCCCGTCCCGCCCCGTCCCTTCCCGCCACGTCCCGTCCCGCCTCATCCCGTCCCGTCCCGTCCAGCCCCGTCCCTCCAGCAACGTCCGTCCCGCCACGTCCCGTCCATTCCCGCCACGTCCCGTCCCGCCCCGTCCCTTCCTGCCACGTTCCTTCCCGCCACGTCCCGTCATGTCCCGTCCCTTCCAGCCACGTCCGCCCCGCCACGTCACGTCCCGCCTCGTCCCGTCCATTCCCGCCTCATCCCGTCCCGTCCCTTCCCGCCCCGTCCCTTCCCGCAACGTCCCGTCCCGCCACGTCCCGTCCATTTCCGCCACGTCCCGTCCCGTCGGCCTCATCCCGCCCTGCCCCGTCCTGCCCCGTCTCGCCACGTCCCGTCCCGCAACGTTTCGTCCCGCCACGTCCCGTCCATTCCAGCCACGTCCCGTCCCGCACGGCCGCTCCGCCACATCCCGTCCATTCCAGCCACATCCCGTCCCGCCACGTCCCGTCCCGCCATGGCCCGTCCCGACCCTCCCCATCCCGCCCCGTCTTGCCATGTCCCGTCCCACCACGTCCCGTCATGTCCCGTCCCTTCGCTCACGTCCTGTCCCGTCACGTCCCGTCCCTTCCCGCCTCATCCCGTCCCGTCCCGTACCCCCCGTCCCTTCCCGCAACCTCCTGTCCCGCCACCTCCCGTCCATTCCCGCCACGTCCCGTCCCATCCCTCCCCATCCCGCCCCGTGTCGCCACGTCACGTCCCGCCAAGTCCCGTCATGTCCCGTCCCTTCCTTCCACGTCCCGTACCACCACGACCCGTCCCACCACGTCCCGTCCATTCCCGCCACGTCCCTTCCTGTCCCTCCCCATCCCGCCCCGTCCCTCAATGTCCCGTCCCGCCACGTCCCGTCATGTCCCGTCCCTTCCGCCACGTCCCGTAATGCTACGTCACGTCCCGCCACGTCCCTCCCTTCCCGCCACGTCCCGCCACGTCCCGTCCCTTCCCGCCATGTCCCATTCTACCACCTCACGTTCCGCCACGTCCCGTACCGCCACGTCACGTCCCACTACGTCCCGTCTCGTCCCGCCCTGTCCCTTCCTGCCACGTTCCTTCCCGCCACGTCCCGTCATGTCCGGTCCCTTCCAGCCACGTCCGCCCCGCCATGTCCCGTCCCGCCTCTTCCCGTCCATTCCCGCCTCATCCCGTCCCGTCCCTTCCCGCCCCGTCCCCATCCCACCCTGTCCCGTCCCGCCCCGTCTCGCCACGTCCCGTCCCGCAACGTCCCGTCCGTTCCAGCCACGTCCCGTCCGTTCCAGCCACGTCCCGTCCCGCACGTCCCGTCCTGCCACGTCCCGTCCATTCCAGCCACGTCCCGTCCCGCCACGTCCCGTCATGCCCGTCCCTTCCGCCATGTCCCGTCCCGCCACGTCCGTCATGTCCCGTCCCTTCCCGCCATGTCCCGTACCACCACGTCCCGTCCCGCCACGTTCCGTATATTCCCGCCACGTCCCGTCCCGTCCCTCCCCATCCCGCCCCGTCCCGTCCCTCCCAGTCCCTTCCCGCCTCGTCCCGTACCGCCACGTCATGCCATGTCCCGTCCCGCCACGTCCGTCATGTCCGTCCCTTCCCGCCACGTCCCATACCACCACGTCACGTCCCGCCACGTCCCGTCCCTTCCCGCCACGTCACGTCCCGCCATGTCCCGTCCCGCCACGTCCCGTCATGTCCCGTCCCTTCGCCACGTCCCGTCCCGCACGTCCCGTCCCGCCACGTCCCGTCCATTCCCGCCACGTCCCGTCCGTCCGTCCCCATCACCCCGTCCCGCCACGTCCCGTCCCGCCCGTCCCTTCCTGCCACGTCCCGTCCCGCCACGTCCCGTCATGTCCCGTCCCTTCCCGCCACGTCCCGTACCGCCACGTCACGTCCCGCCACGTCCCGTCCATTCCCGCCACGTCCCGTCCCGTCCCTCCCCATCCCGCCCCGTCCCGTCCCGCCCCGTCCCGCCACGTCCCGTCCGCAACGTCCCGTCCCGCCACGTCCCGTCCATTCCGCCACGTCCCGTCACGTCCGTCCCATCCCTCCCTCTCCCGTCCCGCCCGTCCCGCCACGTCCCGTCCCTCAACGTCCCGTCCCGCCACGTCCCGTCCATTCCCGCCACGTCCCGTCCCGTCCATCCCCATCCCGCCCCGTCCCGTCCCGCCCCGTCCCGCCACGTCCCGTCCCGCAACGTCCCGTCCCGCCACGTCCCGTCCATTCCCGCCACGTCCCATCCCGCCACGTCACGTCCCGTCACGTCCCGTCCATCCCGCCACGTCCCGTCCCGCCACGTCCCGTCATGTCCCTCCCATCCCGCCACGTCCCGCCAGTCCCGTCCGCCACGTCCCGTCATGTCCCGTCCCTTCCCGCCACGTCCCGCCACGTCCCGTCCCGCCACGTCCCGTCCATTCCCGCCCATCCCGTCCCGTCCCTTCCCGCCCCGTCCCTTCCGCAACGTCCCGTCCCGCCACGTCCCGTCCATTCCCGCCACGTCCCGTCCCGTCCGTCCCATCCCGCCCGTCCCGTCCCACCCCGTCCCGCCACGTCCCGTCCCGCCACGTCCCGTCCCGCCACGTCCCGTCCATTCCCGCCACGTCCCGTCCCGCCACGTCCCGTCCCGCCACGTCCCGTCCCGCCACGTCCCGTCCCGCCACGTCCCGTCATTCCCGCCACGTCCCTTCCCGCCACGTCCCGTCCATGTCCCGTCCCGTCCCGCCACGTCCCGTCCCGTCCCTCCCCATCCCGCCCCGTCCCGCCAAGTCCCGTCCCGCCACGTCCCGTCATGTCCCGTCCCTTCCCGCCACGTCCCGTCCGCCACGTCCCGTCCCGTCCCGCCACGTCCCGTCCACGTCCCGTCCCGCCACGTCCCGTCCTCCGCCACGTCCCGTCCCGCCACGTCCCGTCCACGTCCCGTCCTTCCCGCCACGTCCCGTCCCGCCACGTCCCGTCATCCCGTCCCTTCCCGCCACGTCCCGTCCCGCCACGTCCCGTCCCGCCACGTCCCGTCCCGCCACGTCCCGTCATGTCCCGTCCTTCCCGCCACGTCCCGTCCGCCACGTCCCTCAGTCCCGTCACGTCCCGTCCCTTCCCGCCACGTCCCGTCCCGCCAGTCCCGTCCATTCCCGCCACGTCCCGTCCCGTCCCGTCCCCATCCGTCCCGTCCGCCACGTCCCGTCCCGCCAGTCCCGTCCCTTCCCGCCACGTCCCGTACCGCCACGTCCCGTCCCGCCACGTCCCGTCACGTCCCGTCCCGCCACGTCCCTTCCCGCCACGTCCCGTCCACCCCGTCCCTTCCCGCCACGTCCCGTCCCGCCACGTCCCGTCCCGTCCCGTCCCGCCACGTCCCGTCATGTCCCGTCCCTTCCCGCCACGTCCCGTACCACCACGTCCCGTCCCGCCCCGTCCCTTCCCGCCACGTCCCGTCCCGCCACGTCCCGTCACGTCCCGTCCCTTCCCGCCACGTCCCGTCCCGTCCCGTCCCGCCACGTCCCGTCCCATCCCGCCACGTCCCGTCCCGTCCCGTCCCCATCCGCCCGTCCCGTCCCGCCCCGTCCCGCCACGTCCCGTCCCGCAACGTCCCGTCCCTTCCGCCTCATCCGTCCCGTCCGTCCCCATCCCGCCACGTCCCGTCCCGCCCGTCCCGCCAGTCCCGTCCATTCCGCCACGTCCCGTCCCGCCACGTCCCGTCATGTCCCGTCCTTCCCGCCACGTCCCGTCCCGCCACGTCCCGTCATGTCCCGTCCCTTCCCGCCACGTCCCGTACCGCCACGTCCCGTCCACGTCCCGTCCATTCCCGCCACGTCCCGTCCCGTCCCATCCCGCCCCGTCCCGCCAGTCCCGTCCCGCCACGTCCCGTCCCGCCACGTCCCGTCCCGCCACGTCCCGTCCCTTCCCGCCACGTCCCGTCCCGCCACGTCCCGTCATGTCCCGTCCCTTCCCGCCACGTCCCATACCGCCACGTCACGTCCCGCCACGTCCCGTCCATTCCCGCCACGTCCCGTCCCGTCCCTCCCTCCCGCCCCGTCCCGCCACGTCCCGTCCCACGTCCCGTCATGTCCCGTCCCTTCCGCCACGTCCCGTCCCGCCACGTCCCGTCCGCCACGTCCCGTCCCGCCACGTCCCGTCCATCCCGTCCCCATCCCGCCACGTCCCGTCCCGCACGTCCGTCCCGCCACGTCCCGTCCATTCCGCCACGTCCCGTCCCGTCCCGTCCCCATCCCGCCCGTCCCGTCCCGTCCCGTCCCGCCATGTCCCGTCCCACCACGTCCCGTCCGCCACGTCCCGTCCCGCCACGTCCCGTCCCGCCACGTCCCGTCCCGCCCCGTCCCTCCTGCCACGTCCCGTCCCGCCACGTCCGTCATGGCCCGTCCCATCCCGCCACGTCCCGTACCGCGACGTCATATCTCGCCACGTCCCGTCCATTCCCGCCACGTCCCGTCCCGTCCCTCCCCATCCCGCGCCGTCCCGCCATGTCCCGTCCCGTCCCGCCCCGTCTCGCCACGTCCCGTCCCGCAACGTCCCTTCCCTTCGCCCCTCATCCCGTCCCGTCCGTCCCAATCCCGCCCGTCCCGTCCCGCCCGTCCCGCCACGTCCCGTCCCGCAACGTCCCGTTCCGCCATGTCCCGTCCATTCCCGCCACGTCCCGTCCTGCCACGTCCCGTCATGTTCCGTCCTTTCCCGCCACGTCCCGTCCCGCCACGTCCCGTCATTTCCCGTCCTTTCCCGCCACGTCCCGTCCCGCCACGTCCCGCCACGTCCCATCCCTTCCCGCCACGTCCCGTCCCGCCACGTCCCGTCATGTCCCGTCCTTTCCCGCCACATCCCGTCCTGCCACGTCCCTTCATGTCCCGTCACTTCCCGCCACGTCCCATACCGCCACGACACGTCCCGCAAAGTCCCGTCCATTTCCGCCACGTCCCGTCCCGCCCCGTCCCGCCACGTCCCGTTACGCCACGTCCCGTCCCGCCCCGTCCCTTCCTGTCACGTCCCGTCCCGCCACGTCCGACATGGCCCGTCCCATCCCGCCACGTCCCGTACCGCGATGTCATATCTCGCCACGTCCCGTCCATTCCCGCCACGTCCCGTCCCGTCCCTCCCCATCCCGCGCCGTCCCGCCATGTCCCGTCCCGCCATGTCCCGTCCCGTCCCGCCCCGTCTCGCCACGTCCCGTCCCGCAACGTCCCTTCACTTCGCCCTCATCCCGTCCCGTCCGTCCCAATCCCGCCGCGTCCCGTCCCGCCACGTCCGACATGGCCCGTCCCATCCCGCCACGTCCCGTACCGCGATGTCATATCTCGCCACGTCCCGTCCATTCCCGCCACGTCCCGTCCCGTCCCTCCCCATCCCGCGCCGTCCCGCCATGTCCCGTCCCGCCATGTCCCGTCCCGTCCCGCCCCGTCTCGCCACGTCCCGTCCCGCAACGTCCCTTCACTTCGCCCCTCATCCCGTCCCGTCCGTCCCAATCCCGCCGCGTCCCGTCCCGCCCGTCCCGCCACGTCCCGTCCCGCAACGTCCCGTCCCGCCATGTCCCGTCCATTCCCGCCACGTCCCGTCCCGCCACGTCCCGTCATGTTCCGTCCTTTTCCGCCACGTCCCGTCCCGCCACGTCCCGTCATTTCCCGTCCTTTCCCGCCACGTCCCGTCCCGCCACGTCCCGCCACGTCCCATCCCTTCCCGCCACGTCCCGTCCCGCCACGTCCCGTCATGTCCCGTCCTTTCCCGCCACGTCCCGTCCCGCCACGTCCCTTCATGTCCCGTCACTTCCCGCCACGTCCCATACCGCCACGACACGTCCCGCAAAGTCCCGTCCATTCCCGCCACGTCCCGTCCCGCCACGTCCCGTCCCGCCACGTCCTTTCCCGCCCCGTCCCTTCCTGCCACGTCCCGTCCCGCCACGTCCAGTCATGTCCCGTGCCTTTCCGACACGTCCCGTAACGCCACGTCACGTCCCACCAAGTCCGGTCCATTCCCGCCACGTCCCGTCCCGTCCCTCCCCATCCCGCCCCGTCCTGCCATGTCCCGTCCCGCCACGTCCTGTACCGCCACGTCACGTCCCGCCACGTATCGTCCCTTTTCGCCACATCCCGTCCCGCCACGTCCCGTCATGTCCTGTCCTTTCCCGCCACGTCCCGTACCGCCACGTCACGTCCCGTTATGTCCCGTCCCTTCCCTCCCCATCACGCCCCGTCCCGCCATGTCCCGTCCTGCCACGTCCCGTCATGTCCCGTCCCTTCCCGCCCCGTCCCTTCCAGCCACGTCCCGTCCTGCCACGGACCGTCCCTTCCCGCCTCATCCTGTCCCGTCCCTCCAGCAACGTCCCGTCCCGCCACGTCCCGTCCCATCCCGCCAAGTCCCGTACCGCCACGTCCCGTCCCGCCTCGTCCCTTCCATTCCCGCCTCCTCCCGTCCCGTCCCTTCCCGCCCCGTCACTTCCGGCAACGTCCCATCCCGCCACGTCCCGTCCATTCCCGCCACGTCCCTTCCCGTCCGTCCCTATCCCGCCCCGTCCCGACCCGCCCCGTCCCGCCAGGTCCCATCCCGCCACATCCCATCCCGCCACGTCCCGTTCATTCCCGCCACGACCCGTCCCGCCACGTCCCTTCCCGCCACTTCCCGTCCCTCCCCTTCCCGCCCCGTCCCGCCACGTCCCATCCCGCCACGTCCCGTCATGTCCCGTCCCTTCCCGCCACGTCCAGTAGCGCCACGTCACGTCCCGCCACGTCCCGTCAAGTCCCGTCCCTTCCCGCCACGTCCCGTACCTCTACGTCACGTCCCGCCATGTCCCGTCCATTCCCGCCACGTCCCGTCCCGTCCCTCCCCATCCCGCCCCGTCCTGCCACGTCCCGTCCCGCCACGTCCCGTTATGTCCCGTCCCTTCCGCCATGTCCCATACCGCCACAACACGTCCCGCAAAGTCCCTTCCATTCCCGCCAAGTCCCGTCCCGTCCCTCCCCATCCCGTCCCTTCCCGCCACGTCCCGTCCCGCCACGTCCCGTCACGTCCCGTCACGTCCCGTCCCTTCCCGCAAGATCCCGTCCCGCCACGTCCCGTCCATTCCCGCCGTGTCCCGTCCCGTCCCTCACCATCCCGCCCCGTGCCGCCACGTCCCGTCCCGCCAAGTCCCGTCATGTCCCGTCCCTTCCTGCCACGTCCCGTAACACCACGTCCCGTCCCGCCACGTCCCGTCCATTCCCGCCATGTCCCGTACCGCCACGTCAAGTCCCGCCACGTCCCGTCCCTTCACGCCACGTCCCGTCCCGCCACGTCCCGTCCCGCAACGTCCCGTCCCGCCATGTCCCGTCCAGTCCGGCCACGTCCTGTCCCTCCATGTCCCGTCATGTCCCGTCCTTTCCCGCCACGTCCCGTCCCGCCACGTCCCGTCATGTCCCGTCCTTTCCCGCCACGTCCCGTCCCGCCACGTCCCTTCATGTCCCGTCCCTTCCCGCCACGTCCCATACCGCCACGACACGTCCCGCAAAGTCCCGTCCATTCCCGCCACGTCCCGTCCCGCCACGTCCTTTCCCGCCCCGTCCCTTCCTGCCACGTCCCGTCCCGCCACGTTCAGTCATGTCCCGTGCCTTTCCGCCACGTCCCGTAACGCCACGTCCCGTCATGTCCCGTCCCTTCCCGCCACGGCCCGTACCACCACGTCACGTCCCACCACGTCCCGTCCCTTCCCGTACGTCCCGTCCCGCCAGGTCCCGCCACGTCCCGTCCATTCCCGCCATGTCCCGTCCCGTCCTTCCCCATCCCGCCCCGTCCCGTCCCGCCCCGTCCCGCCACGTCCCGTCCAGCATCGTCCCTTCCCTTCCCGCCTCATCCCGTCCCGTCCGTCCCCATCCCGCCCCGTCCCGTCCGTCCCCATCCCGCCCCGTCCCGGTCCGCCCCGGTCCGCCACGTCCCGGCCCTCAACGTCCCGTCCCGCCACGTCCCGTCCGTCCCTCCCCATCCCGCCCCGTCCCGTCCCGCCCCGTCCCGCCACGTCCCGTACGCCACGTCCCGTCCCGCCCCGTCCCTTCCTGCCACGTCCCATCCCGCCACGTCCGTCATGGCCCGTCCCATCCCGCCACGTCCCGTACCGCGATTCATATCCGCCACGTCCCGTCCATTCCCGCCACGTCCCGTCCCGTCCCTCCCCATCCCGCCCCGTCCCGCCATGTCCTGTCCCGCCACGTCCCGTCCCGCCACGTCCCGCCACGTCCCGTCCCTTCCCGCCACATCCCGTCCCGCCACGTCCCGTCGTGTCCCGTCCCGTCCCGCCCCGTCCCTCCAGCAACGTCCCATCCCGCCACGTCCCGTCCATATCCGCCACGTCCCGTCCAGTCCGTCCCCATTCCGCATAATAGGTCAAGGAATAGTATTATTAGGATGTGAGATGCCAGGTTCCTGATTCTAGCGACAGGTTCAAAATCTTAATAGTCTTGGGGAAAACCTGAGCAAGGAAAACTCTTGTAATTTCCTATTTGCAACTCCAGCTAGAAACTGCTGTCCAAGGTCCACATACCAACATGGGGCATCAGCAACCACACAGAAATGGCAGAGTAATGTGTGTTAGGCAAGGCCTCCATGGTTCTGGTGGTGCTGATGCAGGAGAACAGAGAACACATATGATTTTATTTGCTTGGACTTCAGCAGCGTTTGGATGCCCAGGGCAGGCAAGTGATGGCACCACATAGTTAACTAGGCCCAGAGAATACAGCACAACAAAATGGACACTAATCACTTAAGACTTGTCCACCAGATGCCTTACATCCAATTATCCTATGGAATAAGAATAATAAAGAAATCTTGTGTAAGATTGAGTATTTACACTAAGTTGCTCTGAAATAGGACTAATTGTAGAGTGGAAAAGGAGTTCCTTGTCAAGTTTAACCTCTGTTCTGCTGGGTCCTTGCTCTACCTTCCTCTACTGCTCCCCAAAGTAAGTAGCACTGTAAAGCAGTGTATCATAGTGAATAAATAATGGGCTCTGGAATTTTCAACTGAACATGTAAGACCAACCATATGCAGGTATCTCTTCCTTTCCAAGACCTCCATAAAAAGACAATCTAGGATTTAGAAGATTTAAAACTACAAATCCAAATAAAATGGGAGAAGTACTTCAGTAGAAAAGAGCTGATAACTACATTTTTGGAAGATAGAAAGGAGACAGAGGGTGGTTAAAAAAAAGAGAGGCAGAGCAGGAAGGAAATAACCATCATTGTTGTTTAAGAAAATACCAAAGGAGACCCAAGAGTTGCAAATACCAGGAATTACAGGAGTTTGGCCTACAGTATGCCACCCCAGACATGAGACTAGTAATCTATTCTCTACAGAAACTGAACAGCCTATGCCCCTCTTTCAGGCATATCAACTATGGCAGATGGAAAAAGTGAGTAATGGAGTGGAAAACGGGAGGTTATTTAAATTTGGCACACAGCAGTGGGAACCCCAGGCTTCCCCTTTCTAACTCACAGAACATTTCTAGCCAGGTATTAGCCCCTGGGAGAGGAGAGACAATTACTCTCCAACAAAACAAAGAATTGCCAAGAAAGTTCTCCAGATACTGGTAATTAAGGATCCTTTAAAAGACAGCTCTGTAACTGAGCAACTTTTGTCAAAATCCATTTATTCACCAGGCCCATCATGGCAACTTCCATTGAGCTTTTTTTATTCTTAAATGGGAATCTAAGGATCACCAAACATGGTATGGAAATCAATCTGAGATGAGAAAATAACTATTAGAAATGGAAAATATGATAGCTAGGGGTGCGTGGATGGCTCAGTCAGTTAAGCATCCAACCTCTGATTTTGGCTCAGGTCATAATCTTAAGAGTCCTGAGATCCAGGATTAAAACCTTTTTTTTTAAGTTATTGTGTTTTTCTTTTGAGATTTTATTTCTTTATTCGTGAGAGACACACAGAGAGAGGCAGAGACATAGACAGAGGGAGAAGCAGACTCCTCACAGGGAGCCTGATGTGGGACCTGGTCCCTGAACCAGGATCACACCCTGAGCCGAAAGCAGATGCTTAACCACTGAGCCACCCAGGCATCCCTAGAAACAAAATCTTTAAAAAAAAAAGTGATTATCAAGGAAAGAGCAAAAGAAGGTATCTCAGCCAACTTTATTCAAGAAAAGAAGCTATCTTTGGCATTCCAAGTAGTAAATATTTCAATACAGAAAATTAGAGATGTGCGCAGTGGTACAGAAAAATGTGGCTAAGAGATGAGATACCCAGAAGCTCTCCATGCACCTACTGTGAGTCTCCGAACTCTCATGAGCGCCAACCACTTTTGCTATCCACTGTTACCCTGGAAGTACAGAGGCTGCAGATTTGCAAGATCTGGCATCTGAAAGTTTCAACTCACTGCTCATGAGTCTCAGCTGCCAAAGTGGGTGATCCTCAGAAGCCTTGCCTGGTAGTTACTATAAATCAAGAATCTTATAGAAGGTGGATCACTGCTATTGCTTTTAGTGTTTGCAATCCTGAGTCAAGTGTTTACCGTTTGCCCCATGTGCGTGCAACTCCACCTGGAGTACCTCTCATTGACAGATTCTAACAGCTGTCTGGGGAAAGGATTTTGATCATTCTCTTCCTCTATCATACACCGGAGAAAGTAGAAAGTGGTTGTGATGCTATTGCTTTGGCCATAGAGAACCCAATACAGAATTATGCAGAATTAAAGAGCATCTTCCTCCAAATCCAAGCGGCCAAACACTTCCCCAGCACCACAATCCATACTGATGTGAGATATCAGATCTTGAGAATAAAAAGAAGCTGCAAGAAGTTTCTAAAGAGAAGGAATAAAGAAATATCAAAACCAAAGAAAATTCAAAAGAAACAATCAGAATTATATTAGAATTCTTAAAACCAGCAACAGATGATGGAGGACAAGAGAAGAAAGGCTTTAAAATTCTAGGAGGAGGGATCCCTGGGTGGCGCAGCGGTTTGGCGCCTGCCTTTGGCCCAGGGCGCGATCCTGGAGACCTGGGATCGAATCCCACGTCGGGCTCCCGGTGCATGGAGCCTGCTTCTCCCTATGCCTATGTCTCTGCCTCTCTCTCTCTCTCTCTCTCTCTCTCTCTGTGACTATCATAAAGAAATAAAATTTAAAAAAAATTCTAGGAGGAAATGAATTTTAACTTATAATGTTATGTTCAACTGACATGTCAATCATCAAGGTAAAAGTTAAATAAAAACATTTTCAATAAGCAAGTACTCAGAAAACTTGTAAGCTTTTCATGCCCTTTAATGCCCTGGTAATTCTTTTGAGACTACTCCTTAAAAAAGAAAGAAAGAAGCAAAAAAAAAAAGAAGAAGAAGAAGAAGAAGAAGAAGAAGAAGAGAGAGAGAGAAAAGAAACATGACATCCACGATGCAATGAATACATTACAAGAGAGTCTGAGGATAACAGCTATGTAACAGTGCTTAAGACTAAACAGTCCAAATTGGAACAGGATAGAAAGATGAAGTTCTCTGGGAGGGATACTTCTGGGGAATAAGAAGCTGTGAAATAATAATAAATCAGGGAAAATTAAGTTCAGGCACATAGACCACAAAACAAGTGAAACATTAAAAAGTTTAACATGTTTTAAAGAAAGGAAAGATAATGGGTATATTATTTGATCTATAATTAACAGTATTTATATTTAACACTTGATATAATTACCTAGAGGTTAATTCTTGGGGGAAGAGAAATGGCAAGGTGAATTAAGGGAACTGAATCCTCATGTAACATAATGTATTAATATGTAATACACTACATATACATGTAATAGTCAAACTGATATATCCTCTGCCTCTCTCATGAGTTGACTGGGGCATAAATCTAAATACTCATACTTCATAATTTGTTGACTTTGAAAATCTAAATGAAGTAATCTATGTGCAGTTAGCAAAACAGTTCCTAAAACATATTAGCATGCAAACCAATACTATCATTCCAAGGGTTCCTGGGTGGCTCAGTCAGCTAAGCATCTGCCTTTAGCTCAGGTCATGATCCCGGGGTCCTGGGATCGAGTGCCACATCGGGCTCCATGCCCATCAGGAAGTCCGCTTCTCCTTCTTCATCAGCCTCTTCCCTGTCTTGTGTGCTCTGTCTTTCTCTCTCTCTCAAATAAATAAATAAAATCTTTTTTTAAAGATACTATCATTCCAGACCATTACTACCTCACTGTTATTATTAATTAAAAATAAAATAATAAGACCTAAGGCTAATATAATTTGGGTGCTATATCTTGCTCTTTGCTCTCAGATACAGATGTTGCAGTCATTATTTCATTCATTGGACCACTGATCTCTGTCTCAATTTCCCTTCTACCTTTAATACTGCTATCTTCTTGAGTGACATCAGTATCACACTGGTAGATACATACAATAATTGAGCTTGTCACTTCCTTAATGTATTCATCTCTAGCGATCTCTTCTTCCACAAACTATACTTGATTAGTGTTTTCATGCAAGAATTCATGTCTGGCATTTCTCAGAGAATTCATATTTTACCAAATCCCTCAGTTAATAAATTAGAAAAATGGGAAAATGTACTATGATTTTCTTGAAAGAATTAAAACTTAATGATCAACCTACAGGTATTTTTCTTTGAAGATATCTATTGATGTTAAGTCAAAAGCAAAATAGGGAAGGAAATATTGACACATGGAGTCAAAACTTATCATTTCTAGGAACCAGGAAAAGAGCAGGTAAGAGAATGACTTGGTTATGATCAAATTATGCAGACTAGTTTGCAGATGTTGCCACGTTATAAGTCTATTTCATGACAGTGCTAATGCTAACAGTGAGTCACTTTTGCAAATAAAATACATATTTAATGGCCTTCTCATGTCTGCTTATGATGCAGAAAGATTAAAAAAAAGTAGGATACCCATCCTAACAATAAAAAAATTCAAAGAACCTACAAAGTCATTGCTTTTCTTGAATTCATCTGAGGTCTAAGTTGGGAGGGTCCCTAAAATTCTAGCATAAAAGTTCTTGATATACTGATTAATGATTTCTTATACTACTCAAGTCAATGGATATACTTTTGAATTTCTTTTAAATCTTTTCTTGAAACATTTTCCTCTTTGTTTACTTAAAATAAGCTCTCTCTTTAGTACTTTTATCTCTTCTGGTACTAAAGATTGTATTTCTCTAGGCTTACTTGGGGACCTTTTTTCATTATATAGTCTTCTCAAGTGGGGAGGAACTTGCCACAACCAGCACATGGCTCTTGGCAGATCAAGAGCCCTCAAGTAGTCATCCCTACCACAGATTTTACTCATCTGTAGACTTAGTTCTGCAGATGAGTAAAGGGACACATTCTGACCAAGGAGCTTGGTGGGATACCTAGCTCAAACAAGAAGTTTTGCCAGCTCTAGAACTGGGTTTACCCATGCCCCGGCAAGGAGACAAATCACAGCCCATCCACATGGAAAGGTCTTCTAGTTCTATCTGATTGTGAACAGCAGACAGGTGACAACTCCTAGAAGCAGTGCAATCCAGTAGCACTTGAACTGAGAGGTAGGTGGGCAGAGCTGATCACCTCCAAAGCAAAGCTAGTACTGGGCATGAGCCATTCTTGTGTTATTCACAGGCTGGGGGATTAATTCCTAGCCAAAGCTAAGGACAATTTCAGGCCCTTTTAAACTAGAAAGCCTGTTTACAAAATTGGAATGGCCCCTCCCACTCTTGCCCAAAGCAAGAAGACAAATGGCAGCCCCACCCACTATGGAGAGTGGGTGGGGCTTCCAGCTCCCTGTTACCAGAAGGGCTGACAACATCTCCTATAAGATATGAAGCCCTGACAGCACTTCAGCTGAGAGACAGGCAGGCAGAGCTGAGAGTTTGCAGATCAAAGCTGGTGGCCTTGTTTGGTCAGGAAACTTGGGGTATGGGTCAGCTTGAATTAAGAGAACAAAGAACTTTATCAGCTTTAGAGTTAATTCTCTCTGCCTTAGATCAGGGAATCTAATTTGTAGTCCTGCTCATCACTGAATACAGTATTCAGTCTGTCTGACCAGGGAACCTAAACAGAGCACACGGGAAGCTGCATAACCTATTCACAACCCTAAGTACAGTGCCACTCAAACAGAGAGCACAGGCCATGGCTTCCTCTTCTACAAAGGAAAACTGGTGGCCTCATCCCACCAGGGAATTCAGTTCACACTATGGCCTAATTTGGCTCCACAAACAGTGAGCTGGACAGGCCCTGGGTCTCTTCCTGCTGCTGCACCAGAGCAGGGAAGCTTATTCATAGTCCCAACTACTACTGCATATAGTACCTACTTGTGACCAAGTAGTAAACCTGACTAGAAAACAGGCTAATGTGGAGCACAACCTACTGCCTCACTTGGATAAGGAACCCAGCCAGAAATCCTATCTAACTGTTCTCATCAGACAGACAGTCCTCCACTCCTTTCCTTGGAGCCTGAATAGTTGTCTTGCCCCAAAATACATCGTAGTAGTAGGTAGGCCTCACCTGCCCAAGGACACTGCTAGCAGACACGCCTAGAAATCCAAACTGAGGTGACTGGTGAAGAACTAACCATCTCTGCCAAAGCAAACCTGTAATATCTGAAGAAGGGCCCAATTACTCAAATGAGCAGAATCCAATGTCAGAAATCAAGGATCACGAAAAAGGTAAATATGACACTACCAAAGAAAACTAAAAAGTCTCAATAACTGTCCCTAAAGAAATACAGATCTATGAACTTAGAGACAAATAATTCAGAATTTTCTGAAGAAAGTACAGTGAACTAAGTAAAAAAAGGAGAAGAAGAAGAAAAGCAACTATATGAAAATAGGAAAGCAATGCAAGAACAAAATAAGAAGTTCAAAAAGAAAGGAAGGAAGAAGGAAGGAAGGAAACAGAAATCCTGGAGTTGAAAAATACAACTGAACTGAATATTTCAACAGAGTTTCAAAAGTAAACTCAGCCACGCAAAAGAAAGAATTGGCAATCTGGAGAAAGGAACATTGGAAATTACCCAGAGAAACAAAAAGAAAACATAATGAAAAAGAGTGAAAAAAGCCTATGGAATTATGAAACAGAATGAACAAAACAAACAAAAAACCCCAAAATCTTCATTATGGAAATTCCAGAAGGAGAAGAGACAGAGAATGTGTAGAAAGTATATTTAAAGCAATAATGGCTAAAAACTTCCCAAACCTAAGAAATGAAACAGGCACATAGATTCATGAAACCTAAAAAGCTCCCAGATAGGTCAAACATGAGACTATATTAACACATATTATAATTAAATTATCCAAATTCAAAGACAAATAAAGCATTTAAAGAGCAGCAAGAGAACAGGTGTTACATACTATGGAACCCCATAAGACCTATGAGTGAATTCCTGAGTAGAAATTTTTCACGCCCGTTCCCATCAGAGAATGGGATGACATATTCAAAAACATCAAAAGAAAATAGCTGATAACCAAGAATTGTATAACTTGTAAAGCTGTCTTTCAAAAACAAAGAGGGATAAGGACCTCCCTGAACAGCAACAGCTGAGGAAGTTCATTATTACCAGAACTTCCTTACAAAAAATTTTAAAAGGAGCTCTTTGAGTAGAAGTAAAAGAATATTGATTAACATCATAAAAACATAAAAATGTAGCATATGTTGGTGGGAATGCAAACTGGTGCAAGCACTCTGGAAAACAGTATGGAAGCTCTTCAAAAAGTTAAAAAATAGAACTCCACAATCTAGCAATACCACTACTAAGTATTTACCCAAAGAATATAAAAACAGTAATTCAAAAGGATGCATGCATCTGTACAGTTTTTGCAGCATTATTTACAATAGCCAAGATACGGAAGACACCCAAGTCTCCATCAGTTGATGAATGGATAAAGATGTGGTATACACACACATACACACACACACAATGGGATATTATTTAGCTATAAAAATTAATTAAATCTTGCCATTTGCAATGACATAGATGGAACTAGAGAGTATAATGCCTAGCAAAATAAGTCAGAAACATAGGATTTCACTCATATGTGGAACTTAAGAAACAAAACCAATGAGCAAAGGCAAAGAGAGAAATAGAAATCAAGAAACAGATTCTTAAATATAGACAACAAACTGATGGTTACCAGAGGGGAAGTGGGTGGAAGGATGGGTGAAATAAGTGATGCAGATAAAGGAGTACACTAGGACTAACGAGCAACAGGCGGTTAAAATAAAACTTAACTGAAAGAAATATAAAGTCATAGTTACATTCCTCAATATGATAATAGTGGTTCATAACTTCGTTTACAACTCCAATTTAAAACTTTTAAAAATGCAGAAAAAGAACCATAACTATAATAAACTAGTATTATTACACAATATAAACATATGTAAATTATAAAGCAACAGTAAAAAATGTGAGGGGGAGGAGAAGAAACAGTGTGAGTTTATAAATCCTACTGAAGTTGTCATCAGTTTCAAATGGGGTGTTATAAGTTTGAGATATTTTATATACCCCTTATGGTAACCTTAAGGGAAAACTCTGTAGTAATTACCCAAAAGAATATGATGAAGAAGTCAAAGTATACTGATACCAGAAGACATTAAAACACACAAAAAAAGACAGCAAGATAAGAAACAAGGAACAATTTATTTACAAAACAAACAGAAAACAATTAACAAAATGACAAGCATAACTACTTACCTAACAATAGTTACTTTAAATGTAAATGGATGAAATTCTCCACTTAAAAGACTTACAATAACTTAATAGGTTAAAAAACAAGATCCAACAACATGCTTCCTACAAGATATTCTCTTTAGCCATAAAGACAAACATAGACTGAAATTGAAGGGCTAGAAAAAGACATTTCAAGCAAACGGTAACCAAAAAAGCAGAGGTAGCTATATTTATGTCAGACAAAAAGACTTTTAAAATGGTAAAACGAGACAAAAAAGGTCATTAGACGAAAAAGGTCATTATATAATTATAAAGAGGTCGAAATATCAAGAAGATATAATGATTGTAAATATTTATGCAATCTTGGACCACCTAAATATATAAAGCAAGAAATAAACACAGCTAAAAAGGAGAAATAAACAGTAATTCAATAATAGTTGGGAGAATTTAAAATCCCACTCTCAACAATGGATATATCATATAGACAGGGAATCGATAATGAAACCATGCAATTGAACAACACTGTAGACCAAATGTACATATGCAAAATACTCTATCAAACAACAGCAAAATAAAGGCATAAAGTACATAGGTTCTCAAGCGTACTCAAAATAAAGATTCTCAACTACATAGGAAATATTTTCTAAAACAGACCACACATTAGGCCATGAAACAAAGTCTCTACAAATTCAAGAGACTGAAATTATACCAAATATATTCTGTGACCACAATGCCCTAAAAGAAGAAATCAATAATAAGAGGAAATATGGGAAATTGACCATGTAGAAGTTAGACAATAGTCTCCTGAACAGCAAATGGATCAAAAAAGAAAGTAAAGAGGAAATTTAAAAGTTTCTTGAAGCAAACAAAAATGGAAACAAAAGATACCTGAACTTGGAGGGTGCAGCGAAAGCAATTCTAAGAGGGAAGTTCACAGCAATAAACACCTGCATTAAGGAATAGGAAAGATCTCAAATAAACAACCTAAATGTATTCATTCAAGAACGAGAAAAAGAACAAAGACCAAAGTTGGCAGAAGAAAGAAAATAATAAAAATTAGAGCAGAAATAAATTAAATATACAACAGAAAATCAATAGAAAAGAATAACCAAACAAGAGTTAGTTGTTTGAAGACAAAATTGACAGCTCTTGGTTAAACTAATCAAAGATAAAAAGAGAAAAGACCTAAATGAGCAAAATTATAAGTTAAAAAGTTAATATAACTGATACCATGGAAACCTGAAGAACCCTAAGAGAATATAACAAACAATTAAATACGAACAAATTGGACCACGTAAAATAAATGAAAAAAAAATTCTTAGAAACACACAACTTAGTAAGACTGTATCTGGAAAAAAAAAACAGAAAATCTGAATAAACCAATTACTAGTAAGAAGATTGCATCAGTAATCAAAAATCACCCAACAAAGAAAAGCTGAGGACCAGATGGCTTTCCTGGTGAATTCTTCCAAATATCTAAAGAAGAATCAACACCAATCCTTCTTAAATGCTTGCAAAAAATTGAATAGGAAAGAACAGTCCCAAACTCATTTTAGTAGGACAGTACGATTCTGATATCAAAGTCAGAGAAGAAAACTACTAGAAAAGGAAATGACAGACCAATATCACTGATGAACATAGATGCAAAAATTCTCAATTAAATACCAGAAAACTGAATTACACAGCACATTAAAAGGATCACTCACCATAATCAAGTGAGATTATCCCTGGGAAGTTAGAATATTTCAACATACACAAACCAATGTGACACATCACATTAATTGAATGAAAGAAAAAAGTCATATAATCATCTCAATAGATACAAAAAAAGCACTTTGAGAAAATTCAATATCCATTCACAAAAAAACTTAAAAATTAGATATAGAGAGAAAAGTTATCAAAATAATAATGACAATATATGACAAGCCCACAGCTAACGTCATACTCAATTCTGAAAGATTGAAACTTTTGCTTTAAGGTCATGAAAATAACACAAGGGTGCTCAATCTCATCACTTCTATTCAACATAGTACTAAAAGTCCTAGCTAGAGCAATCAGAGAAGACAAATAAATAAAAGGTATCAGAATTAGAAAGCAAAAAGTAAAATTGTCTACACTTGGGAATGACAACATTTTATAATAGAAAATCCTAAAGAGTTAACTAAAACACAGTTACATCTAATCAATGAACTCAGTACAGTTGCAGGATACAAAATTAACAAAAATCAATGTCATTTCCATACACTAACAACAAATTTTCTGAAAAAGAAACAACAAAATAGATCTCATTTATTGTAGAATCAAAAGCAATAACATACTTACGAATAAATTAAGCTAAGGAAGTAAAAATCTCTACCCTGAAAACTATAAGACACTGATGAAGAAATAAAAAAAGACACAAATAAATGGAAATGTATTCTGCGTTCAATGCTTGGAAGAATTAATATTGTTAAAATGTCGATACTACCTTCAGCCATCTATAGATTCCTTGGAATCCCTATCAAGATTCTGATGGCACTTTTTACAGAAGTAGAAAAAACACTCCTAAAAGTTACATGGAACCACAAAAGACCCCCAAAAGCCATTGAATTCCTGAGAAAGAAGAACAAATCAGGAGACATCACACTTCCTGATTTCAAGCTGGTCATCAAAGGAAGTAATTGACAGGAATACAAAAATAGTAAAGGACTTTAGCACCCCACTTATATCAATGGATATATCATCTAAACAGAAAATCAACAAGGAAACAACGTCTGTGATGCCATGGACTAGATGGATCTAATAGATGTATTCAGAGCATTCCATCCTAAAACAGCAGAATATATATCTTTCCAAGTACACATGGAACATTCTCCAGAATAGATTATATTTTAGGTCACAAAACAAATATCAACAAATTCAGAAAGACTAAAGTCATACCATGCATCTTTTCTGATCACAACTCAATGAAACTAGCAATCAAATACAAGAAAAAAACCTGGAAAGAACACAATTACATGGAGGTTAAACAACACACTATGAAACAATGAATGGGACAAACAGGAAATGAAAGGAGAAATAAAAAACTACGTGAAGAGAAATGAAATAAAAACACAATGGTCCCAAATCTTTGGAAATGCAACCAAAGCTATTCTGAGAGAGAACTATATAGCAATAAAGGCCTACCTCAAGAAGCAAGAAAAATATCAAATAAATAACCTAATCTAATACCTAAGGAAACCAGAGAAAGAAGAACAAACAAAACCCGAAATCCAACTAAAGAAAGGAAATAATAAAGATTACAGCAGAAATAAACAAAACAGAAGCGAAGGAAAAGAAAAGAAAGAAAAATCAATGAAATCAGGAGCTGGTTCTTTGAAAAGATTGACAAAATTTATAAACCTTTAGCCAATCATTAAAAGAGAGGGTGAGGGAGAGAGAGTGACAGAGGACTCAAGAAAAATCATAATTGAAAGAAAACAAGTAACAACTGGCACCACAGAAATATAAAAGATTATAAGAGAATATTATAAAAAGTAATATGCCAACAAACTGGACAACCCAGAAGAAATGGATGAATTCCTAGAAAAAATATATATATATATATCAACTATGAAAACTAAATCAGGAAGACACAGAAAATTTGACCAGACAAATTACCAGCAATAAAATTGAATTGGTGATCAAAAAGTTCCCAACAAACAAAGCCCAGGACCAGAAGGCTTCACAAGTGAAGTCTACCAAATTCTTAAAGAATAGTTAATACCTATTTTTAAACTCTTTCAAAAACTAGAAGAGGAAGGAACACTTCCAAATTCATTCCATGAGGCCAGCATCACCTTGATACCAAAAACATATAAAAACAACAAAACTAATGGCTCATAAATCTAATGAACACAGAAGCAAAAATACCCAACAAAATATTAACAAACTGTATCCAACAATACGTTTTAAAATTCATTCACCACAATCAATGGGATTTATTCCTGGGATACAAGGGTGGTTCATTATTTGAAAATCAATCAGCATGAAACATCATATCAACAAGAGAAAGGATAAAAAAAACGTATGATCATTTCAATAGATGCAGAAAAAGCATTTGGCAAAGTAGAACGATAAAAGCCCTCAACAAATAGGTTTAGAGGGAACATACTACCACATAATAAAGGCCATATATGAAAACCTCACAGCTAACATACTCAAAGATGAAAAACTGAAAACTTTCCCTTAAGATCAGGAACAAGACCAGGATGTCCACACTCACCGTCTTATTCAACATAGTACTGGAAGGTGTCCAAACAGGATAACGAAAGGTATCCAAAATGGTAAGAAGTAAAACTTACTGTTTGTAGATTAGATGATACTATATATAGAAAACCCCAAAGACTCAACAAAAAAACTATTAGAACTGATAAAGTAATGTTGTATCACAGGATACAACATTAATATATAGAAATCCATTGCATTTCTATATATTATCTCCATTGCATTCACTAATGATGAAGTACCAGAAAAAGAAATTAAGAAAGCAATCTCATTTACAATTGCACCAAAAATAAAATACCTAGGAATAAACTTATTGGCCAGTGAGATAAAGACCTGTACTCTAAAAACAATAAAACACTGGTGAAAGAAATTAAAGATGACATAAACAAGTGGAAAGACATTCTGTGCTAATATTTTAGAACAAATATTCTTAAAAAGTCCATATTAACCACAGCAATCTACAGATGTAATATAATCCCTATCAAAATACCAACACAGAACTAGAAAAATGATCCCAGAATTCATACAGGACCACAAAAAACTTCAGATAGCCAAAGCAACTTTGAAAACGAAGAACAAAACTGTAGGTATCACAATCCCAGATATCAAAGGAATAGAATAGAAAGCCCAGGAAAAAATCCATGATTAAATGGTCAATTAATCTTCTACAAAAGAGTCAAGAATATGCAGAGTAAAAGAGTCTCTTCAACAAATGGGGCTGGGAAAACTGGACAGCTACATGCAAAAGAATGAAACCGGAACACTCACACCATACACAAAAATAAACTCAAAATGGGCTAAAGACCTAAATGTGAGTCCTGAAACGATAAAAAATCCTTGAAGAGAGCACAGGAAGTAATGCCTCTGACATTGGCTCTAGCAACATTTTTCTAGATGTGTTTCCTGAGGCAAGAAACAAAAGTAAAAATAATCTATTAGGATTATATTGAAGTAAAAAGCTTCTGCACAACAAACAAAACCATCAACAAAACTAATAGACAACCTACTGATTGGAGAAGGTATTTGCACCTCACGTGTCAAATAGTATCCAAATATATAAAGAACGTATACAGGTCAATACCAAAAAAAAAAAAACAAAAAAAAAACACACAAACAAAGAAAACCCAACAACAAATAATCCAATTTAAAAATGGGCAGATGACATAAACAGACAGTTTTCCAAGGAAGACATACAGATAGCCAAAAGACATATGAAAAGATGCTCAACATCACTAATAATCAGGGAAATGCAAATCGAACACACCAAGTATCACCTGTGAGTGTGAGGTATCACTTCACACCTGTCAGAATGGCTAAAATAAAAAACTCAAGAGACAACCAGTGTTGGCAAGGACGTGGAGAATAAGGAACCTTTGTGCACTCTTGGTAAGAATGCAAACTGGTACAGTCCCTGTAGTTGTTCAAATATCTAAAAATAGTATTACCATAGGATACAGTAACTCCACTCCTGGGTATATCCCCAAGGAAAACAAAAACACTATTTGAAAAGATAGATGTGCCTCTGTTTACTGCACCATTAACCACAATAGCCAAATAATGGAAATAGCCCATGTGTCTATTGATAGATGAGTGAATAAAGAAGATAAGGTATTGGGATGCCTGGGTGGCTCAGCAGTTGAGCATCTGCCCTTCGGCTCAGGGCATGATCACGGAGTGCCGGGATCAAGACCCACTTCAGGCTCCCTGCATGGAGCCTGCCTCTCTCTCTGTATGTGTCTCTCATGAATAAATAACTTTTAAAAATCTCTAAAAAAAAGAAGATAAGGTATCTAAATACAATGGAGTAATACTCCTCCATAAAAAGATTTCAATCTTGTCATTTTCAACAACATGGATGGATTTAGAGGGTATAATGCTTAGTGAAATCAGTCAAAGAAAGACAAATATCATATGATTTCACTCATATGTGTCACTTAAGAATCAAGATAAATGAGAAATGGAAAAAAATAGATTAAAAAAAAAACCACAGAATTTTAACTATAGAGAACAAACTGGTGGTTACCAGAGGGGAGGGTCAGTGCTGGAATGGATGAAACAGATGAAGTGGATTAAAAGTACACTCATTGTGATGAGCACTGAGTAATGTGTAAAGTTGTTGAATCACTATATTGTACACCTGAAACTAATGTAACACTGTATGTTAATTATACAGGAATTAATTTTTTTAATTAAAACAATTTTTAAAATGGAATATTACTCAGCCATTAGAAACAACAAATACCCACCATTTGCTTCAACGTGGATGGAACTGGAGGGTATTATGCTGAGTGAAGTAAGCCAATCGGAGAAGGACAAACAGTGTATGTTCTCACTCATTTGGGGAATATGAATAATAGTGAAGGGGAATATAAGGGAAGGGAGAAGAAATGTGTGGGAGATATCAGAAAGGGACACAGAACATAAAGACTTCTAACTCTGGGAAATGAACTAGGGGTGGTGGAAGGGGAGGAGGGCGGGGGGTGGGGGTGAATGGGTGACGGGCACGGAGGGGGACACTTGACGGGATGAGCACTGGGTGTTATTCTGTATGTTGGTAAATTGAACACCAATAAAATTAATTTATATAAAAAAAATAAAACAATTTTTAAAGCTAGTCATCTAACTGTATGGCATAAAAACAGACAAACATCTGCAGAACAGACCAGAGAGCCCAAAATAAACCCAAGCATATACGGTCAAATAATATTTGACAAGGGAGCCCAGAATTCTCAATGAAGAAAAGATAATCTTTTCAATAAATGGTGAAGGATAATTGTATATTCACAACTCTAAGAATGAAACTGGGTCTGTTTCTTACACCACCCACAAAAATTAACTCAAAATGAATTAAAGACTGAAATGTAAGACCTGGACCATGAAACAAACTCCTAGAAGAAAAATTAAGAATAAACTACTTAACATGTTTCCCGGTAAGGGTTTTCTTTTGGATATGGCACCTGAAGCACAAGCAACAAATAAAAAACAAGCCAGTGGGACTATATCAAACTAACAAGCTTCTGCACAGCAAAGAAACAAGCAACAAAGTGAAAAGAAAACCTGTAGAATGGGGAAAAAATTTTGCAAACCATATATCTGATAAGGGGGTATATCCAAAACATATAAAGAACTCATATAACTCTATACCAAAAAAACAAATAACCCAATTGAAAAATGGGCAAAGGACCTGAATAGGCATTTCTCCAAAGAAGATGTACGAAAGGCCAATATATAAATTAAAAGATGTCTTGCTCAACATCACTAGCCAGTAGGATACTGCAAATTAAAACCACAATAAAATATCACCTTATGCCTGTGTGAATGTCCATCATCAAAACACAAGAGATGACAAATACTGGTGTGGATGTGGAGAAAATGGAACAATTGTTCCATTTGTGCGTTGTTATTAGGATTGTAAATTAGTATAGCCACTACAGAAAATAGTATGGAGGACTCTGAAAAAATTAAAAATAGAACTACCATATAATCTAGCAACGCGACTTCTGGGAGTATATCCAAAGGAGGCAAAAACATTAACTTGAAAAGACATCTGCCCCCCGAAGTTCTAAGTAGTATTACTATATATAATAGCCAAGACATAAAAGCAACCTAAATGTCCACTGATGGATGGATGGATAAAGTTGTCAAACACACACACACACACACACGCACATCCACACACACACACGATGGAGAATAAATTGTAAGAAAAACAAAATTCTACCATTTGCAAGACCCATGGATGAGCCTTGAAAGCATTATACTAAGTTAAATAAATCATACAGAAAGAAAAATACAAAATATCTATCAAAGTATGACAATATTTTCAGTAAATTTCTTATGTAACAATATCCTATTTCCTTCTTTGATGTAAGTTGATTTATAATTCTTACCCAATAAATCAATCTCAAATGTACAGTTCAATGATTTTGCCTCCTCTTGAATTTATACAAAAGGAATCATACAATATGTATTTGACTCTTGTCTGAACCTAATAGCTATTGTGCAATACTGCATATATACACATATATATGTATATATATATATTTGTGAATATACTACATAATAGTTATTTATCCACCTGAGAAAAGACATTCTTTAGCTTCAGATCTTTTGGTTATTAGGAATAACACTTCTGATTTTATTCTCATAGAAGTCTCCTTTAGGGGGCATGCTTTCACTTCTCATTTCATTCCTGAGTCAAAGCATACATTATCTTTAACTTAAAAAAAAAAAAGAAAAAAAAACCTGCTAAAATATTTTCCAAAGTAATTTTATCATTTCATAGTCTCATGAACATTATGTGAGAGAGTTCGAATTGCTCCATATTTTGACAATCCTCGCATCCTTACTATTGTTTGTTTCTCGTAAATTTTAACCATTATTGCAGTTATGTAGTAATAATACATACCATCTTTCATGAAATCTCTGTTGAAATTTTTTGATATTTAAAAATTTTTTTGTTATTGAATTTAACGTGTCCTTTATACATTTTGATATGTTTTTTATTGCCTATTGGAATATCTAGTTGTCGCAAGCCATATGTTGAAAGATTTTTTTCTCTCATTTTATTAAGTTGGTATATTGGTTAAAATAAATTGAGTATATACATATAAGTATGTATGCATGTAATTCTGGACACTGTTCTGTTATGTTGAAGTATTTTTCAGCTGTAGGCCAATGCAACTATTTTGATTCATGTAACTTATAATTTTTGAAATATTACAGTGAATATTCTCTAACATTGGGGTTGCCATTAAACCCATAGATCAATTTTAAAAGGATGGATAGCAATACTGAATTTTCTGCCATATGAACATACTTTATATCATTATGTCCCCTCTTATACAATTGGTGGGTCAGGAAATTATGAAAGTCCCTGTGGGAAAAATAACTTGGCAACATTTAATAAGGGAAAAATGTACACACTCCATAAGCTAGAAGATAGGTTCCTTGGAATATACCTATAATATATGTGTACAGTGTTCCCCAAATGTTATGTCTCATTAGACATAATACCTACAAAGGAGAACAGCTTAACTGATATTAACAATAGAATGTACATTTAACTTGTAGAATATTACATAATAATAAAAATTAATGAATTATGGTTCCATCCAAGAGCACCATTTAATCTCCCAAATATGCCATTGAGTGAAAGAGGTCAGTTATAAAGAGATACATACTTAAAAGTATGAAATTGTGTAAGTTCAAAAACAGAAAAGTGACCTTTGGTTTTCCTTTTTTTCAAATTAATATTTTATTTATTTATTCTAGAGAGGGTGAGAAGAGTGAGCATGAACGGAGGGAGAGGCAGTGGAGAGGGAGAGGCAGACTCCTCGATGCGAGACTGGATCCCAGGACCCTGAGATCATGACCTGAGCTGAAGGCAGACGCTTAATGGACCAAACCACCCAGGTGCCCAACCTTTGGTTTTCAAAGTAAAAATAATGTTACCTGTAGCAAGAATCAAGGAAACACAGATGTTTCTGGTGTTGATAATATTTTATGTTTTCAGTTAAGTATGGTTTAAAAATGGGTTAACTATGTGATAATCCATTGATATCTCCAGTTATAATCTGTGTTTCTTTTTTGTTTGTTTGTTTGTTTTATAATCTGTGTTTCTATTTGTGGTCTAGAGTAATATAAATATCTGTTTAAAAAAATAAATTCTGTCCATTGCATATGGATATCTGTGCAATCCTCCCAGAGAAGTGCATTCCTGGCTTCCAGTCACATGTGGCTCTACTCTTGTATACCTCCCTAACCCCAAATCTGTGCTTTTTGCAGGGCTTTGTTTTTCTCAACACCTAAAAGTTTTGAAACTCAGAAAAGTATTTTATATGAATTTTTGATGATTGGGTGTTTCTTCCTTTGTGGAAATAAGACTGGATTGTGTCTATATAAACAATTCTTAGAAGACAATATAGGCTCTACAGATAATAATCCATGCAAGGAAGGGGGCGGTTATTTGAGGTTTTAGATTTTTGCTGTTTTCTATCTCTCCTTTATGTTTGTTTTCAAAAATTCATGTATATCTCATACATTTATTTTTTTTCTCTTCCTATGCATAGAGTTTTCTCAGTCTCAAATTTATTTCCCTCTGTTTCCACTTTCCCCTCCTTCAGGATTATCTTTTTTTGAAATTACTATACAATTCTTTTTGTCTTTCATATCCATAGATCTCATAGCTTCCTAAATCTATCATTCTTAATACGGAAATAAAGATTTCTAATTTACTTCCTCTACTTCTCTCATTCTTAAAATTCACTTTCTTTTTACCGGGTCCTGATATATCTGCTAATGAATCCTCCATTATGCAGGATCTTATTTCTAGCAATCCTAATTTCCTCATGCTTACTTAGTAAACTGTGGTGCATAGCAAAGAAGACTGAGACTTCCAACTAAGCATGAGTATCTCCTGCCACACACACGCTTGCATCCAGCTGTGCCGGGATATGGCTGTTTTCACTTCGTTTCTATGGAATATCTGAATACTCCGTCCTGAGTTACTAGAACCTGTAAGCCTACCAATTACCATTTTCCTCCTTATGAATTCCAAAATAATAAATTTTCACACTCCAAAATATGATATCATCCTTGGCATCTTAAGTTATTTTTCTAGGTTTAATAATATATAGACTTGCTTTTTGTTTTACTTGTCCTGGGCCCTCCGGCCTCTGCCTGTCCCGGGGGAGGCCGGATCCTGGGCTGTGTCCCGGCGCCCAGTGCTCCGGGGGCTGCGCTGTGGGATTCGCGCTCCCGCCCCGCAGCCCCCTCTCCGCGGAGCCGCCGCCCGAGCCCCCCGAGCTGCTCCCGGAGCCGCGCAGCCCCCTCCCTGGAGCCGCCGCCCGAGCCCCTCCGAGCTGCTCCGGCCCCGCCATGCGCGCTGCAGCCCTTAGGGAGCTCGGCGCACTCCCCGGGGCGCAGGTGTCTGTTAGTGTCCCCGGGAGCCCGAGGGCATCCCCGCCCTCCTGGGTCCTGCCCCAGCTCCCTGCGAGCCCCTTTCCGCCCGGGAAGGTTGGTGCAGCTCCTGCTCCTCCGGGACGGGGCTCTCCCGTCCTGGGGACACGCGCCCCGGCCTCAGCCCGGCTCCTCGCGGGCCCCTCCCCCTCGGAGGCCTTTTGTCTCTTTATTTCTTTTTCCCCGTCTTCCTACCTGATAGAAGCGCGAACTCTTCTCACTGGAGCGTTCCAGGTGGTCTCTCTTTACATCTCAGGCCGAATTCGTAGGTTTTCAGGATGATTTGAAGGTTATCCAGGTAATTTTTTGGGGACAGGTGATTTGGGGACCCTACTCTTCCGCCATCTTGCCCTCCTCCCTCCGTACAGGTTTTTTTTTTTTTTTTCAGGTTTTTTTTTTCAGGTTTTTATATAAATATGAATTTCCTATTTTTCTCGGGTAAATGCCTAAGAACACAACTGCTGGGTTGTATGGTAATTGCATATTTAGCTTCATAGGAAACTGCCAAAGTAATTGGCCATTTTATATTTCCACCAGCAATATATTAATGATCTAGCTTTTTCCCATCCTTACTATTATTTATTTAGACAACCTAATAGTGGTATTTCCCTGCGGTTTCATTTAAATTTCCCTGATAGCTAATGACGGTGAACGTTTTATCATTTATTTGCCACATTTTATTATTTGCAGTGTATTCTTTTATAAAATGTTTGTGGGTGTCTTTTGCCCTTTTTCTTATTGGATTCTTTCATGAAATGTTGAGTACTGGGAATCCTGTCTATATTTTATTCCATTATTGGAGATGTCGTTTGTAGATATTTTCTCCTAGTATGTAGCTTGTTTTTTCATTCTCTTAATAGTACCTTTCATACAGCAAAAGCTTTTAGTTTTGATGAGGTCCAGTTTATCATTTTATCATTTTTAGGGATCATATCAAGTCTAGGAATTGTTTTCTATTCCTAGATCCTGATGATTTTCCCTGTGTTAAGAATTTTATACTCTTATTTTCTGTTTATGGCAGCAATCTATTTTGATTTCTTTTTTCTAATTTATTGATCTATTTTAGAGAGAGATGGAATGCACCTGCATGTGAGCAGGGACCAATGAGAGACTCTTAAAGTAGATTCCCTGCTGAGTATGGAGGCTGACGTGAGGCTCTCACAGCCCATAAGATCATCACCTCAGCCCAAACCATGAATTGGCTGGTTAACTGTGCCAGCCAGGCGCCCCTGTTTTATTTTCTTTATGAGCTGTAAGGTATAGGTTAAGGGTTATATTTTTGCCTAGGTGTGTATTCCTCGAGCATTTTTTGTTCCGTTTATTTGCATTTAAAAAGCAGAATATAACCTGATGACATTAACTTCACAAAAAAAAAGACACACACACACACAAAACCCTCAACTTCCCCTCTAGAACTCCGTGCTTCATCACCAACTGATATTCCTGTAATGATAATAATAGTAATAATTATTTAAATAATCCCTGCAATCATTGCCAAAAGTCCTGCTTCGGATTACAAAAAGCCTAACTTGCTTTCAAAATTTCGTATGGCGCTCTGCAATTCCTCCCCCATTTGTAATAATTACAGCAATGGTATTTGTCTTACCTTATTGTAAGAGTAAAAAAAAAAAGTCTCCCAGAAAGATTCCTGCACGGTGGGGATTTATAGATCACAATAATAATAATAGTTTAAAAAAAAAAGCAAAACAACAACAACCAAAAAACGTTAAAAGATGGTTTCAGCTGGCTAAAGAGGAGAAGAGTTTGGTCTAAAACTGCAGTGGTTCGGGATCCCTTGGTGGCGCAGCAGTTTGGCGCCTGCCTTTGGCCCAGGGCGCAATCCTGGAGACCCGGGATCGAATCCTACATCGGGCTCCCGGTGCATGGAGCCTGCTTCTCCCTCTGCCTATGTCTCTGCCTCTCTCTCTTTGACTATCATAAATAAATAAAAATTAAAAAAAAAAAAACAACTGCAGTGGTTCCCGCGCCTCCTCCCAAGGCCGCCGCGGCTGCCACTCAACGCAAAGGCCCCACCCCCGCCCTCTGACGTAGCTGCTTTGCATACCGGCTTGGGGTGGGCCAGGCGAGGGGGCGGGGCCTGGGCTGCCGCTCGGGCGCTGGGCGGCGGGGGAGGAGGCGAGACTCGTGCGGGCCTGCGATGCTCGCCCCGCAGCCCTGGGGCGCTGGCGCTCCTGGGCGGCCAGAGCCGCTGCCTGGGCCCGGGCCGCGGTTCCGGGCGCTCGGGCTGCGGCCGGCGGGGGCGGGGGAGCACCCGAGGGCACCTCCGCTGCCCCTGGGCTGCGGGACAAACTTTCCCGCTCCCCCGGCGGTCGGCTCCCGGGGCGGCTGCAGGGAGTCGCTGCAGCGGATCCACCTTGTGCTGGAGACAGGGACCGCCGGGGGGCGCCCGGAGCAAACGCGAAAGCGGGCGGCGCTCATCGGCATTCGTAAACGGAAGATTTGCTTTTTCTTTTTCTTTTCTTTTTCTTTTTCTTTTTTTTGTTTTGTTTTTTCTTTCTTTCATGTGAGTGCTCTATAGATCTCACAAGTCTGCAGCATCTTCCCTCTTCATTCTTAGGATTTAGATACACACCGTCAAGATATGTGAACTTGGAGATTCCAGGGTTTAAAAAAAAAAAGCATTTAATAAGAAAAAAATAGTGAAAGTTCTCAGCTTCAGCTTCCACTGCCAAAACCCTGAAGGTTTTGCAATATTTATTACGGCTAATATATCAATTGCTCTATGGAAGATGGGGTCTGCTGGAAGCCTTTGGTGGGCTGCAGCCATCCCCTCTGTGTCTGTGAGGCTCCCGGCTCGGTGAGGCTCCAGGGGCCTGGACAGCCAGAGGCGGGGCGGGGGGTCTGCAAGCCACACCCCTGACTGCCCAAACTTGTAAACAAATGCTTCAGTGAACTGAAGCGATCAATCATCTAGAAAGGTCATGATCACATCCTGCCCACTGTCCCACCTACAGCCATCGGGACTTCCTCGAACGAACAAATGAGCAGCTAAAAATTAAGCCCGGGTTTCCTTAAGTTGTATAAAAATGTTTTCATAAAGTGAGTTATTCAGGAAATTTCATAGCATCCCATACATGGTGGTCCATCAAAATACTATGTCCTGATATTCCCAGAGACTACTATAATTCTGTACTGAATCCACTCATGAGTGTTTTCAGGGACTTTGATGAAATTAGCACACTTGTGTATTTTCCTATCAAGAAACATAATAAATTTGATTTTCTGCAATATTTAATAAATCATTCGAGGATGCACATCTATTTTGTGGGCATATATATCCAAATCCTTTCTCGAAAGTTAGTTAGCATAATTGAGAAAAAAATGGTAATTTTGCTTCTGAGAGAACTTCTTTTTCTTCCTTTGCATCCACATAAACTTTCCTCTCTATCTTTATTAAAGTATTTGTTCAGTTCCTTTCCTAAATATTCAGTTCCCTGGGAAGATCCCCCAACACATCTAGACTGTAATGCTTGCATTTCAGGTAATCTGCAATATTTTATTTTCCTCTGACAGCTATTGATTTTATATAAATATATAAATGACTAGCGCAATGCCTCCTTGCACTGCTCATTACATACATATACTCGCACACACATACACATACATATTCCAAAAGTGCTTCAGTTCCCAAAGTAATCTAATAATGGTTTCAGAAACCATGGTAGGGCATAAAAGATGACATTTAGGGGCAGATGGGCATTCTACAATTATAATTACAATGAAGCCAACTGAATATCCTGTACTCAGGCTGATCAAAGCACACATGTTATCCTTCTTTTAGAAATGTCACATGGCATATTTGGTCTCCTTCATGCCAACATGCCAAAATGGCAGAGAAGATTTAAAAGTTCACTGTGAAAAAATATAGAGTATATTATAAAAATTCTTATGAAATTCCACCAAAGCCTGTGTCACAGACTGTTTAATAAACACTGTTTTTCAGTTCACTTCAGTGATCATCTTGTTTGGGCTATGAATTAAATTTAGGCAGGCATAATATTATTCAAAAGCCTAGGGGGATAAAACTGGAAAACAAATATGCTTCAAAAATTAAAAAAAAGAAACAATTTTCTCACTGTGTAGAGAGAAAGAGAAGAAAATAAAGAGAGAAAGAAAGAAAGAAAGAAAGAAAGAAAGAAAGAAAGAAAGAAAGAAAGAAAGAAAGAAAAAGAAAAAGAAAAAGAAAGAAATAGAACTAGGAGGACTGCACCCTCCTAAGAGATTCTAGGTTTTATTCTGTCCTAAATTATCTGTGTGACCAAGATCAAGTTATTTAAACTCCTACATCACACTCATCATTTGTAAAATTTGAGGATTTTATTATACTAAGTTATCTATAAAGTTCCTTACAGATCAGTCATTCTATACAGTACAACTTTAAAACTTCATAAATTTCTATATTATAATGATATTGTGATAGAATTTAAGTTCTTAAGAACTTTCCCCTTAGGTGGGATAAATTGGCATCTGGGTACAAAGACTGTGAAAATGGTACCTTAGGGTAATTAGTTTGGGAGGTGTGCAAAGGAGATGAGTGACTAGGACAAAGGATGAGGTTAAGAGAAATCAAAAAAATAAATTTTACCTGCCCAGGGTGAAATTAAGAGTGGACTGAAAGGGTCTGTTAGAGTAGTCATTTATTTTTATATAAGCAATATTATAATATCCTTATATATAGCCATACATATAATTACTGTTCAGGATATTTGAAGTAATTGTAAAGTAACAATAAAATGTAATGAATGCAAAAAGTCATTAGATAGATCTTTAGTTGTAAATTGTCACGGGAAAGATGACTAAAATATTAAGTCAACATGAACAAGGAAAATATCTTTAAAGCTGAATGACCAACATGTACTCCCGGATTTTAAATTAGGTAATTTACATGAACATATTAAAATGTAATACACAGAAATTATGAAGCTCATTGTGTTGTTGCTTGTGAGTGTGTATTTATACTTGTGCGAAAGATTTACCTTTCAATCATATTGCTTTTTGGTTCTCTATTTTTGGACTCCTGTAGTGTCATCAAATTCTACAAGCTCCTTCTCAAATTATAATTATTCTAATGTATTTGTAGTGCGTTAGTAATATAAATACTCTAAAGAAATAATAGCGTGTGCTTTGCTAATTTTTCTTTTTGAATCAATTATACGAAGGTTTGCTGTGAATTAAGAAAATCCTTATTTTGAAAAGCCAATATTCACTACTTTATGCTAAGTAATTTTCACTCTTAATTTTGAGGGATCAAAGTAAAGCAAGGCCAGGAAAAAAAATCTGAACCACAAATGACCAAGCCTTCCTTAATTAAAAAGAGCCATAAAATTACAACATGAACACAAAATGTATCTATCTTAGACATTTCAGCTCTCTTGCAATGTGAGCTTCCATATGATTGTACTCTCTCCTGATACATTATATGCACAGAGTGTTTTTAAAGTGCGAAAGCTGCACTTAACAATTGGTTCTTCAAAAAATAATTCCTGAAATTTAATATATCCTTAGTTTTTAGCTTTTTAATGGCAATTCCAAATGCCAGATATATAGTGTTTTGCAACATTATTAGAATATTTGATACTTGAAAATATATTTTTCTTCCCTTATATCTATTGTTTTTCTTCCTACTTCCATTACTTCCTTCCTTTACTTCTTTCTAAGCTTTACTCTTTTATGACCTTTCTCTCCCTACCTTTTATTTTAGCATTCTAATAATAAAGGGTTTATTAGTGGTATATCTGATGTGTTATAAGATATTTAAATACAGTATTGTAGGGCAGCCCCAGTGGCTTAGCGGTTTAGCGCTGCCTTCAGCCCAGGGCGTGATCCTGGAGACCCAGGATCAAGTCCTATGTCGGGCTCCCGGCAGGGAGCCTGCTTCTCCCTCTGCCTTTGTCTCTGCTTCTCTCTCTCTAGCTGTGTCTCTCATGAATAAATAAATAAATAAAATCTTTAAAAACAAATAAACAAATACAGTATTGTATTACTGTAGTATTGATGCAATGTGTTTATATCTAAATTTCTTGGCTAATGCAGAAATTCAATCTTAAATGCACTTTATGTGCATCTGGAGGGAGACATGCACTGAAGATTTTCAAATATATTCTTTGTAGCTTTAAGGTAGAAGAATCAAAACCTCAATTCTAATATATAAAGTTACGACTGAAAGATTCTATTAAGTTCACACCCACACACAGACATTTTTGAACTAAGTGGTATTTGCAATCAACTGTGGAGCTTTCGTGAGATTATATTAACCTAATTTTTAAGAATTTCAATATATGTTGCAAATTCAGATGATGTTTATTTTTTTGTCTTCATTGTTTATTATAGGGCAGGCATTGTGTTGTTTTCACATAAGAGAATGTTACTTTTATTGATGAGTACTATGAAAGTTAGTTCTTATTAATATTTCCTTTAACACACAGGAAGACACACTAAGACTATTCATATTTTTTAATCATGAACCTACCATTAAAATGATACATTTCATAAAGGATTAAGGTCCCTTTCCAGAGACACCATGCTAAAACTTGGATATAACTGTTTTTTCTATACCTCAAAGTCTCACATCAATGCATATCTGAATTCTTTAATTTCCACGATGAAAATTGGTCTTCAAGTTCCACAAGAACCTTGGCAAATGTATAATACGAATAAAATTTAGGTTCAAAAAACTGATTGATGTTAATCTGTATTGAGGTAATGTTAAATAGAGAAAGAATAGAACATTTTCCAAGAAGTGCTGCCTAAGTCGAAGCTAAAATCTGCAGCATTTAACAGAGCAATCAGGTTGGATTTTAAGGAATAGATCTGTTCATTGTCATCAATAATCTGGGGTGATTATCAATAATTATCATTAATAATTTGGGTGATAGAAAATTCTGAGTTCGAATTCAGAACTAAGTACTACTGGGCTATTCAAAGGACCACTGTAGGTTACAATGAGTGGTTTGTACTATGGCTGCCAAGTGTAGAAAGGCCTGTAAACCTAATATTTCTCTTATGATAAACATGGATCCTCAACTTGGATAAGTTTTATCTTCTAAATTGAAGGGAAAAAATAAAGTTGCCTCCTTATATAAGCATATCAAGGAAAATGAAAAATAATAGATTTACCAGACTCCTCTTTGTGTTTTCTACTCTAGTTTTTGAGTTTTCATGTATTTTTATATTCCTCATCTAATAGCTCTTTTTAGACATATTCTCTCTGACTTCCAAGTGATACTACTATGAATTTCCCCCAGAGCTATATTTTGCTTTTCTTGCTTTGGCTTGGTAAAGAATAGTTACTTTTTCTGTCCTAATCTGAAAACAACGGGAATAACTTTTCTTTGAGAACTGTCATCTACCAATATGTCCTTTACTGAATTCTCAAGCTCATAGGGATGGGGTTAAAATGTGTTCCTCTATAAAAGGGAGGAAGAATAAGAAAATACATGTATTTTTTTAAGAAAATACTTTTAAAGTAAACGTAATTGAATAAACTAAAAATTGTTTTTATATTGGCACTTGTCTATACATTTTGCGATAGCCTCATTAGGAAGATGGCAGATATGGACATAACCCTAGATGAAAATAATTGGAATAAGAGGGAAAAAAATCTGGGAATAATTTTTTTACATTAACTAAAGGTAGAGAAAAACAACAGAGTTCTATTTTCCCAGATTTATATAATAAAAAATCTAAGTAATTTTTTTCTTATGAATAAACTTCAGTGTTAAAAATATCTGGATGTAGTTGTAGGCAACTATAATCAAAATGCCTTCCATTAATACACTCAATGCACAATCTGCTAATAGCTATGTTGTAGAAAATAATAGATATCATAGTAAAATCTGAAAAATGCAAATGTATCAGCTAATTCATTTGAGCAAATGCTTTACAACTCAACCTAATCTTCTATGATTAAATTAACCTGAGAGTTATAGTTACACACTATACTGCCGACTGGATTTATTGAAATTAGAAATCATTAATCTAAGTGGATCAGATGTACCTTCACTGTTAGTTTTGAAAGTAATTCTGGAAAAGTTACTTTTTCTTTCCTCTATTATTTTAATAATCAGTGTTTGGTGCAGGTAATTTGGAATGTGGTAATCTTAAGACCCCAGGATCTAAAAATATTGTACCATTTTACAAATGTAATGAAAATTGAACTACGAAAATAAAGCATAAGAAGTACCGATTCTCAAATGCATGGTTTTAATTCTTTGAGTTCCTGTGTTTAAGAGATCTCTTAGGGCATCTATTGGCCAATGTTAGCTATTACATATGAGAATGAGAGTACAGCAGTGTGAACCCTAGAGCTCTGTGTTTCAAAATAATGACTTAAATGTATGCTGATCAAAAATTTATGATGGAAATCTTTAATGTTTATTTTTGGATTTCAAGCGTCTTGCAAATACATGAAAACTAATATGATATAGGAGTTAGACTTATGAAATTTTTGTAATAAACTGCATTTTAACATTTTCAGAATTTACGTGGTCTCTTACAATCTTTTATGTCACTGGATTTACTTCTTTCAGTATTGTATTTAAACCTCTGAATATTTTAGGAATGTCCAAATAATTCTCTTTACAAATTTCAAAGAAGTACACACAGCAACATATGTTATATTGTTCTTTGAGAGCAGAATGTAAAAGGATAGTGAGAATATGGCTCTAAGTCGACAGTTCAGAGAGTTTACATATGTAAGGAAATATACTGTTAGAAGTGGAGATAATATATGTATTTGGCCATATGGACAAGTAATTTTGCCCAAACAGCTACTTCCTAGATGTTAGGCACGACAATGAGAAAGAATGGAAGAAAGATCTAAATCTTAAGATCTGGCATCTTCTCTCTGTGTGTGTGTGTGTGTGTGTGTGTGTGTGTGTTATATAAATATATTATGTTAGCATAATATACATATATTAGATAGCATAGAAACTAATAATGTCACAACTAAAATTATAAGATATAATTAAGATAGAAATAAAAAATATTAGAAGCACATATAAAATATGACAGGTAAAAATCAGGAAAATGCCATATGTAAAAAGTGATGATTCCTGAAGGATAAATAAAGAGTTTGGTGAAATAAGAAATTACTGGTTTTTCTTGTTCTTTTTAGACTTCCTCTCAATAAGATCCTTCCAGAGCATAGCAGCCAAAGCATCTTTCTCAGGTCATTCCCAAGAATGGTACTAGCATTGTCTGGGAGGAAATACACTAGGGACCAAATGGAGATGTATACATATGTCACTTTTCTTGAAGTCTCATTCCATTAATGTCTATTTCTGTTGTTTATTAATATTATATGGAAATTATTTACATTTAAACAAGCAAACATGGTCAAAAAAAGAAACTTGAAAACAAGTCTATGTAACACATCAGGATTTTACAATATACTTTTGTATTCATTAATGCTGCTCACTGCAATATCCCAACTCCCTCCTGTGAATGTGTCTGAATCACACTTTGTGGTCTCCACTGGTTGAATGGAGCCATGTGCCCACTTCTGTACAAAGGATTATGAGTAGAAGTGACACATATCACTTCTGGGCAGAGAATTTAGCAAGATCCTGCAGCGCTCCTTTCTCTCTGTCAAAGAAATTGGCAACATCTGAGATAAGTGGCTGCTCAGTTAGCCTGGATTCCTAAGGGATAACTGTGAAGAGAGAAGCATTTGCTGACCGTGATGGTTAATTCTATGTGTCAACTTGATGGGGGTAAAGGATACCCCAGTAGCTGGCAAAACATTATTTCTGGGTGTGTGTGCAAAGGGGTTTCCAGAAGAGATTAGCATTTGAACTGGTAGGCTCAGCAAAGAAGATCTCCCTTACCAACCCACATGGGCATCGTCCAATTTACTGACAGCATGCATGGAACAAGAAGAAGAAGGAAGGGCAAATTCACTCTGTGCTTGAGCTGGGATATCTGTCTTCTGCCCATCCTGCTTCTGAACTCAGATCAGGACTTCTACATTGCCCTCCCCACAACATCCCAATTCTCAGACTTTTGTACTCAAACTAAATTATACCAGCAGCTTTCCTGGCTCTCTAACTTGCAGATAGCATATCATGAAACTTCTCGGTCTCCATAATCGTGTGATCCAATTCCTATAAAAAATCATGTATCTATCATCTATCTATCTATCATCTATCTATCTATCTATCTATCTATCTATCTATCTATCTATCTAAACCCTATTGGTGCTGTTTCTCTGGAAAACCCTGATAAATATACACTGATCCAAAATGGGGATGAAATATGAGTAAGAAATAACCTTGGTTATTTTAGGCCACTAAGATTTGGTCTCCAAGATTTGAGGTTTGTTAGTCTGTTACCCCACATAAATACCTTAAACTAATTGAGAAATACCAGCAATGGAGTTGATTTTGAAATAGTTATATATGCATCAATCCCTCACAACACCTCAGTTATTACACTTTAAGCTGACATCTCTAGCTTCCTACATGAATGATGGCACTGATCTCCTCAGATATAGACTTATTTATTCCCTAGATTTCATATTTATCTGGAATTGAATAGAATAAATCTCATGCTCTTACTGTCCATTCTAAAATATGTTTGGCCACAGTAACCGGAGAAGGACAAACAGTGTATATTCTCATTCATTTGGGGAATATGAATAATAGTGAAAGGGAATATAAGGGAAGGGAGAAGAAATGTGTGAGAAATATCAGAAATGGAGACAGAACATAAAGACTTCTAACTCTGGGAAATGAACTAGGGGTGGTGGAGGGGGAGGAGGGTGGGGGGTGGGGGTGAATGGGTGACGGGCACTGAGGGGTACACTTGACGGGATGAGCACTGGGTGTTATTCTGTATGTTGGTAAATCGAACACCAATAAAAATTAATTTATAAAAAAAAATAAAATAAAATAAGTTTCAGTTAAGTTGGCAAAATAAAGTAACACTGTATTGACCAGAACCAAGTTTCTATCATTCTGTCCTAGATACATTATTCTAGAGCTAATTGTTTTGCTTCTCTTCCAGACTTTGGACTGGCTATCTCTAAGTTAAGGATTTCATTTCTACCTACCAACTTTTCCCCAAAATAAAAACAAAACCTATTTTTAGTGGTAATTTCCAAGTATCCCTTCAATTATCCATTCAACAAAACAGAAATCAGTTTTTTACTCTGAAACAGATATGCTGGGAGTTAGAGATACAAAAATAATATTTTATACCATAAACAAGATCCACCCAAGCCATTACACTACAATGTGACAAGTATTAGGATAATGTGCCTAGAATCCTCCCAGACCAGTGAGAGCCTTATGGGTATTTCTACAAGAGATTAATGTCCTGCCTTTAAAACTCATTCAGGACTGATCTATAGATTTCAAAGTTTTGACTGCCTGTGCTCTGTATTTCCATATTCCACCCCTTGACTGAGCTAATGCTAGTTAAATGTACATTATCTTAAACTATGCACCTACAATTGATGGTGAATGACTTGCTCCTTTGACTCCTGTGACTTGACCAAATGGCTCAATCACAGCATTTAAGCATACTTGATTTCTGAATCTAATGAGCTGATCTGGTTTTGTCAAGTCCCCCTCTCAGATTCCTACTAGTCTTAAATTGTTATGATGAAAACTGACTACTTCATAAATGACTAAGGAATTTCATCTAGAGTGCTAAGAAAATTTATGAGGGAGAAAACCAGCATTAAATGAGAAAATACTTTGTATCAAAAGTTGCTAGGACTTTGAAATTTATTATTTCTTTTGTAACTCCCTATAACCCTCTAAGTTGATTACATCACCAACTTACAACAGACTGCAGAAAAGTAAATTGATTTGTCCATTATTGAAGATCAAGTTAGTGAAACACACCAGAATTAATCTGCTTAATTCAGAAAATCTTTCCAATTCACCACCATAATATATTTCCACAACCCTTATTTAGTATTTCAAAATTGTTTTGCTGAGGTATGATAAAGAGAGTTAGGGGACAACCATTTCTATTCGGAGAAACAAGAGATTGCTTCACAGGTGAGAAAAAGGTATTCCAGGAAGGGCCAGAAAGTGCAAAAGAAGAGAGGGGGCATGGAGAAAATGGGGCTGCCTGTTTTATGGTTTGTAAAATAGTCTAGAAAAGCATAGGGTACATAAGGGTCATGGAAGAGAATCAAATGAGACAAGAAGAGTTGCTTTTTAAAAATTAGATCCAATTATTATCTCTCCTTTTCCTCTTCCACTTAATGCTCCAACTACTGCCATCTGTAAAATGCCTGCTCCATATAGTCCTTGGAAATTGCTGTGGTCAGGACCAAAATAAGCCCTTTTTCAATCTCAAAGATATTTTTCCTGGGGAACCCTGGGGGGCTCAGTGGTTTAACGCCTGCCATTGGCTCAGGGTGTGTGATCCTGGAGACCTGGGATCGAGTCCCATGTCGGGCTCCGGGCATGGAGCCTGCTTCTCCCTCTGCTCCCATCTCCCTCTCTGTGTCTCTCTCATAAATAAATAAATAAATAAATAAATAAATAAATAAATAAATAAATCTTTTTTTTTTTCAAGATATTTTTCTGGTCTTGAGTTCTCCCAGTCATTTAACACTGTTGACCACTCCTACATTGAGACAGTCTTTATTTGGCTTCTGTGACACTACACCCTCCTGTTTGAAACAAATTGCCTGACCATTTTCAGTTCTGCCTCATTTTCTTGGCTTTCCTTCTCATGTCCTGTCCTATCTTTTCTTTTTCCTTCTCTCCCTCACTCTCTCTTACCTTCTCCCCGTGTAATTCCTCCTCCTCTTACCATTCTGAAATGCTGTTTCTCAGGGGTCAAATCCTACTCTACAATTATTCTACTTATCCCCTGGGAATCCTTCACTACTTCCACAACCCTCTACATTTTATTGACCCAATTAAGGGCTTAGACTCATATACCTTACTAAACAACTGTAATTAAATAATTCACAAGTATCTAAAACACATGTCCCAAATTGAATTCACTGAAATCTTCTCTTTTTTATGAACTTTTCTTACTGAAAAGTACCTCCATTCATCACAGTTAAAGCTCAAAACCTGGTAGCTTAACTTTTATGTTCTTTGTGTCCCAACCTACATGTCATTTTCTTCAGGAAGAATTTCTTTCTTTTTTGTTTTTTTTTTAAAGATTTTATTTATTTGAGGTGTGTCTGGGTGGCTCAATGGTTGAGCATATGCCTTTGGCTCAGGTGGTGATCCTGGTGACCTGGGACTGAGTCTTGCATGGGGCTTCCTGCAGGGAGTCTGCTCTCTCTCTGCCTGTGTCTCTGCCTCTCTTTCTGTTGTCTCTCATGAGTAAATAAACAAAAATCCTTAAAACATATATATTTATTTGAGAGAGAAAGGAGTGAGAGTGAGCACAAGCAAGAGGAGGGGCAGAGGAGAGTGAAAAGCAGACTCTCTGCTGTGGAAGAAACCTAATGCAAGGCTTGATCCCAGCACCCTGGAATCAGGACCTGGGCCTAAGGCAGATACTTAATCAACTTAGCCACCCAGGCACCCCAAGAATTCCTAATTCCACTCTTCGTAGCCTTTATTTCTCTCTTTGCAATTTTCATCAGGTATTCCAACATTATGGTCAATAGCATCTTTAATTTTCTCAAAATTACTGTTTTTATTACATTACATATAATTACATATCTAAGCATGTACCCTGTTTCTTATGCGAAGCTCCACGAAATATTTCATTATGGGATTTCTAATCTTAGCCCATACCTGACTCATAGTATAGACTCAATACTTAATATACTCAATTTTATAAGTCCAGGAATCTGAGAGTTTCCAAATTCCTAAATGGTGATCTTTAATAGAGGAGTGACAATGTACACATTGAGAGCAGGCTAGAAGGGGGAAGGATAAAATAATAGGCATGTAGCTCAAGTAAGAAGATAATAGTCATTATAAATATAATAAGAGAAATAACAACAACAAAAAAAGATGATAATCATGTATAAACTAAGACCAAGTTAGGGAAAATAGCAATCATGCAGTGAAGTTTCTAAAGAATTTTACAGACCTCATGGAATTTAATTTCAACAAGAATTAATAAAGCTTCACACGATAACTTTCTTTGAAAAATCAGGAGTTACTCTATTGAAGAAGAGGAAATAAAATAGAACCACCACACCAATAACAACAAAAAGCCTTCTGAGAGTTACTATTTCTACTAAATTAAATAAAAACTCCTAGTTTTGCCTTAATTCCTCAATTAAAATTATATTAAAACTGGACAGTACAAGATTCCCTGAACTTTGTAAGTTTGTTTTGTCACTGGTATATATACACCTTAGTCCTACCTACAATCATCTACATTAGATATTATCTATCATCTCCCATTATCTGATTACCAAACTGATCTCTAGCTTCTTTCTACCTCCTTCTAAATATATTTTCCACATATAAAATATATAAACTATATTTTCTACAGTTATTTTTTAGAATATATGTCACAATATGTCCCTTTTTTACTTAGAATTTCATATTCCACTTGGTATTTTAACAAATCTAAATTACTACACATTGTTCATAGGTCCTTCCACCATTAGGTACTCACATCTTTGATGTCAGATTTTACTCCTGCCCTTATCTTTACCAAGTTTCAATCACTGTAGCAATCTTGTTCTTTGAACATGTGAAGCTTATATCCGTCTTAGTATCTCCATACTTGATGCTCCATCTTCCCAAATTCCTTCTCCCAGATTTCCCTATGGCTGAGACCTTAACATTTATAGCTCCATGGAGTGGCCTTTTACTGCCTACCAATAATCTACACTACCAACCTTCATCAATTATACTGCTACTTGCTCTTCATAGGATATATAAATGTCTGGAAAGAGATCATTCATTCATTCATTTATTTACTCATTCTTCAATATTATGTTTTCTCCTGCTTGAATGTTAGGTCATTGTGTCTAAGATCCAACCTGATCATGCTCGTATTTTTGTGCAGAGAGTTGCCTGTAATATAAGTGCTCTCTCTATATTTACTGAATAAATGTATTAATATATTTGGCAACATATTCATTTAATACATCTTTTAACTTTTTCAAAATCTACCTATTCTTCAAGTGTATATTGAATGGCATATCTTTCACAAAATTTTATATTACTTGCAAACTGTTGGTGACACTTCCTTATTTTCAACCACTGTAGATGTCTATAATCATGCTCATTCTGATTTTACTCAAAGCTTTTGTTTGTTTGTTTTTGTATTTTAATTCCTCTCTCCAATCATGATTGGATAATGATTACCCTAGGGGGAAAAACTAGGATTTATAGATTTGATATCCATAAAAAAAAACAACTGGGATTTATAAATTTGATATCCATAATGTGATGTCAATTTCTGGCTCACAGTAAGCACACCATCTATAAATATGTGTATTTACTTTTTCTGTGTTTGTTGTCTATCCCTAAATGAGAGTTTGGCCTTCTTTTATTGCTCACTTCTATATCGCCACCTCCTAGACACAAATTGACAGGCGAGAGAAGTCCAATAAATAGTTGCTAAGAGAATAAAAGTCTGAACATTTTCCACTGAATTCTACATTTCCTAAAATATTATTTTACCTTGTCAATAAGAGTATTAGCATTATCATTTGGTAATTTATTTCCACAATGTTTTATTTTGTTATAATCATTTAAAATGTTCATCAATCAGTATCTTAATATTACTGGAATTTTAATTATGCCTCATCATTGATCTAACAAATGGTTAATTTAAAATTCTTTGGGTAGTCTAGGAATTAACGAAATGGTATGTCAGTTTCTAGGAACAGAGTGGATAAAAAAATTTATAATCGGAAAGTAAGCAATATACAGTTTGGTTCATAAGTTTCAAGTTCTGGATATTGACTTAGATGTCTTATCTTACACTGTAAAGTATTTTATCGATTCTTAGTCTATACTTATCCTTGGTAAATGTAGGAGAGAAGGATATAAACCAAGATAATTCAAGCATATATGCTTCAAACTGAGACTGAAATACAGAACTTTTAAAGTAAACTCACATGGAAAACATTGACAAAACAATATATGTTAGTCTTACATGGATAAATATTCAGTTCCCCTTTACCACTATCTTGTTGGTGACACAACTTATAAGATTCCAAAAAAATTAAGAACATGTATGCCCATTTTTTTCAAACTGATGTACAAAAATATGACTATTGGATACAAGCTGTTTATATGCCCATTTCATTGTTTTTTTTAAGAGATTTTATTTATTTATTCATGAGAGACACAGGGAGAGAGAGAGAGAGCAGAGACACAGGCAGAGGGAGGAGCAGGCTCCATGTGGGGAGCCCAATGTGGGACTTGATCCCGGGACTCCAGGATCATATGGGGCATGGGCCGAAGGCAGGTGCTAAACCACTGAGCCACCCAGGGATTCCCTATATGCCCATTTCATAGGTTGAGTGATATACCAACCATGTAATCACTAGCAATTTATTGCCTGAATTTATTGTATCTGTTGAGTGGTTTTGCTCCAAAAGCAGTAGGGCAATTGGAAAACTTTAATCTTTACCAATGTAGTATTCCTTCTTGTGAGTTAAAAAGAAAAAAAGTAAGAACTTTATCTTGCTTAATGAAAGCAACAATCAACAGACAGTTTTTGTTGTGTTTAAAGATTGTATAATCTAGTAATAGAGGAAAACTTGTGGCAAAGAGAATAAATATTAATGTATTGTAAGTTTTAAACACTATATATACATTACAATTATTTTAATCTAAAAATAGAGATCAAACTAATGTATTTTTTATAAAAATAGAAATTTATAACAAATACAATATAGGTGCTATACATGAAAACAATTATACTTAAATTATCCTTAATGGTGCCTATCATTTATGAATAGCAATTCAACGTTACTAAATTGTTTCCTAAAGCTTTAGCCAAAAGAGTTCTTTATTATTATTTATTTTACAGAATGTTGCTTAAATTATTGAAAATAGTTCTATGAGGACATTTTATAGTGGATAAATAAAAGTGTTCCATTAGCCAGTGAAATGTAAGAAAGAAATTAAAAGCTACGAAGAAAAAGAAATAACACATTTTAAAATGAATCTTGAAGATTAATATGTTCTATTTGCTAAGTTTACTATTGAGCATAAAATACCAAGACAAACTAGTAAAGAAAATTTATGAAAGAACATTAAAGTAATCAGATGCCTTAGACTTAAGCAACAATTCAGTGCACATGTAATTCAATGTTTTGTTTGGTTATTTATTTATTTTTACTTCAAATCAGGTCCTATTACTGGCACACTGTTTTTATACACTTACTAGGCAAGTGACAAGGTTCACTTAGCTGTACAAGGCACCCAGAATAATCTTAGGTGACTTCACAGAGCTGCTTCCTCAATTTCAGGTCACAGACAACCTGCCTTATTACCTATCTTTGTGTTCAATTAATAGTTCCGGTTCCCTTGTTTCATTATCATTTTAACATTTAATCAATCCTAATTAAACCAGAGCTGGGGATTCTCAACATGCTCCACCTCATCTATTACAGAAGTTCATATTTTTTCCTACAAATGTTCATTACATTAGCTCCAACCTTAACATTTTTATAAAATGCTTGACAAAGATGGATGACTGGATAGCAATTCAACTTTAACCATGTTTCAAGTCTATTTTCAATTATGAAAGAAAATATTTTAATTTACTTCTAAGTTACATTTACAGTTATATCAAGCTGAAATATACACATGAATTACATTGACTCATTGTCATACAGTGAAGCTAAAATAAGGAAACTGTAGATTTCAGAGGAATAGTTTGATATGAAATGTAAAAGGAGAGATTGTATTATTTGATTTATTACTCTACGTTTTACAGAAACATATTTTGAGAATATGTTTCAAAATATAAGATATTTTGAGTATCTTTTTGGGTCAGGTGCTACAATAGGCACTGGGTATGTGGTAATGAAAAAAGAAAAAAGATGGTATTCATTTTAGGAAACTTATTTTATATAGGAGAGAAACTTAATCTAAAACTCCATATCATTAAGTATATTATGCTACAGTTATAAGAATTAGGAAAAATAGTTGACATAAGCATAAAGAGAAGAGGATGATACATTTCATATAGAATGTCCAAAGAAGCCTTTCAAATAAAATAAATATCTGAATCTTAGTAAAAAGGAAAAAAATAGCGTCTGACAAATATCTGGAGGAAGTTTTCCATATAGAAGGGACAACAAGGATGCAAGATGCCAAGGAAAGCTCGTATGGGAGGACTGGATTAAGCTCAGAGAGGTTGGTGGGCTAGCTATGTAGAGCCTTGTGACCCATTATAATGTACTAGATTTGGTACTGATTTGGATGGGAAGTCATTGAAAGGTTAAGGAAGGAAAATTTGGTTAACGTCTTAAAATAATTCTCTGACGGTTAAGTGAAGACTTGTCTTTAAGAGAATATAACGCCATACAGGGAAAGCTGTTAGAAGGCTGATGTCATATTTCAGGGGAAGGAATACATCAATAGTACATGAAAAGGGTTATAAACCATGACCAACTAGGATTTATTCCTGAAATACAAGGATGAGTCAACATATAAATATCAACTAAGGTTGTATACCGTATTAACAGAATAAAGGACAAAAATCATCCAAATATCCTAATTAATGTAAAAAAAATCTGACAAAATTCAACACCTCTTTGTAATAAAAACTCTCCTGAAATTAGGAATAGAAGAAAACTACAGCAGTATAATAAAGGCCATACGTGGAAAGTTCAGAGGTAATACCATATTTAATGGTTAATGCCTGAAAATTTTTCATCAAAGATCAAGAATGAGGTAAGGATGTCCATTCTTGTCACTTTAATTTATTGGGAATTCTAGCCAAAACAATTAGTCAAGAAAATAAATAAAATCATCCAAATTGGAAAGGAAAAGTAAAAAAATCTCCATTTGCAAATGTTATAATCTTATATGTGGAAAATCCTATGTTCCACATAAACACACACAAGCACTGAGAACTAATAGATAAATTCAACAAAGTTGCAGGAGACAAAATCAATATGAAAAATCAAGCTGTGTTTCTATATATTAACAATACATAATCTGAGAAGAAATTATGAAGACAATCCATTTACAATAGCACAAAAAGCAATAAAATACTTACAAGTAAATGTAACCGAGAAGGCAAAAGATTTGTTTGTGTAGTGGAAACTACAAAAAAATTGATGAAAGTGAGGTAGGGAAAAACAGGGCTAGGCAGGGCTAGCTAGGAGGCCATAAAAGCAGGCTCACAAAAATCCCCAAAATGCTGAGATATAAGGAAACCAGAGATAAAGGAACAAGCCAGGCCACCCTGCCCTAAGGTGTGGGTGGGGAGGGTGTCTTGTTATAACACCTCCTTGTGACCTAAAAAGGAAGTAAGCCATTAAAGATGTTATCACTAGTCCTTACTCAATGGTGATATCAATAGATACCTTAAAAGGATTAGGTTCCTGATTAGGCTCTCAATAGAAGACCAACCCTACAAGCCCTCAGGGGCAACCCTGTGGGACCCTCTCACTTCTGAGAGCTTTCTCTGTATCTTTACTTAATAAACTTCTATCCCTTTATTCACTCTGTGTTCAGGAGATTCATTTTTTCAGTCTGTGAGACAAGAACCAAGCTCTCCTGTATCGAAAGAATTTAAACGAGATAAAAATAAATAAAACATATGCTATGCTTGTAAATTGGAGACTTAATTTTGTAAAGATGTGTATGCTACCCAAGATGATCTACAGATTCAATACAATCCCTATCAAAATCCCAAGAATTTTTTTTGCAGAAATAGAAAAATATTCTAAAATTTATACAGAATTTCAAAGGGCACTGAATAACCAGAACAATCTTGAAAAGAAGAACAAAATCGGAAGCCTCATATTTCCTGATTTCAAAACATATTACAAAGCTGTAATAATCAAAACAATGTCACTACTGGCCTAAAGACAGACTATATAGACCAATGGAACACCATAGAAAGCCCAGAAATAAACCCTCACAGAAATGGTCAAATGATCATCAACAAGGATTCTAAGACCACACATTGGAAAAGGACAGTCTCTCCAACAAATGGCATTGAGAAAACAAGAAAACTGGATATCCAAAAGCAAAAGAAAAAAAAAAGAAAGAAAAGGAAAGAAAGAAAGAGCTAAGCTGGACCTTTATCTTATACCATATATAAAAATTAAATGGAAATGGAAAAAAAAAACCTCAATGTAGGATTACAAAATCTTATAGAAGAAAATATAAGGGAAAAGCTTCATGAACTTGAGTTGGCAATGATTTATTGGATATAAATAAAAAACACAGACAACAGGGACACCGGGTGGCTCAGCAGTTGAGTGTCTGCCTCTGGTTCAGGGCATGACCCCGGGGTCCAGGATCGAGTTCCACATCGGGCTCCTGGCATCGAGCCTGCTTCTCTCTCTGCCTGTGTCTCTGATTCTCTCTGTGCCTCATGAATAAATAAATAAAATCTTTAAAAAACAAAAACACAGACAACAAAAGCAAAAATTGACAAGTGAAAGCACATCAAACTTTATAAACCTCTACATATGAAAGAAAACAATCAACTGAATGAAAAGGTTTATAAAATGAGAGACAATATCGGAAAATCATCTATCTGATAAGGACTTAATATTCAGGATGTATAAATAACTCCTACTGCTCAACAACAACAAAACAAAACAACTCTATGAAAAAATGGGCAAAGGATCTGAATACATATTTCTCCAAGAAGACACACAAATGGCCAATAGAGCATATGAAAAAGATGCTCAACATCATTAACCATTACAGAAATGCAAATAAATACTACAGTGAGATATCAGGTCTCACCTGTTAAGACAGCCACTATCAAAAAACAAAACAAAAAAAAAAACAAATGTTTGCACGGACATAAGAAAATTAGGTCCTTTGCTGGAGCCCTCGTGCGCTGTCGGTAGGAGTGTAAAATGAAACAGCTGTTCTGGAAAACAATTGAGGTCCCTCAACAAACTAAATATGGAATCACCATATTATTTAGTAATTCCATTTTCAGGTATATACCCAAAATAATTGAAAGCAAGGTTTCTAAAAGATATTTAACGTCAAGGTTCACTGCAGTATTATTCACAAAAATCAAGAGATAGAAGCAACTCAAATAATGAATTGATGGATTAAAAAAAATTGTGGTATATACATACAATGGGAATGCTTTTTAGCCTTAAAAGAGAAAGAAATCCTGTCACGTGTTACTATGTGGAAGAACCTTGAGGACACTGCTGAGTGAACTAAGCTAGTCACACAGAAACGAACACAAGATGATTCTACTTACGTGAGGTATCCCAAGTAGTCAAACTTTAGACACACAATGTAAGATGGTGGTTGCCAGTGGCGTGGATGGTGGGGAAATGGGACCTGGAGTTTCAGTTTTCCAATGAAAATGTTTTAGAGATCTGTCATATAATAACGTGAAAAGAGCACTGCTAAACTGTACACTTAAAAATGGTAAATTTTTGTTATATTTTTTACCCATAATTTTTAAAAGTTCATCTTCAAATTTATCCCTATATTAGGAGATAATAATAAACTATTATATTAAAGAAAAAGGAACCCTTGTATACTGTTGGTGGGAATGTGAATTTGACACAGCCACAATGGAAAACAGTTTGGAGGTTTCTTGGGAAATTTAAAACATAGTATTATCATATGATCCAACAACCCCACTCTTGGATGTTTACCCAAAGAAAATGAAAACACTGACTTGAAAAGACACAGACACCACTGTGCTTATTACAGCATTATTTACAAAAACCAAGATATGAAAGCAACCTTGCAAGATATGAAAACATCCGTCCGTAGATGAATGGATAAGGAAGGCGTGGCATGAACATGCATTCACACCCCCCCACAGCCACACCCACCCCCTACCCACATACACACACTCCACACACACAGAAATCGTATGCCACCATAAAGAAGGATGAGATTGGACCATCTGAGACAAGATGGATGGATCTAGAAGGTATTATGCTAAATGAAGTAAGTCAGACTGAGAAAGACAAATACCATATGATTTCACTCATAAGTGTAAAAACCACCACCACAACCAACAAATGAATAAACAAGCAAAAAGCAGAATCAGAACTATAAATACAGAGAGCAAAAATCGATGGTTGCTCGAGGGGAAGGGGTAAGAGGTTGCGCAAAATGGGTGCAGAGAAGTGAAAGATTCAGGCTTCCGGTTATGGAATCAATAAGTCACAGAAATAAGACACAGCACATGGAATATAGTTAATGATATTTTAACATCCGTATTAATGGGGCAGATGGGAGCTACACCGTGGTGAGCATAGCACAATGTATAAACTTGTTGAATCACTATATTGTATCCCTGAAACTAATGTCACGTTGGGTGTCAACTATTCTCCAATAGAAAATAATAATAATAATAAATAATAATACCAATAAAGTATTGTACCATTCAAATTGGGATTCACGTGTAAGTCTGTCTTGATCGTAGAAGTGTGGTTTTTCCACCCTCCATATTGATAGTTACAAGTTGTGTCTCTGAGGCACAAGTCCAAGTTTACAGGCTGGATCCATGCAGTATTTTTTGTGGTTTTGTTCTGTCTTATTTCCGTGGGTGAGAATAGGGCCTTAAGACAGATTTGATTCCACAGGTTTATAGGTACTTATACTGTGTTAGAGATTTCTCAGAGCCCACTTCTAGATTGTGCGTGTGTATTTATTTATTAATAATGAATCACCAGCATATAGATTTGAGGATCACAGTAATTTTTAACCTCATAAATGGAAGATGCTGACATTTAACTTTGTGAAAATTGATTCCTAAACAGAGGCCGGTAGATATAATACCAATGGGTCTGTATATGAGGACTTCAGGACGACAGAGGCAATGAAGGGAAGGACATAGCTGGTTACAGAGGGTGTCCACTAAGATCCAGATTTACTGCCCCGTTAATAGTGATCTCTCTGATTATTGATCATTGCCTAAATAAGTAAATGTTTCCCTCATTGATTATGCTCCTCCCTTCCATGGCATGGAATCCAGCCAACCTCAATGATCAGATCAGGGCAACTCCTGATTTGAATTACTGGATGATAAAAAGTCAGGCTTTCCAGGCTTAGCATCTTTTTCTTCCCCTTACACCTAATTCATTCACTGAAATTCACTCTTTCCATTGAATTTTTCTCAAGTTAATATGCAAATTCTCTTCCATTTTTGCTGTTTTCATCTTTTATTCATAACTTTATATTTCCCTTTTTCTGTTAGGGTGCAGTTTTCTCTGCTTCTCCTGTTTCAACCATGACTTCCATGAACTCCTGACCCTCACTGTTGCCTCCCTCTATCTCTTACGCAGTCTGCCCCTGGAGCATTTCCCTTCTGTTTTCACACAGGCTTATTTTTCTGTTTCCCAGAAACAGGACATTGAAACAAGTGTGCAGAGGGAATGGTAGAGTAATGACTGGCATCTTCTAAGAATTAGGACATTCCTACTGTTACTGTAAATATTGAGGATGCATATGACCCTCTTTTTGTCAGGATTCCAGATACAGATGAGTAACATTAAGGATCTTGGCAAAACAGAACTTCAAGCTAACTATTCCTTTCCTCTTTCTTTTAAATTTTCCCAAATATACAGTAAAAATCTATTTGGCATTTATTTTCTTTCGAAGATTTTATTAGAGAGGGAGCACGCATGCACAAATGAGGGTGGGGAGGGGCAAAAGGAGAGGGAGAAGCAGACTCCCCACTGAGCATGGGGCCTATTGCTGTGCTTGATCCCAGGACCTGAGATCATGACTGAGCCACCCAGATTTCCCCAACTTAGCATTTATTTTAAAATATGGAGTGTTTTGGAGGAATAAATGTATTTTATTCATATATATAATTATCAAGTCATTACTTTAAAAAAATGGGAGAGTACATAAGCATTTAGCAAACTGATTTTGTTTTGCCGTCTTGTTTTTATTTTTATTTTTTTACATTAGAATGATACCATTGCCATTTCTATTCTATACACATGTCTGCCAGTATCGTCACCACTCCCACTCTATGAAAAAGTGATCCTGTTTTCCTTCCCCTGGTACACTTTTTCATCATGTAGGAAATACCATGTCCCATTCTAACTCTTGGCATCATCACCCCTCTCACATTTCTCTCACTAGCGCTGGTAGTACTAGTACAGCTAGGATGGTACCACACAAAGGGCAGCACTTGCTTAATGTTGATCAGTTCTCTGTATTACTGTTCTGTAGTAAATGTCTCAGTGATATTTGATGAAACAGATGTGAGAATTGTTAAGACCGATGTCCTACAGATGCCTCACCTTAGTCAAAGTGTATATGAGTAGGCAAGAAGAACTGAGAAATGGAAGTTACTTACTGTATCTTTGGCTTATATAAATCTATAGAAGCATGGTTTAAAAACATATTTTTGTCTGTTTCAAAAATCCCATGAATTTGGTTACAGTAATTTGTAAAATTTGCTAAAACAGTTCAATTTTAAGCCAAGGCGAATAAATCTATAACTTGGGTATCTATAACTGAAATGCCTGTGCTCTAAATATGCATTTGCACATAGGAAATAAATAACATACTCTTTGACATTCCTTTTTTTTTCTCTCTTTGACATTCCTGATCTGAAAATAGGTAGTCCCTTTCCTTCAGTACATGAGATATCCTACATTTGAGAGCAGCTGTTAATGTTCTTCTGGTAAGAACTCTTTCGGTCAGAAAATCAGGTGGAACCCTCCAATTGGGTAGTTTGCAGTGTGTCTAACTTGGGAATTGTTTACAATGATGAGCCAACAGTGTTTTAGATTGAAATGTATCCTCTAAAAAAAAGATATGTTGGAGTCCTAACTCTTCATACCTCAGAATGTAAACTTCTTTGGATATTGGGTCTTTTTTAATGAAAATTATGATTTAGCTTAAATTCAGTTTGCCATCATATAGTATAAAACCACTCATCACATCACATGCCCTCCTTAATGCTCATCACCCCGTTCTCCCATCATCTCATGCACCTCCCTTTCAGCAACCCTTTATAGAGGTGATCAAGTTAAAGCCATTATGTGGTCCTTAATTCAATGACTGGTGTCCTTTGAAAAAGAGGAAACTTGGATATAGAGAAAGACATACACAGGAAATCACAATGTAAACCTGAAGGCAGAAATAGGAGTAAAGTGTCTACAAGCAAAGTAGTGCCACCAGTCGCTACCAAACCACTGGAAGCATGGAACAGATGACCCTTCCCACCATCAGAAGGAACAGATCATGGGGTTACCTTTGTAACAACACGTCCACTGGTCTTAAGGGTTAACTTTTCTCAAGCTATGCACTCCTTGCTTGCTGACCTGAGTTCCCAAGTTTTTAGCAGAATCTCTTTTCCTTGAGATTTTGCAAACCACTGGCATTGAGGAACAAAGGACCACACCAGACCACATCTGAAAATAGCCGCCATGGATACCAGCACATCAGTTCAGGTCATACTGATAGGTGATTAACTGCTGAGCGCCAGCTCCCCATGTGCATAGCCCCCTCACCATTTCCTCACCTTCCCTTTTAAAAGCTTCCTGCTGTGCCTAGACTGGAGGAGATGGGTTTGGGATGTTGGTCCACCATCTTCCTGAATAAAGCAACTTCTCCTTTCCCATCATCACTTGTCTCTCAAGTACTGATTTTCTAGGGGCAAGCAGCCAAACCTGAGTTCAGAACTGAGTTCTCTGTCTGGTAACACCTTGATCTCAAACTTCTAGCCTTGGGACTATAAGACAATACATGTTTGTTGTTTAAACCATCTTGTCTGTTGTACTTTGTCATGGCAGTCCTAACAAGCTAATATAAATGGTACAGGAGACGCCTACGGCATAGTGCCACCTATGTCACCATCCACTCATAAACCCTTATAGGCTTGAAGAGGCAGGTGAGATGGGAAACAAGTTATTGAATGCTACAAAAAAATAGAGATGGTAGGAAGATGCCTGTCTTGCAGAAGGTGAGACTTTCCTTAGAGGGATGCAGCTAGACAGAGAAACCCCTCAAGCTTGAAATAGCAGAATGAATACCTTAAATTTACTTTGTACTCTTGGATTTCAAAATATTCTTTTGATACCACCCGTTCATTGACCTTGACTGGAAAGCCATTGATGTAATCCACCAAAGTCCTACATTCAAGAAGCACAGAGTAGGATGGAGACGCATATTGATACATCTGGAGACAAAGGGAAATTTTTACCACATAATCAGTAGCCTTTAAAGTACATTTCATTTATTCACTTTTCAGTAAATGTCTACTAAAGTTTTATTTAAAATATTTATTTATTTATGTATTTATGTATGTATGTATGTATTTATTTATTTGAGGGGGGAGGGTCAGAGGGAGAGAAAGAGAGAGAGAGTATTAAGCAGATTCTGCACCGAGTGCAGATCCCCACTCAGGCTTGATCTCATGACCCTGAGATCATGACCTGACACAAAACCAAGAGTCAGACACTTAATTCACATGCCACTAAGGTATCTCTAAAATGCTTTTCAGCAAAAGATGCTATTTTAAAAACTTTAGGTATAGATAATACCACTTCATCATTAAGGATTCCCACAGAAAATACTAATCAGAAGGCACACAGAAGATAGGAGAAAAATGGCTAGTAGCATTAATTGTTGAGAAATTTTTTCAAAAAGAGAAACTTTCTATAATTTAAGCATTATTACACAAAAACAGTGAGAAAATATTTACTTTATTTGAAAATTAAAATTTGAAAGAGTATTATTGGGTGCCTGGGTGGCTCAGTGGTTGAGCATCTACACTTGGCTCAGGTCATGGTCCTGGGGTCCTGAGATCGAGTCCCACATCAGGCTCCTGGCAGGGAGCCTGCTTCTCCCTCTGCCCATGTCTCTGCCTGCCTTTCTTCCTTTCTCTGTGTATTAAATGAGAAATGTATTACCATTAATGTCTTTAATATCTCTCACTACTAAATACTGAAAAAAAAAATTGAAATTATTTTGTGGAAGATTCATCTTGGCCATATATTTTTTTTTAATGAGACTGCTCTTTCTTTCTTTCTTTTTTTAAATTTTTATTTATTTATGTTAGTCACACACAGAGAGAGGCAGAGACACAGGCAGAGGAGAAGCAGGCTCCATGCACCGGGAGCCCAATGTGGAATTCGATCCTGGGTCTCCAGGATCGCGCCCTGAGCCAAAGGCAGGTGCTAAACCACTGCGCCACCCAGGGATCCCTCAACCTGATTCCTAACCACCTCCAGAACTTGCTTTAGGCAATGCCAGTTCTGACTAAAGTCCCAAGGGCTGAGGAGAGCTTCAGCTACCCACCTCCTAGAGCAGCCAGGCCAGCTCAACATGCCCTACACCAGATGGCACTGTGGGCAGTGGGTTCTCAGCAAGGGCAGAGCATGATGGGACGCCCACCCTTCCTCAGGCCAATGCAGGAGGAGGCTGAGGTTCCTACCTCCAAGACCTCAAATTTGGCCATCTTGACTTTGGACCACGTTTTCTTCAGCCTCGCCACAGGACTGAGGTTCATGCCACCTGCAGGGAACAGCGGGTAGGGTCAGGATGGCAGTAGGCAGGCCACACAAGAGCTGGCTAGGGAGGCCCGGGGCCTGGACACTCACCGATGATGGCCATCATGGAGATGAAATTCCCGATGTTGAAGCACCCCTGGGCCACATCAATAAAGAACTCGAGCATGCGGGTCTGGTGCTTCTTCTTCACCATCTTGAGAGCAGCCAGACAGCCTCAGGGTGAGCCAACCGTACGAGCATCCCTCCACCACCCGTCCCTGAAGGGCAGGCTGGACAGGAGCCACCCTGGGCCCTCAGTGCTGTCAGACCCAGGGTTGGGGAGATTCCCATGGGCTGCAGAGGCAGGAAATGCAGCGGTGGCATCTTCGATGCTGGGCAAGGGGCAGGAGAGCAGTCCGAGATCACTAAGGGAGCGAGCCCCAGATAAACTCACAGACTGCGCTGGTACACTCCACGGATGGGTGTGTCTCAATCACTGGGAGACTGGCCAGGGCACCGGGGGGGGTAGTGGTGGTAGGGGCAGCAGGGATGTTGGTGGCCCTGGAATGGAGGCTTCTGTCTCCACTTTCAGAGTTTTATCATCTGAGGGGTACAGAAGTTAGAGCCCCAGGCAGCCTCGTGGGTTTGGAGAAGGGACAGTGCCACCCTACACACATGGGCTGTGCAGTGCTTACCCGGCACACCTCGGTGGCCACTAGCATGCTAAGGCAGTTGGACCAGTTGTCATAGGCCTCCAGGCTATAGGTCTTGGTCAGGTCCCCTCGGCACTGGTAGAGCACACACAGCAGATCACAGGGAGCATGAGGACCCTGCCAGCAGGTGCCGCCCCAGTCCTACCCCCGGAAATGAGCTGGCACCATGGCCAAAAGAGACTGAAAAGGACAGTGGGCTATGGGCAGCTGGACAGGCCCAGGGCTCCCAGGACGCCCCTCCCCAAGCTCCTGGGAACACTGGCCCCTTCCAGTCTGTATCACCCTGCATTGCTGTCTGCAGACCCCGTGGAACAGGCACTAGGCCAGACCCATTCAGTTGTGAGGCCCCCACCCTGCATGGGGTATAGACAGGGACCCCCTTAAGGCCACCCACGAGCACACAGCAGCCCCTCACCCTGTGCTTGTCCCGGGAGTCCATGTGGCTGACCATCTGCATCAGGTCCTCAGGGTGAATGCTGCTGGCCCTCTCCTAGGATGGGCAAGGACGGGAAGGTGACAAGCCTGCCATTCTTGGGCCCCATACCCAAGGTGTGGGCCACATTCAGAGTGGCAGTCCAGACCTTCCTGCACGTGTGTGCCACAGCCTCTCCTTGATCAGAGCATCCAGCCAGTGGGGCAGGTTCTGCCCACCCCCACCCCCAAAGGTACCCTCGGGGTCTGGAAGACCTTCCCCTGGGAGGGGAGGAAACAGGGCTTCATGGGAGTGAGGCCTTGGGGCAGTGGCAGCTAGCTACAGGGTACCTTCCAGCCCACGGCATAGGCAAGACGAGGAGACGGGGTGGGGGGAACTGGCTCTCCCCTCCAAGCCCTTCACCTCCTGGGCCAGTCCTCTATCCTGTGGCCACTGCAGTCCCATCACCCCAGCCCCTCCCATGCACAAAGGGCTGCTGTGATCCTGGGGACCCAGAAGCACAGGTTTGAGCTGGCACGTGAGCTTCACCTGACTCCCCAGTCTGACCGACCAGCGAGGAGGCACCGATGAGTGAGCATCGGTGATACATCCTACCCCAAGCAGTGCATGCTGTGGCACTGACCAGCTCTAGATGAGTCAGCTGCTGGGCCAGCACCAGTGGGTCGCAGCACACGCCCAGGATGTCCTTCTGAGTGGCTGGGGACTTAGCCTTGAGGACAGACCCTTTGTCCATGGCTGGTGAGCAGAGCTTCTCCCGAAGCTCCTGTAGCTGGCTTCAGGCAGCCAGAGACAGCAGCAGGCTCTGTGTCATTTGGGCAATGGCCTTCTTCACTGTGCCATTCTCCTGTGAAGGTAGGGGACAGTGAAGGTGCTGGTGTGAGCTGGCAAGACCATCGCCTCTCCAGAGGAACCCATCTCCTCCCTAAGGATCTGCCTAACTTTGAGCCCACATCCCTACTCAAATCTGCCATGAATATTCGGGCCTTTGAGGACAGAATGGAACACAGTGGGAGCTCCTCTAAGTCCTGCTGAGGGTGGCTCAGCTGCCTATGCTGTGGGGATGGGAGCTGAGGGCCAGGCCCAAGCCAGGGGTAGAAAACCATGGCTTTCCCAGGAGCACACAGCTGAACCACTTTTGGTCTTCCCACAGTAAGGCAGCCTACAGTAGGGAAGAGAGCATCCTCTAGGACCCGGAACCTTCACTCCCTGCAGGGGGAACAGCCCCGGCCCTGCCCAGAGCTCTCCCTGGGCTTTGGGAGCCCTCAAACCAGACAAGACGCAGAGCACACAGAGTACTCCCCAGGTTTCCTGTCTCCACAAAAGGCCGGGAGTGAGCTGGGAGGCCAGAACTGCAAACCGGCTTTTACTAGGCTCCCACTCCACTCACCCCAAACCCAGGAAAGGGTAGGGCCTGGGCTCATTCCAGCCCACTACTTAGGCCACAGGGTCTCTCACATGCCAAGTGTGCCAAGGCCCATGGCTGGACAGCTGAGCAGTCTGGGGATGGGTACAATGGAGCCACCCAGTCATCTTAAAAGGGGACAGCATAGAAGACTGCATAGAGAGCTGTCCCTGAAGACCCGCCCTCCTGTGAGAGTAGACCCTCTCCCCCAGACATACACACACGGAGCTCTGCAGGGCCCCAGGGAAGACCTCACCTCCTCAGACCGTGTGACCCGGTGAGTGATGGCCTTCAGTTCGGCCATCGCCTTCTCATCCTGGAAGTCATAGGGGAAGGCCTCTGTCCACTCCTTAAATAGCTGTACGATCTTGGCTGAGAAAGACTTGAGCTTGGCCTGAGGTGGCAGGACGTAGAGCAAAGTCACCCTCCACAGTGGGCAAGGAGATAAAAAGTGGTACGAGCCTCCCCCTCTCCTCCGGGTCTGGGGTGAGGGTGCTTGGGAGGACCATCCCCTCCTTGTCCCCTGTGGATTCTGTTGTGCCTGCTTTGTTTCCTATTCCCCTTAGTACAGCAATTTCACTTAAACGCCTTTTCAAAAAAATGTATCCTCTACCATGAGATAGGAAACTAATTTCCTTTGTTGTTCTTAGAAGTCACCCATTTAAAATAACTGAAAACCAAGCAAAATTATTGAATGAGAGACTCTCGCCTGCCCCCTCAGTTAAAAGCAGGTGGGCAAGTGCTGGGAAGGGGTGCAGATGCTCAGAGGCATCCCCTCTCCCTGCTTCACGTCACTAAAGGTGGGCGGGCACCCCTGCCGTTGCCGGGGCCACACACATAAGGCCCGAGGACGATGTGCCCAACCTGGTCCTCAGTGCCCAGTCCCACACTGTCCCGCTAAAATGACCACAGGTGCCAGCACCCCTTCTGCACCCACCAGGCTCCTCCTCAGCACTGACCAGCTCCTGCCTGCCTGGGCCTGCCCTCCAGGCTGCTCTTGCTGCCCTGTGGTCCTCTAGCCACTCCTCATCCCCACCTTTTTGGCCCACATCTGCCCCACCCCTGCTGAGCTGCCTCCAGCCTGCCTGATCCTGGCCACAGGCCCAGCTGGTTCTCCCCGGGGCTGGGCTGCATCCTGAGCAGTGCAGGTGCTAAAATTTTCAGGAAAAAATTAGCCATTGTGCAATGCACTCTGATATTATCTACAGGGTTTGTTTTTTTTAAGATTTTATTTATTTATTAATTCATAAGACACACACACACAGAGAGAGAGAGAGAGAGGGAGAGACACAGGCAGAAGGAGAAGCAGACTCCACACAGGGATCCCAACGTGGGACTCCATCCCAGGTCTCCAGGATCAGGCCCTGGGCTGAAGGTGGCACTAAACCCACTGAGCCACCCGGGCTGCTCTCTACAGGGTTTTTAAAAAATATTATTTTTAATAAATAAAATCTATTTTAGAGAGAGAGCAGGTGTGAGGGGGAAGGGGCAGAGACACAGGGAGAGAAGCATATTCTGCTGAGGATACAGCCCAACATGGGGCTCAATCCCACGACTCTTGAGATCAAGACCTGAGTCAAAATTAAGAGTCAGATGCTTAATTGATGGAAATAACCAGGTGCCCCTTCTTGCTTTCTTTGATTAACATTTGTATGGTATATCTTTTCAATTTACTCATACTGTTACATTTGAAGACTTCCTTATATACGGCATATAGTTGGTAACGTGTTTTATCCTAAGTCTGCCAATCTCTATTAATTGGTTTATTCAGAACCATTTACCTTTAGTGTAATTATTTTTTGGGATCCCTGGGTGGCACAGCGGTTTGGTGCCTGCCTTTGGCCCAGGGCGCCATCCTGGAGACCCGGGATCAAATCCCACGTCGGGCTCCCGGTGCATGGAGCCTGCTTCTCCCTCGGCCTATGTCTCCGCCTATCTCTCTCTCTCTCTGTGTGTGACTATCATAAATAAATAAAAAATTTAAAAAAATATATTATTTTTATTTATTCATGTGAGACACACAGAGAGAGAGAGAGAGAGAGACAGGCAGAGGGAGAAGA